>NC_092863.1:75252625-75322328 GCF_032062135.1 Pyxicephalus adspersus | reverse complement strand
CACAGGGACATGCAGCCCCCCTGGCACCCCAGCACCCCAGCACACAGGCTCTGCACACAGTCAGTTGGGGAAAGTTTGCAGCACACACACCAGGGAGTCTTGATATTTTGGAGCCCAGAAAACTGCATCCAAAGTAAAGCTGTTACCCATAGCAACCAGTAAGTGCTATACAGAAGGAGGCTGGTTGCTCTGGACAACAGCTCCACTTGTACTCCAGAGCTGGGGGAAGCTGAGCGGTGAATGTGGCTCCCGGTGCTCACACTTCTCTCCAGTTTCACAAGTACTTTCCATGTAGCGCTCAGGGGTCCGGCATGATGTTGTCCTACATTCCCCCAGACCTGCCTGGCAGCTCCCCGAGCTGTGTGTGATGAGGCAGCGCAGCCATGGCTGGGGTCACGGTGCAGGTAGTCACCCCCCGTGCAGCAAACTTACTTTCACTCTGCACCGGTGTCCCCTTTACTCTCTCGCACATGCAGGGGCAGGAAGTTAGAACCCCTAGCCGATGTGCCCTTCTGCCCCTTCTCCCCCCCGCACATAACCCCGGGCTGAGTGACACTTACTTTTCCCTGGCCTGGCTGTCGGACGGTACGCTGTTACTCTTGCCTTTGGCGTACATGCTTGCAGAAAGCTCCGATTGTCACACACCTGTCAACCGATCACAGCCTCCCCGGGAACAACCCCGTCACCATAGCGACACCAGCAGCGCCCTTCCTGATAGGCCCGCCCGGCGGCCGGTCCCGCCCGCTCGCCATGGTAACCAGTTTGATAGACAGGCTCACCCCTCCTTCCCCTCCTCCCCCCTCTGTGGTGTTCTCCCTCCTCCTCCTCCTCAGCAGGACGGGCTCGGAGCGGCGCACACTGGCTGCTGCCTCCTCCTCCTTCTTCTTCTTCTTTCCTCGGAGCTGGGGGGAGGAGGGGGGATTTGAAACCGTTCTGGAAGGATTTTTAAACAACTGGCTGTTCCGTGTATCGGCCGCCACGCCCGCCGCTGCCGGGAGAGAGCTCACAGGAGGGGGCCGGGCGGGAGGAAAGTGCGGACTGGATGTACAGCACCGAGTACAGGACGGGCCCTGAGCACCCCGGGCTCATGTACACAATAATAATAATAACAATAATAATAATAAAGCCGACATGCACAGAGATACGAAGGGGTGGCAGCTGCATGGGTGAGCCAGTGTGGGCCCAGCCTGTGTGCCTGGTAATTATTACCAGACTTATCCAGGGGGCAAATCCTGCAGGGTAACCAATGCCCTCCATGAGGGGGTCATCATTATGTGGGGGAGGAGAGGTGGGCATGGGGCAAGAGATGGTGACACTGGGCATGGTAGGAGAGATGTTGAGATTATGGGCATGGTAGGTGAGATGATGAGACTAAGGGCATGGTAGGATGGTGAGTTTATGGGCATGGTGCAAGAGATGGTGACACTATGGGCATGGTAGGGTGAGATGATGAGACTAAGGGCATGGTAGGATGGTGAGTTTATGGGCATGGTGCAAGAGATGGTGACACTATGGGCATGGTAGGAGAGATGATGAGACTATGGACTATGGGCATGGTAGGAGAGATGATGAGACTATGGGCATGGTAGGAGAGATGATGAGACTATGGGCATGGTAGGAGAGATGATGAGACTATAGGCATGGTAGAAGGGATGGTGGGACTAAGGGTATGCAACAAAAGCTGGTGACATCATGGACTTTATGTATATGCCATCGTAGGAAAACCTTGGTGATTTGCTATCTCTTGGCAATTGTTCTCAATTTTGAACCAGATCCATTCTAGGTTTGCCGGGTCACGCAGGTTATCTCATGATAGTCTGTTCTCCAGTGTTGGAGAGCTTTATTACAGCTCTTTAAGGCTGGAGAGGATACACTTTCATCAGTGAACCTGGGTGGTACAGAAAACCTGGAATGGGTTTCCCAACATCCCAACTTTTGCCATTTGTTAGCACATGTTTTCAATCCTGAATAAAATCCATTCCAGGTTTTTTATATCACCCAGGTTCACTGATGCAGGTGTATCTTCTCCATCCTTGGAGAGCTTTAATAAATTGGCCATTGTGCGTTCTACAAGAGATGGTGAGATTGGGCATGATACAAACGATACTGCGGCTATGTGCATATGACAGGAGATTCCAGACTTCTAGCTATAAAATTTGTTCAGATCATGGCCAGTAGATGGTGAGACTTTGGGACTGATATAAGAAATGGTGAAACTATTGTCATTTATTTATAGGAGCCCTTTACCATGTCAGAGTTTGCCCTTACAACATTTTTAAAGGTGGACATTGAAGACAGTATTGGATAAAAGTCGTTTCATTCACCAGTACATGTATAGATCTGGGTAATAAAAACATAAGTCAACATACATTTTGTACAACGTTCCAATCATGTCTAGCCATTGATCAGTGATGGTCAATTTCTAAAAACTGGACCGACCTTGGTTTCATTTTTTTGTTCTTGGCTGAAAAAGTAGAAATGGGTTGTTGTCCTGCTGGATGGGTTTATCATCATCATGACATTGTGACTGATTAGAAACAGCCTGAAGGGATGGCATGATGTCTTCTAAAATTGGAATTTGACCTTTTCAGAACAGACCTACTCGGGGATTATGAGCACCTCTATGGCTAAACAACTCATTGTCAGAACCTGGGACTTTTCAAAAGATTTGCACAGTTTGGACCAGGGTTAAGATGGGCATCAGGATTTAGTAATTCTACCTATTCAATCCCTGTTTCATAAGAGGCACACAGTTGTTAGAATAGACACCGGGATGTTCACAAAACATTTGACAAATCCCAGGGAATTTATGTACAAAAAAAACAGATCAAATGGAAAGAACAGCTCAAAAACTTCTAAAGGTAAATGATTGCCCAGCCAACAACCTAAAAGAGGGGGGATTCTATTGAAAGATAAAGGAGGAAACATCCAAACCCATAGTGGTGATAAGAACCCCATATTTGCCAATGCCATATAATAATTAGTCTCTTTTCTTGGCTTTGTAAAGCAAAACTGTAAATAAACGTTTTTGTGGTTTATGCCATTTAAATAAACACTTAAGCATATTATATATAGTTTGACTGTCCTTTTGTGTTATACATAGTTACATAGTCAGTTAATTAAAAAAAAGACATAAGTCCATCAAGTTCAACAACTAGGGAAATAAACTTATCTCAGAAATAAAACCCTATGGACATAGTTGATCCAGAGGAAGGCAAAATAAAACCTGGTTTGCTCCAACAGGGGAAAAAAAATTCCTTCCTGATTCCATGAGGCAATCGGATGTTCCCTGGATCAACAGTCACTTATTTTTACTTTAAAGCCTTCATACCCAGTTATATTCCGTGCTTAAAGAAAAACATCCAGCTTTTTCTTAAAGCAATCTATAGTAGTTGCTGAAACTACTTCCTGAGAGAGCCGATTCCACATTTTCACAGACCTTACAGTGAAGAATCCCTTCCTTATCCGGAGCTTAAACTTTTTTTCATCCAGACGCAAAGAGTTCCCTCTTGTTCTTTGTAATGATCTTAAAGTAAATAATGGCGAAGAGAGTTCTCTATATGGACCATTTATCTATTTATACAGTATGAGCTTATCACCCCTTAAACGTCTCTTCTCAAGGGAGAAAAGATTCAGTTCAGCTAATCTCTCCTCCATTCCATTTATTTAGTTTAGTTGCCCTTCTCTGCACTCTTCAATTCCACAATGTCCTGTTAGTGTTATACATGGTACTAAATTTAATTCTTTGGGTTATGCCATACCAAAAAAAAAAAAATCTATTTAATTGCTTTTTTAGTATTTGCAGTAGTTTACTACTTTTTTCTTTTCACATTAAAGAGAAAACTGTATGGGCCTGATTTAGTTAAGCTTGCTAAAACTGTAGAAAATAGACTCATGGGAGAATCTGGGTGATCCAGCAAACTTGGAATAGATTTCCTAAAAATCATATGCTATTAGATAGAAAGTGTTTTCAGTCATGGTTCAAAACTATTCCAGATTTTCCTGTATCACCCAGGTTCTCCAATGATAATCTATCTTCTACAGTCTTGGAGAGCTTTATTAAATCAGGTCCAATGCCTCTCTGTAATTGTCTGTAATTGTAACATAATTTGCTTCTGAAAGTCTAACATTTTTTACCATTATTATTAATAATAATAAACAGTATTATTGTACAACACAGTGCTGTACATTAAATAAGGGTTGCAAATAACATACAGATACAGACAGTGACACAGGAGGAGGAGAGAACCCTGCCCAAAAAAGCTTACAATTGCATAGCTAACAGTTCTGGAAGATGTGTTGGGTTCAGTGTGTTGAAGATCGACCAATTATTAGGTTTCTATGTGATTGGGCCATGGTATTTTATTTTACATTTCACTTGGTTCTGTGAATGTTTTGGGGGTAATATTCACTTTGTTTAGCTCCTGAGATATGCCATTATTGCCAGCCTTCTCCTTTATTTTTCTGTTGGCTTCCAGGGCAAAATCCGAGACATCTGTAAGAAATTTTTGACTAATGTTGTGGGTGGTCCCTTACAAAATGCTGCCATTAGCTCTTGAAAAGCTTTCTCTGCCATTTCATTCCATTCCACCATGGTAGACTTGCTCTCTTTGATGAGATCCGTATGTTGAACCACTATAATTTCCAAGTTAGGGGGAAACCTCTGAGAATCTCCCACAATCCTTAGAAAGACTATAACCTGTTATTTCAACACTGGCTGAGGCCAACGTTTAATTGCTTCCATCTTTTAGATGCCATTGACCTTCTGCCCAACATTCTAGGCAAATTACCAGGTTTCTTCCAGGTCTATTGAGCATGTTTTTTCATTTGGTTCTTAACCTAGCCTTACAAATGGAATCAGCAACTATTTGGACTATCAATGATGTTTATAGGTGGGTATCCCATTTAAAGCAGAAATTGACAACCTCATTTAAATATGCAGAAGCATATGCATTGTAGTGTGGTAGTTTATTATTTAGAATGAGGCCGAGGCCCAATATGAGCAAGGGAGGGCAATCTACTGATACAATCCATCTGGTTTCCCAAAATCCATTTTTTACCTCGTATGTTAAGAGAACCTGTGTAAGATCGAAGGTGGTATTGCACTGTATATGGAAATTGAGGTACAAAGATGGAGGAATGGGCAGGAAGTTCCCAGACCTTAAAACTTAACTTTTACCTTAACTGATTGCAGTAATGTCCTGCTGATCTTTTGCCCGAGTCATTTGGGTTTGTTTGGTGCCAACATAAATATCACTGCCTAATCTAGCCAAGTTTTGGTCTGGTTAGGTGATCATTTCATGTCTGAGCTTACCAGCCTGATTGGGAATTTGGTTATGTTTTGTGCAGTCTTTTTGCAGTCTTTATTGCCAGCATAACAAACGCAAAATAGATTGACTGATCAGGGTTTTTTCTTGTTTGTTTTTTTTTAACAGGTGGCAATAATTTGATGTCTATGGGAATCTTAAACCTAACGGCAAATAAACAGTGTTGTTGCTAGATGCAGCCAGTCATTATCTGCATTTTCTCCTCAGGAATTGTTTTGCTCAGTGGCAGCTCAATACTGACTTTAATACAGTTTATTTATAATGCACTATAAATATTCTATAGAAAAGAGCGCTGATGAGGACAATTTTAAGTACAACCTCTACATCAGTTGTTGCTTTATTTTATTAACACCAGGAAAATGATAGCAAGAATAGATTTAATTGCAATATATAACAGCACCCTTTTTCTTGAAAACCACTTTTAGGAAGAATTGCTCATTGTGTTTAGAATGCAAAAGTGCTGATAAAAAGCCATTTCAGGCACAAAGTAAAATCGTTCAGTGAACTGCTAATGCAGTTTAGAAATCATTGCCGTTGGCTAAAATCAGAAAGTCCACTCAATTTATTTTAGGTTTGATATCCATTTTCTATTGCCGAATAGAGCAGAAGGCCTCTGGTTGGGGTGTTTATCTCTCTATGGACCTGATTTATTAAATTTCGTAATGCAGCACACAGGAATCCAGGTAGAATCCAGCAGCACACAGATGTGAATGGGCCCTAAATATATTCTTTGTCTTGGTAAAAGTAAGCTTTTTTATGCTAAGTAATGAACAGCAAAACGGCCAGCTGGATGTGCATGTAGTGATCCTAATTCCACTAAATATTTTACACTGATACATTCCTCAAAGTTGTTGATTTTGCCCCTTAAAGTCACTGGTGGTTCCAGCTCCAGATTTTTGGGAGGTATAATGTGGACTCAGTAGCTAGGTGATGGGGCACATGACTGTGGTACCCCATGACAAAGAGAGAATGTGACTACAAATTGGGTTGGCATCCTTAAAGCTACCTTCTTCTCACTAATAGGTGCTCAAGGTAACATGTGAAAAGTGGAGGGAGGGGATGGAATTTGGCCGCCGCTGTTGTGATGGAGAAACAGCAGCAAAGTGAAAGGCCCTGGGTCCCAGGGAACCTCAGGCATGGGGTGGGAAGGGGCACAAGCTCTCGTAGCACCATTAATGCTTAAAGGCCACCTGTGCCCGGACTATGGACAGTAAAATATATATTCTTACCAAGCATTGAAAGGCACTTTTTTATATATATTTCTAATTGTTCGACAGTTTTGTTGTTTTGTTATATTGGTCTCTGTAATCAAGGTTTGAATAACAGCATTTTGTTGTTTTTCCTTGTACATCTTTCCTCCCTTGTCTTGTCTTTTATTTATTAAAAACCATTGTGAAAGAAAAGTAAAGGAGCTTTCAAATCAAATTCACATTCACCTCTCCAGCTGTTTTTAGAGTTGATTCACACCACTAGCACTGGGTTTAGTGAACATTGACATGCAATAGTGCATGTTCTGTAAAGTATTTTTCAGAGTTGATTGGCTTAAAGATTTGGCTGTTAAGAATATTTGTGGTAACTGGGAAAATAGATGTACTCCCTGTTAGGGCTTGATTTATTAAAACTCTTCAAGACTGGAGAAGATAAACCCTATTGGGAGAACCTTGCTGATCCAGCCAGCTAAATTATCCCCATGCTGCTGGCTCTGCCAAGTGGTGTTGGTTGAAGAACTATGCAGACTCCAGCAAATAAAAGGACAATCATCAGCAACTCAAAGACCACCTGTAAACCTCTGGAGGAACCCTGGTTGAGAATAGTTAGTATAGTCAGTATAGTCAGCTAAATATTAAGATACATACCCTGGCCAGGAACAAGGAACATTCCAATCCTTGGATAGTGAATGGCACTACCATTTCCACCAGATGAGCAACTCGACATTTGGGATACTATCAAATTAAAAAAAGGCTCTACAGATTACCTCAGCGACTGTAATTTGTATTGGTAAGGCACCCTGGGTACTCCACAACTTTGTGGGGAACAAATATGGGTACACTTTAAAGATACCTTTCATCACAATCATAAGAAGCCAGAGATAGGGACTACTGCTGCAGCATGTAAAGAGGAAAAGTAAATTGAAATTGGCCTCCCTCCCATGGCAGGGTTTCATTTCTTGTTCTGTATTGGAAATTAAGCTTTTGCAGGAATTTTACCTTATTGCTTACGTGGCCACTGGGGATAACACCAGTGGTCATCAAGGCTTCTGGCATGGGACTAGTATAGAGGAGCAGAAGCGCTGAAAGCTGGGGAGAAAAGTACATTAACTCCGAAGGCAAAACCCCTCCGAATAGACAAAAAAACCTAATGACAGTGGGAAAGGGACTCTGCAAAGGAAAGAAATAATTTTGGCAAGGTTTAGCTTTAAACATAAATCACAATGTACGTTAAGGATACCAATGTTCAACACAAATTTAACTCCCACTGTCACCAATGACCCATTGACACCTACAATTCAAAGTCACCAGCTGCTGCTCCTTTTACTCTGAACACCAATATAACATCTAATTAGATCTTAGATTAACAACAATATAAAACCTAAACAGATAATCATTGTCTTTTTTGCCCGAGTTCTTAGCACATGCACCTGTAAACTCAGGATAATGACAGCTGGGGAGACTCATGCTGTGTTTATTATACTGTTTAATGCTGACTTCCCACAATATATAGTAAAACCTGTATACAAAACAAATAAAAATGTATATCATTTAAAGATGGGTTTACAGTTTTTCACTGGGGTAATGTGAAGTTCTATGGGCATTGCAGTGTCATTCTAAAACATAGGGCCTGATTTGATAAAGCTCTGCAAGGCTGGGGAGGATACACTTTCATCAGTGAACCTGGATAATCCAGCAAACCTGGAATGGCTTTCTTTAAAGTCATTTGCTAGCAAATGTTTTGAATCCTGGACCAGATCCATTTCAGGTTTGCTGGATCATCCCGCTTCAGTGATGAAAGTGTATTCCCTCCAGCCTTGGAGACCTTAGGCAATATGACATTATGTATATATGAAATATATCTGTTCCAGGATTGAAAACATTGTCAAATATTAGCAAATGAGTTTAAAAAATCTATTTCAGGTTTGCTGGATCACTTAGTTTCACTGATGAAAGTATATTCTTTCCAGTCATGATGAGCTTTAATAAATTAGGCCTAGTGTGAAGAAACACACCTCGCACACATTGGGCCTGATTTATTAAAGCTCTCTAAGACTAGAAAACATAGATCCACTAGTGGGCAAACTTTTTTAGTCAGGGGCCACAATTCAAAAAAAAAATTTGGCAGAAGGGCCGGGCCAATGGTATAGTGGGTGGGGTTATGTCATAATGACACCCCTGAATGTGATGTCATGATGGCATAACCCCGCCCACTCTCCCATCGCAGACTCAGATCCAAGGGTGTGTTCCGTGGCTCTGGCCGGTTCCTTCTTCTGACCCTGATCGGGGTGGCACCGGCCAGAGCTGCGGAACACCCAAAGGGCCAAAGAAACATCCCCATTGATCCATATATGGCCTGCGGGCCGTAGTTTGCCCTTGCCTGACATAGATTATAGTAGCTTTACAGGTTCAGCCATGATTGTCCATCTTCTCCAGCTTTAATAAATCAGGCCCACTAGTGCATTGCAGCACATTGCAAAACAAAGTAATACACTACTTTTCCTTGAGATGTGCTGCATTGGTAAAAAAGTGAACTTAAGTCATTTGCAGTGTAAATAGGGTTCTATGTATGTCCTGGTGTATTGCCGGACCTTGCAAACAAATAAGATGCAATATTACACATGCATGAAGGCTATATTATATAATATATATATATATATATATATATATATATATATATATATATATTATAAGTTTACAAAGGTGTGAGGTGCCATAAAGTTCACACTGCTATTTTTTAGTAATCTGCAGTAGACAAATCACCCAGTTTTGAACTTGTTAGTTAAATCTAGTACACCTTTAAAAAAAAAATGAAATCTGTAGGCTCTTAATATTTCCTTGTGTCTGGGCACTGGAAATTATTGTTTATTATGGCCAAGCAAAGCAAATTTTATATTTTTATATTAATCCTGACCTAAACAGGCTCTGTGGAAATATGTATCCAATTAGTGAACTGCTGCATGTTCCAGAGCTCTTTTGTCTGTAGAAGATTCTGTTTAAGATACTGTTCACTTAAATCTCATTTTAATTAAGTTTAAGTTGAGAGAGCAATGTCATTTTTATCACATATCCCAACCGTATAAATATATACTACTAAAGTCTTGTTAAACTGGCCTGTGCTTAATTACGACCTTGTCATTTTCATCTTTGAGCTTTACCTTGTAGGTTTAGAGATTGTTACGGACTGAGAAGAGTTAAGGAAGGACAGGAAATAAGCTACTGAGTGTGCCTGTGCCTGGAAAGAGGATGCTTTATAAATACAAACTCGGCAGACTCTCCCCCCAGATATATGCCTATCTTACATGCTGGGGAGGGGGCAGTTTACAAGAAGCCTCCACACCCATCCTGTCTACAAACATACCATAGAATACATTGCAAATGATCCTCCCCACCTTCTTGCTGAGATATGCAGCCTGAAGCCTGTATTTTCAGGTGACGTGTTAGGTGTATAAAACAACACGAGTAAAATAAAATTGTTTTTTAAGCCTATAAATATATATTAATAAATAGATTTTGGAAACTATGGGTTTTAGGAAACTCTGTATTGGAGACTGGAAGATAACTACATTGGTGATATTGTATACATGGTAACTATATTTGTCCTTGTTATATTCTATTTGGTGATAGTTCCTTTGTACTTACTTTGTGCTAATGATATGAGTTATTCTACTGGTAGTTCTTAAAGCGGAAATTAATTTCCACTTTAAAACTTTGTGATCAGAAAGGGGTTGTATTGCAGAACGAGACAAGCAATTTCCATTCTGCAATAAAACATACTCACCTGCCTGAACGCTGTGTTCAACTGTCAAAAATCAATAATACCCGGCACATCTGGGCTTCCCCTGCAGCTGCTGTGATTGAATGTACGTCATCCTGGCCTGCCAATCAAGATGGCCAAAGATCGAAACACAAGATTGAAGCGAATGGAAAAGAACGGGGTCAGAGGAGTGTAAAAATGTCTAAAAATCCTTTTATAGGAGTATTTAGCATGTTTTCACAATGTTTGTTACCCTAGGGTTTATTAAAAATAAACATATTTTAAATGTGTGTAACAATAATCAGTTTTTGTTTAAATTTACTTAGCTATGTATAGATTGAAAAGGATCACCTAGCCACCTACTCCCCACCCAGCAAGCATGTACTGACCACTTGTGCACCGGGCTCTGGGATTGGAGAAATTTGTAAACCAGAGAATGCCAAAAGTGTCCAAATCTGTTATGAAAGCAGAGCGCTTTGTTCATCAAAACATATGTGTTCTTTCATTATTTGGAAGTCCTTAATCTACTAGTTGTAAATTATTCTATGTAGAAAATAATCAAAACTTAAACCATCGAATGAAGTGTCCAAAAGTGTCCGAACTTTTAACTGGTACTGTATAGGGTTGCACATAAAACATAGAGCTGAAACACGACAAAGTCAAAATTGTTAGAAAAACTTAGATTTAATGCTACAGTTGGGTTGGGCAGCGCAGTTGTATCAGTGGTTGGCACTCTCGTCTTTGCAGCCCTGGGTCACAGGTTTGTATCCTGGACAGAACTCTCTCTGCAAGGAGTTTGTATATTCTCCCTGTGTCTGTGTGGATTTCCTCTGGGTACTCCAGTATCCTCCCACAATTGGCTTTCCCTCAAAAAGAAAAACATTGTCCTTAGACTACATTAACGACTATGACATTGGATTGTGAGCCCCTTTGAGGGACAGTTAGTAATATATGACAATGGACTTTTGAAAGTGCTGCGTAATTTGTCGGTGCTATATAAATACTAGCTAATTATAATAATATTAATTTTAAATGAAAAAAATGCTTTGCAACCTCTAGAAAACCTAGTCAATCCAGTTTACATTATCAATGTATATATTTCATTAGTTCCCTAATGTCAGAGAAAACACTTTTCTTTTATTCCATTTTAACCTTCCAATAAATGGTAGTACAAAAATGCTGTAAAATGTCTAAAAAAACTAGCTGCTGCTGATGAGCATACTTTCATAATTCCACCTGATCTTTTATATTTACTACTCAAGCCCCGATAAAGGGGACATTTTCAAGCTTCTTTTACATTCTTTTTATTATTTAAACATAGGTACCACATTTGCTTTATATTTGCACACTGATTCCATGCTAATAATTAAATAAAGGGTATTTTAAAATTAGAAACCTAGCAATAACTGAGCTACGTTTTTTTAGGCATTTGGGTATGTCATCTAACTGAAGTGCTTTATTCATACCTATTTATTGCAACTGGTATTGGACCATATGCAACTCTTTCCACTTGCGGTTCCATGCGGTTGGGGTCACACACTTTTTTGTGTTTTGAACCCTTTTAACTAGTTGCACATGCTTTCTTTATCCTTCTAAAGAAGCAGCCACGCCATCCGCTGTAAAACAAGATGAGTAAACAATCCCACTCTCTGGCATGTAGTGAATGGTTAGTGATATTTTGTAAAAAGGGGCCCGATTAAGTGGTGGGTACCTTTTAAAATCGATCTCGAGTCTCGGTGGTCTCGAGTCTGGTGTGACCCTTAGGACTTTTAAATCATTATGCTTTTATTATTATTATTTGTTTATTATTCTTTTATGCGGCCAGAGTATTTAATTGCACTTTAACACTACATGTAGAATCTGGTAAACTACGTGGCATCTCTACTACAAGAAAACACCTAAAAAAATATTTTTTTTTAAAAACAGTTTGGCTAAATGCAATTAGCTGCAATGGTACTACTTAAATAATATTAGTCTGTTTGTAGCCTTAAAGGCACACTATATTTTCTGTTATCTGGTGTATTCCTTTTCAACAAGCAACGACCTAGTCTGGTAAGAATTATACTATGTTTTTGTAACACGTAATAAATCATATTTACAGAGCAGTGAATATGACATTCCCTTAAACATTCCTTGGTGAAGAATCAATTAGTGCCTCTGAAATGCATGGATCTTGAAGATTCTCCACCAGGGAATGTCAGATTCACTGCTTTATAAATAGGCCCCATAGTGTCCTCTGTCATTTTGCTTGCCAGAAGCATGTAAACATGCAAACAGTAACATACCGAACAGCAATTTGTCCTCGGCAGTAAAATATGGGTTATCACTAAATAACCTAGACCAGCCTTCCTGAACCTTTTTACTCCTGAGGAACTCCTGAAATAATTCTACAAAGGTGATTGGAATACCACCATTATAGACAACTAAATACATCATTAGTCCATAGAGCTGGCTCTACCAGTTAGTCCCAGCTGGCACCATCTAATGGGAGGTCAGTGAGCCACAGTTCAAAGAACCCCTAGAATTCTCTGGAGGAGCCCTGGTTGAGAATTACTGACCTGAAATCTAAAGGAACTGCTCGATCCATATTTCAACTCCCTACACAGAAAATCTGGTTAAAAAGATAATGAGAAGATGAAAACTGATGAAGATGAAAGACCTTAATTTAAAAAAAAAGCAATTGTTTCCGACACACAATGCTATAGTAAACATAATATCACATGTAGGGTTTACATCCTCTTTATTTCTATCCCTATGCGGTTGTAATACTAGAATTTGTTATGCCATTATAACACAAACTAAAGAGGTAATATATTATTAACTAATATTGGTAATGCTTATAAAACTAGGACAATAAGTGAAATAAAGGCACTGTGCTTGGTTCTAAGGCGGTGTGAATTGACTCTCTGATTGTACTAGGTTTTGTTTAGTCTTCACCTACAGTCCCCCCCGGGTCCACACCCCTGTGGGAGTGAGACTTCGACTGATAGGATCTCAGCAGGCCCCTGGCTTCCGTGCTTTGTTTTTGTGGTCTTGTTCTGGTTTCATTATCCAGTAGAAATCTACCATAACCTAGGTTCTGAGTAATGCTGACTGGGTGCAGTAATAGAAGCAGCGACTGTAATGATGGGAACATTAGTCTGTGTATCCTGATCACCAGCACTACATTACATGCAGCCTTTATCTGCAGCGTTCGCCATTGTGCACTGGGTACGACTTTAGTCCTGTGATAGAAAGGAGAACAATGTTGCTGTGCAGTTTATGTGGAAGCAGCACTTTGTGATATTGAACCCTGGTGAGTTTAAACCTCAGCTTTAGTGGAAATATATAAACTTGATCAATGGCCTGTAATAAAGACAGATTTAGAAGTGAAGACGTTTACATGGAAGAAACAAAGTTTACAGGAGTCTTGGTAATCCTGGAAAACAGCATGCAAGCTGGGTCTGCTAAAGTTGAACTCCAGGTAGACAAAATAGATACAAACAACTGTTCTTTTACCATATATTCATTAAAACATATGTTGCTCCATCACTGACCAATCAGGAGCTAAGGATGTGTTTTTTGCTAAATATACTCTGGAGATCAAGGATCTGGTTGTGCTATTTGATGGGCGGCTTGGATCAAAAATTTAGGAACACAGAACTACAAATCCTTCTGAATAAACATTTAACAAATGTCACTTTATGCACCAACAGTATATATTTTTTTCCTTGAACTGCAGTCCAGTCTAGACAGTACTAGGCAGATGCAGCATTTTCTCATTTTCCTGTCCCCCAAAAATCAGACTGCAACAATGCTTAATTTTGTAACAGAGCTGTTAGCCCAAGAAGAGGATTCCTACCCAGGATTTTGCTTAACCCCCCTACCATTCTAACTCTGTCCGTATTTCCATGCAAAAAGCGTTACATTTTTTTGCATGGAAATTAATTTTACATTGTAGGTCTATAATTCTTAGATATAACTCACCAAAATATGTCCAATATTTAATAAATTTAATAATAAACTTTAAATAAAAAAACACAAAAATCTGTTAAAAAAATAAATTACAAAATATCCTCCCGCCCACACCGATGCATGCACCATCGTCACTGAGATCGAAAAGGAAGGACATTTCCCAGGACCTGCGGGGTCCAGCAGGATGCCAGGGGATGCCAACGGAGCAAGGTAAGTGGGTTTTTTAAATTTTTAAGCAACTCCGAGTGTGACTCGGGATTACCACTTATGGCAGGTAAAATCCATCCTGAGTCACACTCGGGATTACCGCTGGGGGGATTAAATAAATCTAGTGCTATTCTTCAGGAGGGAAAATAAGGGCATTCTGCAAGTACTAAAAATGAAAAATATATCTAATGACAGGTCCACTTTAAACTGCTTGTTTACCCTTAAAGTGGAACTAGTTCCACTTCATTGCAGGAAATGAATGGGTTGTGCCATCCTGACGCAAGCAAACAGACTGGCTGAAGATCAGAACAAGGGACAGCTTATTTAAAGCTTCTTTATCTGGAAGAAATCTTGACTTTAGGTCAATCCCCACCCCGAAGGGTGGAAGCCATTTGTGGAAAAATGACAAATAAAGAACAATTAAACACTAATACTGGAAAATAAAACTTATATAAAACATGCAATTTTAATTTCATGTCTTTGCTGGTCTTGTTCAATCTCAAGGCAGAATTTTCTGTTGTTCCAGATGAGGTGTACAGAGCCCCACAGTGAAAAAAAAAAAACTTGTGAGTATTTGTAAAAAAATAGGGAACAAGACAGGTAGTTTGGGTAAACATTCCATTTATATTTCTTTCTACCTAACTTTCTCTTAGATTTAGGATCAGATCCTTGTTATAAGACGTGACCTCCTTGTTAATGCAAAGAATTTTCTGGAAATAATAAAAAGTTGTTTAAAAAAATAATTTTAGTGTGATTAGGTTTGTATGATTTGACTTGATTTCAATTTTATGAAGAAAGAAAATAATTTACATTGCTGTTATTGCTTTTTTCAGTGTCATGCCTACAGAGCCATGAAAAACAAATTAATTTGTTCTGTACAGCATCACTTGGTAACTCAGTCAATCTGTAAAGGACTACACTGGTCATAGACCAGCACCGCTTCACATATTCATGTAGTAGAGCGTTTTTTAAAACTTGGTGTGCAGTGTACCATGATAAGGAACTTTACAGAGTCCTAATACTACCAGTGCTCAATAAAAGGTATAATACTTTGTTAAGGACATCTCCAGAAAACAAATCCTGTTGCGCCAAATATCCAGTGTGTATCTTATTTTCTGTTTAGGCTGAATACACATTTTCATTTTTACATTTTCATTACATTTCTTTCTGCATTGAATAGTGTTGTCAATTCTGCTTTCTGGACTACAGAATTGCACCCATTTTCCTCTCTTCCCTCTCCATATAAATACATTGATTTTTTTCCCAGAAAAACACTGCTGTGTCTTGACCCGGCTACACAATATGGACCTAATTTATTAAAGCTCTCCAAGACTGGAAATACAGACTATCATGGGGAAACTTGGATGATACATCATCATCAAAGATAGATGTGATCTAAGAATACTCCATCCTGTGATGCTGGAATACCCCTGCCCCTGGACCCCTGGAAGGTACAGTTGGGCTTTTACTTTCACATGTGATGATTACTGAATAACTTCCTCTGTCCACTAACTACTTTCACTTGTTGCCCTCATTTGATCCTTATTGATGAAGTTTACACAAGCCAAACATCACTGCTCCAATTGTAGTGAACTCTGCAGGGACAAATATTCTCTATAATGTAAATACAATAACATTTATTTATATATATGATTCTGCAGCACCAGACTCAATTTTAGGCAATGCTTCTGTTTTTTACAATTTGTAATTCGTACTGTAAGTCTTATTATATTCATTCAGTTAAACAGCCAATTGTATCTTTAAAACAGAAGGCCTACAGGTGACAGCTTTTCATATTATTCATCTGTGCTGACATAAAATGGTGTAGCTACTGCGGCTGCAAGTTCATATTCTCCCAGTCATTTTCATCTAGAAGATATTAGGCAACATGATTGTGCCAAATGGTAGTCCATTCAAATAATGTTTTCCAAATGGAATGATGAATGTCATTTGTTTGGCTCTAAGTGATTGTGCAGGTTGCTGCCAAAAATCCAACTGCAACGTTAAGCAATAAACATAATTGTGATCCTGCTCAGAGTGGGAGGACAGCTTCCAACCCAGGATGGACATTTTTCTCATGCTGAAATGTTTTGCTTAATTATTGAAGATCAACATGCTTCCTGACAAAGTCATTTTTCTTAGTCTCTGAGCTTTTTGCTTATAAAGTTCTTTCGCACTTAGCTGAATTTACTTCTAACACCATCTCCATTAAAAAAAAAAAAATCACCATTTTTCAGCTCTTATTTTTTAGGTTTGTAAGTCAGTTTTAGCTACGTTGCAACTTATTTTTAGTTTTTTTTTTGCAAATTATTTTTTAGTTTATTAATTTACAAAAGGAAAAAGTAAAATAAATACATAAATCAAGCAAATAAAAACAGTACACAATCTATAAGTTATCATCAATGTGCTAGAACAATATAGCATTCCACACCTAAGGTTATTGTTGCTTAGATGCCCAGATCAAAGTTAACAGCATCAGCAAAACCAAATGATTTTTTAGGGATATACCTAAGTTTATTACAGGTTTTGTAGGCCACAAAACTTCAGGTTGAAAGCTTATTTTGTCACCTTCATGTGATCACAATGTCATAACTTGTAATCTGTCAATGACAGCTGTTAATTGTCAATGACAGCTGATTGTTAGGGAGAACAGAAAGTGAGGGGTTATTTACTTAATCGGAAAACACAGAAAGTGGAACTAATCCTAAAAATGTAAAAACTTTTGAACAGTCAGGTCCTTTATTACTTTATTGCAGAAAGGACTAGCTATGTCTCTTCTGCAAAAAAACAAACTTGCCTACTAGGGATGAGCAAGTAAGAATTATAAGTTTGATCTTCCGGCGAAACGGGCTTTTCTCGCTTACTGAAACGGCCTTCTGATTCACAGAGAGGTCGAGCTCTCGCCAAACAGAAGGATTTCCAGGGCTGCATCATCCTCTGCGATCTCGGGGCACTAGAGGTTAATTAACTTCTAGTGCCCCGGGGATCGCACACTCTTCCTAATGAATGCAGCCACAACTGCAATCATTGAGAAGATGCCCGACACAGGAGAACCTCCTGACATTGTAATATAAGTATCCTTTACAAATGATATATTTGTATCTGTAACAAATGTGTCATTTGTAAGAGATACTTTTTTATTACAATGTCAGGAGGTTATCCTTTGCCTGGCATCTTCTCAATGATTGCAGTTGTGGCTGCATTCATTAGGAAGAGTGTGCGATCCCCGGGGGCTGTGGCTGCATTCATTGAGAGGAGTGTTCGATCCCCTGGGCACTAGAGGTCAATTAACCTCTAGTGCCCTGGGGATTGCACAGTGAGCTCATCAATGATTCCAACCGTGGCTGCAATCATTGAGAAAAGTGTGCAATCCTGACATAGCTGGCTGCTGATTATGAATTAACTCCCATGCATTAATGTAATCCTGGCTTGGCCAATCACAATGCGTGAAGATCCCAAACCTGGAAGAGGACCGGCTGAAGATGTTGGCACAGGTGAAGGAATGAGCAGAGGTGAGTTTAGTTAAACAACTGTGAAAAGCCAAGTAAGTTTGTTATACTGTGAAGAGACAAAACATGTCCCCTCTGCAACAACAACCCTTCCTGCTTGCATTTCTTTTTTAATTTTAGGTTTAATTGCACTTTAAACCCTGACAAAAATCTACATTTTTTTCTCTCATATAAAAATAAAGTTGTCTGGGGTAGGCTTTACATGTGCATTATGGCATCCTGGGGTTGTTTTATAAACTCTATCAAAGCTATTAAAGACTAGAGAGGATAGACTATCATGGGAGAAGATGGGAGATCAAACAAACCTTTATTGGATTTCCTAAAAACATTTGCTATTACTTGGCAAAAATGTTCCTGGACCAGATTCATTGCAGGTTTGCTGGACTACCCCATGATAGTCTTATCTTTAATAAATTAGGCCCAATGTGTCCAGTATTTGTTTACTAGGTAATCAGGTGTTGGTCATATGCAGTCTCCTTTTCCCAAAACTTGCACAGAGTTTGCGCTAAATATTTAACTATCAATCGTTTCAAGGAGCCGTCTGACTAAGGGTTGGGGGTGCACAGGCTACTCCTTACCTAATACAATGCAGTGACTGGCTGGGTGACTATATAAAAGGCAAACCTTCAAACTTACCAGTCAGTATGAGGCCAATATGAACAGAAAAAAGGTAAGAATCTGCAATATATTTCAGTAAAATTTATAGAATTAAACAATTGCCTGCTTATAAACTTGGCTTTTTCACTTGAGTCTTTTAGTTTAACTTGCACCAATAAATTTAGAACTTTGCAACATTTTTTGTTAGATATAAAAAAATAAATAAAAGAGGCAGCAGTGTGAGTTGGATGTGTTGGACTTTCTATACCTTTACAACATTACACAAGTACACCTTCTTTATATTTTCATCAGTTTCAGTGTATTTCATGGTAAAGTTTTACACAGCTAAGCCTGTATTCTGAAGACAGGATGCAGTCTAGACACATTATTCCAAGCACTGGTTCAAATGCTGTTCTCTTCAAATCAAACTTGTACCACGTCCTCAGGGAACAGGAACTAGCTTAGAATGGAAGTTTCACACACATCCTAAAAATACAAAGGTGCTGAAGATAGGCCTTTGGGAATAACTAGCGAAAGACAGTTTTGTTTACTTCTTTTTTTTTCTTTATCATTTTTTTTTTTGTCTGATGTCTGAAAAATGGGATTCTTTTGCATATTTTTTTTTTTGTAAGATTTAACTTAAATCTCTTCTAAGAACAGTTGTTATAATTTTAAGTGCAAAACTAGCCAAGCAGAAAAGTAGTGACCCAACACAAATGACCAACTTTATCCATTCGGATTGATGAGTAATTGCCCAGGACACCAGTTCAAATGAAATGCAGACCACAACTATGTTACATATATGTGAGCTATGCACTGGTATGTTGTGCCGCATATTATATAAACTTTTCTACTGCTATCTGTACATTGTGATGTAAGTTACATATTTCTGACCACTGCACTGATGTTTGTTACAAACTCCTGACTACGTTGCTATGCATGTAGGTATATATTTTATATAATCCTTAGAACTCTGTATGCCGAGAATACAGCAATGTGTGCAAAGTATACCACAACATACAGAGATCAAATGTTAAGAAGATATAATGTACAGAACAGTTTACAGAGGACAGTGATCAGGATTATGTAACATACAGCCTAGTATAAAGAAAGCAAGGATCAGGATTATATAATGTATAAGTAGTATACAGGTATGGAGAGCATACAGATTGTAGCAATCAGAATTATGTTACACACAGTGTAAATACTTCTGACTGTGCTTTATATGCTTTGTTGGACATCATTGTATCTAGCATACCTATGGCTGTTTCACTGTGTACTATAGACTGGGATGATCAGACTATTTTTATAATGTTGTCTTATCATAGTTTAGTGAGTGGCAACGTTTTTGTGAAAATGTAGGTGTCCACTGCCTGCTTCCTGTTTTTCATCCAATAAAGTCTTCCTAGGTGTCACTGCAAGCAATAAAAACATGCATCCTGTGCTCCAATAACCCTCATTGCTACAGTAAACCTGTGTGCCCAGGTGATCCTGTGTTTTAGTGAGCCTTTCTTACAACAACTTTTGTACTCCAATGACTCTTAGTGCTCAAGTGACTCATGTCTATCAGTGATTCTATACTAATGGTACCCCTGTCCACCAGTGACTCCGTTTTCCAGTGACCCTTTGCTCCTGCAACAGTTTGTGCTCCAGTGATCCTGTGCACTGGTAACCCTTTATTCTCCATGAGCCTGTGGCCCAGCCACCTCTTATGCTCCAGTGACCATTTGCTCCAATGATGCTTTGCTCCAATGACCTCCTGTACAGTCCTATTCTGTTGTCACTTCAAGCATTAACATCATGTACACTGTGCTTAATGTGTAACCAAACTCATTGGTGTGGGTGAGCTTTTTGCCAAATGCACATTATAAATGACAACTTTGGCTCACACTTATTATTTCTTAGCACCCTGCATTGATAACTGATCCAGGAACCTGTCAATGCTGCCTTTTTTAAAGCTGCCATCTTTGATGCCGACTCACCTTTGTCCACTGCAATCCTCCTTGGCTTTTGGACAGCCACTGATATTATAACTCTAGATGTAGCACCTAGGCCTATTCTTGGCAGTACCGGGATAAATGCCCGGCTTTACAATGCATGATGCATGCACCGTGCAGTGTAAAAAAAAAAAAGGCAGTGGGGAAAAAATATTTTGTCAAGAGACTCTTCCTGTAGGGAGATTTTGAGTTAAGTTCTGCATTAAGTGACTCCTTGTACTTCATTGACCCCATCTATATATAAACTTCAGACAAGCAAGTAAATTTGTTTCAGTGTTCTTAAAATGGTTAGGTCATTCAACTGATCCTTCAACATGGCTTTTAGACTATCCAGCCATCATCAAATATGAGGTCAATCAGCCACAGTTCAAGGGACCCTTAGCAACCTCTGGAAGGACCCTGGTTGAGAACAGCTGGTTTAGAGCAATGAACACTTGAAAAGGTGGACCTGGGCATCACTTATACTATTAGATAAGTTATATTGCAGTTTGTATCATTGAAACTATAAAAAAATAATTATGATTATAAACTACTGTGTGAACCAGTCAACCAAAGGAAACCAACAGTCATTTACTTTCTTGACATTGAGGACAACATCCAGTATTTAATTCCCACTATTTGTTATTCACTTCTCTAAAAAAGGGACACAATTATAAAACTCCAGAGCCATTCGTGTGAAAATCAACAATGTTTGCCTTACATTCACTAGCAACATTTGCCAGGTTTATAGCACAGTGAATGTGCCATCAGGGAGTGCTCAAACTGGTAAAAGTACAGTAAATGTGTGGTCAATACTTTTCACTTACACATGTTTTAGATGCTACAAATTTAGCACCAACTTTGATTGTCTGTTTAGAATTGTCAGTTCAATTCAATGTAATATAACATTAATACATAATTGTATTTTCTGTAAAGTTCATTAGTCAATAGTCATACATATTGTTTTACACATTATTTTCTTACATTGTTACTTTATTATATTCTATGCACAAGTAGTGGGATACTGGGATGCTATATTATATATATATATATATATATATATATATATATATATATATATATATATATATATATATATATATATATATATATATATATATATATATATATATATATATAAATATAAATAATTTCTGGCTGGGTAAAGGTGAATAGTTCTCTATGTGCAGTACATACTAGTATAGACTATTATGGGTGATTCTGGGTGATGGGTGATCCAGCAAACCTGAAATGGATTTAAACAAGGATTGAAAACTCTTACTAAATAATAGGGAATCATTTTAGGAAATCTAGTTCTGCATTAAGTAACTTCTTGTACTTCTTTGACCCCATCTATATATAAAGTTCAGACAAGCACCTATATTGGTTTCAATGTTCCTAAAATGATTGTTCTAAAGTTAGAGTCATGCAACTGATCCTTCAACATAGCTTTGGACTAAGAACTATCCAGACATCATCAAATATGAGGTCAATCAGCCACAGCTTTAAGGGACCCTGAGCAACCTCTGGAAAGACCCTGGTTGAGGACAGCTGGTAAGTTATATTTTAGTTTGTAGCATTAAAACTATAATATAAATTTTATGATTATAGACTACTGTGTGAACCAGCCTTGAAGAGCTTTAATAAATCAAGCCTATTGGTGTGAAGGAACCTTGATCCACTGCTTTTTACAAAGTTGATTCATTGAGGTTTGTGGTCATTTGTTCATACACGGCACTCTTACGGTCCCACGACAGCATTTCAATTGGGTTGAGGTCTGGGTTTTGGGTCGGACCTTAATTCCTATATTTTTCCAGCCATTCTGTTGTAGATTTTGTAGTGTGTTTGGGATTTTTGACCTTTTGCATGATTTTGCCAAATGTGACACTGCACTATGAGCAAACTTCCCCTCTTTGATCTGGTCTGTCCAAAGGATTATGTTCCAGAAGTCTTGTGTTTTTTAGATGCAGAAGCAGAACAAGAAGCTTTCTCCTGGCAACCCTTATAAACAAGCCATACTTGTTAGTCTTTTTTTAATTGTATTGTCATGAACCTTAACATTTAACATGCTAACTGAGAACTGTAGCCTCTGAGATGTAGCTCTAGTTTTTGTTTTTGCAATTTCTTTGAGCTTTCCTTTATCTGACCTTGGGGTGAATTTGCTGGGATTTACACGCTTGTAATGTATGGGAAGAGAGTCAGCTAGCTTGAATGTTATCCATTCATAAATAATCTTTCTCACTATAGAATGATGGACTGGATTGTTTAGAAATTGCTTTGAAATCCTTCCCAGATTGATGGGTAACAACAGTTGCTTCTCTATGATCATTCTTGATGTGTTTCTACCTTCGTATTGTCCTAACACACACCTAAATGCTCCAAACCAGCAAAGACATCTGCTTTTATAGATATCGTCACACTGGCAAATGAAGTGCATTTAAAAAAGCAGCACCTAGCTGCTACGTACCCTTTTAATTCTTATGGAAGTGGTAAGGGTGTACTTTATTTTTTACAAACGGCTTTTGAATTTTTACATAGTAGTTGTTAAATAAATGATATAGTGCAATATATCATGTATTGTTAAAATGAGGTTCTATTTTCCTAATGTGAAGCCCTGCCAAGGATCAGATGATTTTTAATACAATATATATATATATATATATATATATATATATATATATTATTTAAATGTTCTTTACAGTGTGTTAACAATAAGTAAGAATTTCCATTCCAGTTCGGCTGTTAAACATTCAAATCACTAGTGCCATCAACTATTTGTTCCCCCATCAGACCCACTCCTATCATTTTTTAACATGTACTTCTCTCTCTAGTCCACTTATTTTCTTATCATATGCTATTAATATATAAATCATCTAAATGAAGGCTTTGTTGTGCTTATCAGCAAAACTGCTAATAAAAAAACATATTTGTTATAACCTTTATTTTTAGTTCTATACAACTTATGACCCCAGTAATCTCTGGTTCCACCACAGGCTGCCCAACTTTCTATTTTATTGTCGGCTCTTGTATTCCCTGGACTAACACCCACCTATTAATTCTCAGATGCCATATTTTTTGTACCTCTCAAGTGTTTGCAAAAAGTTGTAGAAAAGAAAAAAAAGGAACAATGATTATACTAATTTAATAATTTTTAAGTGCAGCAACCCAAAGAAACCAATTAGAATTCAGGTAAGCCGGTTTTAGTGAGCAAACTCTTTGTCTGTTCTTGTTTTCTATTTTCTACCAATGCCTTGATATTGGTGGAGTATGTGAAGCATTTACTTTTTGTTGTTGTTTTTAAAATGTGATATCGGGGAGAGAGCTGAAATCTGTCTGACCTGCCTGACTAATAGAAATCCTGACGCAGAAGAATATTACTTGTACGGCTCCATCTTTAGAGTAGGGGATGTAAAATTACTGAGTAAATTGTTTCCTTGGTTACTGCTTTTAAAACTAGAATGGTGGAAATCTTTTTTTCCCCTTAAGTTTTTTTGTAAACCATAAAGTGTATACTTGTTCTATTTTAACCTGATTTTTTGTTTCATAAAATACAAGTTCCATATTTCAGCGTGTATTTATATGGTATAACTTTATCTACTCAACTGATGTTGCATCAGTATGTTAAATATACCCACAGACTTTTAAACTGGATTACAGACAAACATAAAATATACAGGTCATATATATATGTTTATGGTCATCAATCTGCGTACTCTGATCTCTCCTGCATGTTCACTGTAAGCAATATCTGGGCAAAAAGACAGTGGAGTTTAGTTTCCAACACAATTTAGGCGGTTCACTTTGCAAACAAAATTATCCCTTTAAAGGGAAATATTTTACTTAGGTTAGTAAAATCAGTAAAAATATATACCCAAGTGAAAAAAAAGTGACAAAGCTCATTTTAAGTGGTTGAAGTCACAACTGAGAGAACAACTGTTAGCGCTACTGTACTTCACCCAAATTCCGAATGATTAGGGGATCTCGTGACCTGCTCTCATGATGCAGTGTCTTGGCCAAATTATTATCCATTAGGGAAGGGGGTGACATCTCTGCTTCCTTTGAGTGCCAACACCAGCTGGCACCAACTTTTTTGATGGCAGCTGCGACAAAAGTAAAGGTCTTTTGTATGAAAACCTTAACTGTTTTGCTGAAAATAATTAGAGAAAGACAGTCTGAAACAAAACAGTTTATGCTTAGAAATTCCAAAAACCAAGTAATGCAGGGTTCCCCAACCCCCTGGTGTGGCCGTCTGACAGGTGGGCCGCGGCTTTGGCCAGTGCACCCCCCAGCAGGGTCAGGAGAAGGACCTCGCATGGGGGCACACCAGCCAGAGCCACAGATCATGTCTCCCGGAGACATCGCAGGCTCAGAAGGTGGGTTGTGTTTCTGCGATGGGAGAATGGGTGGATTCTGGCGTCATGACGTCACTTAGTGGGAAGTTTCTTCCCTTTGAGTGACACTCGGCTCCCCCCATATGCATGGTCCGGAGTCCATGCATTTAGTGGTCCCCAAGCTCCAAAAGGTTCGGGATCACTGATGTAATGGAGATTGTTTATGCTCTTGATGGTATGATGCAGCCATGCAGCAGTGTTTTTTTTTAACTAAATCTGATCATTTATTTGGGTTATGCTAGCAAGTTCTGAATTAATTTATATGAGCTGTATGTCCTAACAATAGACCTGCTTTACATTTTGGGTGGTTTAGCTAATATTTGCTATATTTTAACATCTTACAGAGCTGAGGAGTTCACCACTAAGAGATTTTTTTTTATATGTGACACAAGCATGGGCATAATTCACAAGAAACATCACAAACAATGAATATTCTGGTCAATTCACTAAGGCCAAGGGTAACATGCAAAATACAGAAATCCCTAAACAACTAATTTATAATCTGAATGGCTGTGGTAAAACCTGTGTATGGGTCAAAAAAACTGTTCTATACTACTCAATTTTTTGTTATCTGTTTTTCTTCTTTTAGGTTTATTATTGCAAATAGGGGCATATATATAAAGACACATTGTACATTCACTAATGCATTTAAAACATGCATTAAAACATTTGCCATGCTCTTCAATAATTTCTTTCCATACAATAATTTGACAACTAACTTTTGCATAGAAAATGTTTAAATTTACAATCACGATTGCATTGATTTGACTAGCACATTTACACAGTTTTAACACTTGAAGGATTGTTAGCAATTTTTAATTTTTTTTTTAAACAAGTGTGCAGCTCCATGCCAAGCTGTAATATGTCTGGTGCCCAAGGCTAATAATGTATTGGGAGGTGTTCTTTAAAAGAAAAAAAAAGTTTCAAAAAAGTATACAAAAAATGTGCCAATATTGAAGAAAACACAGTTTCAGCACTATGGAGAGCTCCAGTTGGCACATTTGCTGGCCTTACTGTAACTGCTAAAAAGTTACTGTACATAACTGAACATTCACCACCTAATACATTCGTTAAATTATAAATAATGCAAATGATACTGGGAAATATGCAAATGAACAAATTGCTAAAAATACTGCTTATGTGAAGGAGGTTTTTCATACTAGGTAAGTATGTGTCAGAGGTGCGCTCCATTCACATTAAAAAGTAGATCCTGAAATGCATGTAAGGAATACAAACTACCACTTTTGTACTTTAATTTGTCATCTAGACGTAGGTGCTGTGTGCCAGACCACCCACCACTTTGCTGTTAAGGTGATGATCTGGGAACCCCTTTTGCTTACCTGTTTATATTGCAGGATAGATATTCCAAACCATGCCCATTGTAGGCTGTAGGCGTCTTGTGTCCCTCTAAAGAAAGCATGGTGCATCAAAATGTTAGTATGAGGAAGTTACTTAGAACCTGATTGGAGTTGCTAAAAAAAAACAAACTTGTTGGTGGGTTCTTCCATAAACAGAACCATATGGCATATATCATATCAACATCCATCATTTGGTACAGACTTACCTGTGTGCAGTGGCCCTACAGCAATGATGGGTCCAGGACATTGCTGCACCAGAGAAAGTTGCCATCTTCACCACCGATTCCTTGTTGGATGATTCTGATCAGCCATTAGATGGCCACTGATGATGTAACTCTTGCGAATGTGCAGAAAATACATTGTCTCCAATGGCTGGCACTGTGTATAGCATCAGTACAGTGTGGAGCAAAAACAAAAAAAGTCACCAAGAGCCAGGGTTTTATTTTTTTTTTTACAAAACAGACATTGCATGTTAATTACCTTCTTGGTGACCTTTTGTTTTTTGAGTTTAGCTCAGCTTTAATATATTACTGATATTTTCAGAAATCAGGAGTAGTTCTCTGGAATCTGACCACAAAGTATTACACAGAACTCAGGTTAAACATTCTGACATCCCAGCTGCATTGTATTTGTAGCCAGCTGATGGATTTCACCTGTTAACTGGCCAGCTATAAAAAAAAGTAAGTTGATGTATTTTAGAAAATTATGGACTGCAAAGCTTGAAGCAGGTCAAATGCTTGCCAGAAGCAGTTGTTAAGCTCTAAATAGTTAAATTAGAAGCAGAAAAGTAAAGATGTGAGTACAAATCAAAAAAGATGCAGCATTCTGTCCAGCTAACCAACACGGATATCCTAACTAGAAGTGGTTTCTATCATTTACATTGAAAACAAAGATTCTTGTCACATACAGTATATATGTGAATCCACTCCCATCGCAACAAGGCGCCATTGTACAGTAAATGTTCCCACTCTAATCTATGTGAGCACCTAAACTGGGACATATCCATAGCAACAAATACATTGAAAGAAGCTAACCTGGAGTAAACTCTATTCTCCCATAAGTCTAGACTGTGACTCAAAAAATGCTGCTAACCCACATTAGTAGAATTTGATGGAGTAGTTTGCTTGTCAGTCTTTTGGATTCATCCTATTAAATTGTGTCCTTGAAAGTTTCAGGATAAAATAAGCAATGTTATCTGTGTTTTATTACAATGTTTGGGTTATTAGTTCTTTAGAATGTGATAAAAGGGTTATGAGTAGGATTTACATTTATATTAGAGTGAAGCATTAAGAAACTTTAAGGTTTAATTTGGTTTCATTTAAAGGTTAGGTTTTTGTGTTAACGTATATGCAATATGCAAAAAAAATACTATATATATATATTTTTTTTTTTTTTGTATATATATATATATATATTTATATATTCACTACAGTAGGAAAGGGTTTATGCCTGTAGTCAAAGTGAGGAAGAGTCATTCTTAGTTGCCTCTATTGGAATATTCCCCTCTGATCCTGTTATGGTTAAATATTGGATTTCACGTCCTTTTTAGTCACTGACAGTGGTCATCATGACAAATAAAGAAAGTGAATCTTCTTAATGCGGGCACAGACAGCAATAAAGCATGATATAGGTTGCCAGCATTTGTATGAAGGTTCTCATTCATCCAGGTCACTGTATAGCTAGTAGTATATAGTCACATTTAACTATTCTTGAAGATGTTGTACAGCTCTCCATTTTTTGCTTCATCATTTCATGAACTTATAAAGAACTTTGGAAAGCTTTGAAACATCTTTAATAGTTTATGGTTCAAATACACAAATTTGTTAATTTACTAACCTGACCATGTGAATACTCACTAAGCTTAACAAATAAAGTGAAGCTGTGTTTAGCCAAATCCATGCAAAAAAATAATAATGATAAAATTCTGCTTTGAATCTTTCCCTTGTACAAGAACAAAGCTTCAACCCACTTCTAAGATAAGTAAATGTTCATTTTGCTAAATGGAAAGTTTGTTTTTCTTTTCCAATATATTTTTCTTTTTTTTATGTAAATTTTTATTAAAGATTTTCAATATATACAGTAAAAAAATACAAGTGCACACAAAAGTATAAAGTAACATCCGGTATTACAATATGGGCCTACAGCAAACTATACACCAAACAAAAACATAATAAAATAGTTGCAATCCAAGTATGAGCTTTATAATGTTAAATCGTCTGTTAGAGACATCATACAGCAGGATCTAGAATCTGACCCTTTACTTGGTTACCCGTGTTTAAAATGAAATACTAACAATTGTAATTAAATGTCCCTTACAATACCTACATTGAAGAGTTATAGAGAAAAAGAAGAAAAGAGAGAACGGAGAAAGGAGGTTGGAAAGAATAGGGGAAAAGAAAAGAGGGGATGAGGGGCTCGGGGATCCCCCTGAGAGGTGTTACAACAACCATACGGTAAAGCTGTATGTTTAATTAACTAGCATTTGATGATAAGGGCATGTGGTCAGGATAGAACCCAATGATAATGCTTGGTCCCATGGGGCCCATATCCCCTCAAATTACTTAAGTTTATCAAAGATTCTAGCAGACAAATGTTTGTTTTCCTTTTCTAAACCCATATCATATTCACCTTTTTATATTGGTTCTATATTTATAGTATTGTAAAATAGTTATTTTTCTTCATAAGGATATTTTTTCATAAGGTTTGTCGGAAAATCTTTGTATGTAATACTAAAGCCACTTCTGTATCATGTGATGCCTACATATGTATAAAAGTAAGTTGTGTATAAAAACCTGTCATCCTAGGGCAGTACAGTCCTGAAAAAATAGATAACAAAAGTGGTTGGGGGTTATATGCCACCATCCATATGCATAGAGAAGTTAATGACTACTATTATATATGGACTGGACACTTAGGTCACACTGGCACTTACCTTGCTATGACCTCTGCTACGCATCTGTAATTCTGCCTGTAATTAATTACATGCATGAGCAATGATGCGTGCTGAAAACAGACATGATTGGTGACCTGATGTGATTATATGGTTCTCTAATCCACTGACGTGTTCTTTGCACTCTACAATAATGTTATTAGTAGTATACTGAGATGTCATAGCACTGCTACTGTCTGTTAATGGAAATAAAATGTAGCATTTACTTTGGACTACGTAAGAGGTGGTAAGTTCATATGGTCATGTGGATTAATAGATTTATATAGTAAAGATAAGGTAATCATGTCTGGTAGGAACATTGGTTGTTTCAGCACAATAAATTAATTGAAACAAAAGGAGCATGTGAATTTTATTTTTTAAAGTTTGCCCATAAAGAAGTAGATATTGGGATATAAGCCTGGTCTCATGTGCATGGATATGCTGCATTATTATTATTTTATTATTAGCCACTGTTTATCAAGCGCCAACACATTATGCATCCCTTTTACAAAGTTTATTGTCATATCACTAGGCCAATGAGTAAAAGCAGCAAACAATGTTGTGAAATACATGTTTCCTTCTATTCATACAACATTACAGCAATCTTGACATACTGACATTTTTAATAAAAACAGCCTTTTTGGCACAGATTGGAACTATTACAGGTAGTCCATGGGTTACATACGAGATAGGGACTGTAGGTTTGTTCCTAAGTTGAATTTGTATGTAAGTTGGAACAAGTGCATATTTTTAACAAATGCAATTAGGACAGATGTTTTTCTCAGCATATTTTAAGTTAATCACAAAGCAAAAAAAAAAAAAACTTTATGGAGCCAAGAGATTCATTAACTTCTTGAGCAAGCTGTGCTTTGATATGCAAAAAGAAACAACTGCAGAGTTTGTCTTGGTCATTACCCTCCTGTGCGGTTCTATTCTGTCCGGATTTATATGTTCAAAAGCGGTTCATTGTTTTTCATATATAATAATGTTTGAAACACAAAATCATGCCAAAATAATAATTTAAATAAATTAATTTTTTAAAAAAAATATTTTTAAATAAAAAAAAAATATATTATATTATTATATTATACTGTAAAATAAATTTTCATGAAAGACAGTGTACTGCTTTTGGACATATAAATCCACTGTATTGCATTCAATAAAGTTATTTTGTATTGAATGCAATATAAAATAATTTGAAATTCCCGCTACTCCCCCAACCCAACAGCCGCACGCACCGATGTCACCGGGAACTTCCGGTGACTCATCAAATGCAGAGGACGCTGGCTGGAGGATGTGAGAGGACAGGGATAGTGAAGAAGGACGCCTGCGGAGGAGGTAAGGCTCTATTTACTATTGTTTTTGGTACCCCGAGTCTGGCTCAGGGTTACCGCTTTCAGCATCTTTTTTTTACCCCGAGCCACACTCGGGGCTACCGCTGGGGAGGTTAAAGAGTTACAACCAAATTATTTCTTCTGAAAGTCATGCAAACTGCCCCCTCCGCCCATCAAGCCTTTGTCCTGCACATGGACCAGCAGAGAACTCTGTTCATATTGAGGAGTCATCTGTATGTCGGATGTCCTTAACTCAGAAACTACCTGTATATATCAATGGTAGTGGTGGGGGGAGGAAGGATTTGTCTTGGCCAGAGCAGTTTACCATAATTTCCTACTAACAATGGGGAACCATATTAAAGTAGCAGAACATTGTTCTTGGTAGTCCTAGAATTTCTAAAGTAAAAAGCCTGTGTATACAGGTTCCCCTATGACGGTTGTTTGTCGGGAACTTGCAAATGCTCATACAGTGCCTGTGCTTCCAACAAACAGAAATCTCCTGACACTATTGGGTTCCAATTTTTTGACAAAATGTAATTTTTTTTTCATCAGTTTTGTTTGACTATGGCAATTATTTGTCTTCCTAAGTGTCTGTTCTCTGTATAGTTCCACTAGGACTCTATTGAAAGCATGTTTTAACCTAGTCACCTACTGAATATATAGTGTATTGAGATCCTGCAACATTACCTGACCCTGTGTACCTGCTTATTCCTTCTATCCAGCAGACCTTGTATGTAGTATGTTCTGCACTGTTTTGGTGTGCATCCCTTGTGCAAAGGGAGTCCACTATGTTTTCTATATGACTGTTGGGGGTGAGCATTATCAATGATAAATTAGGGTATATATAGGGCTATTATGGGGTGCTTCTTGTGGCTGGTCGATGAGCCAATGGGAGTGCATATGATGTTTTAACCTTCCTTCAATATGTAATATCTTCTCAAAGGATTGCTCAGACAGAAGGTTAAACAAGTGTTTAGAATATTTAAAGAAAAAATCTTTTTTTCCAAGTGTTTAGCAGGGTTCAGTTGTGTTGCTGTTTTCAGGCAGTGCTAGGATGCTACATGTAGTGTCTCAAGGGCAGTCAGGTGCTCAAATGTTTACATAGAAAAGATTTCCAGAACAGTTTCAAATTTGAAATGGGAGAAATTGCATTGTATTCATAGTATTCATAACAAATAAGTACAAATAAAGGATAGGTTTCCATTTCCTAAACCTCTCCAGTTCCTGTGCAAGGCAACCACAATTCAGAAAAGCGCATTGGTAGCTCCTTACCCATACAGTAATGCCTTAATTATCAATAAATGCTTGTTCTTTAATCTGTTAAAAATTCCTAAACGATGGGCTATCCAATTCTGAAATACGGGCCCTAAAATGATGTTTTAAGTAGGCTTATCGCAGATTTTTATTTTTATTTTAGCAAAGCATTAGGCATATACAATATTTTCCACATTAACAGCAGTTGGGTTTCTTATAGTGCATCACTCCACTAAGTAGAAGTCAGCTTCTGTTAATACAGAACTAACTCCTATTTTTTGAACAGTATGAAATACAAAGCATAATGAGAATAAATTAAAACATTTGTGTGAAAAAGAAAACTCTAGACTTAGCAATGAATAAGAGACAATAAAGAGTCAGTAATGGGGTGTGTTTAGGAATAGATGTCCTGGATCACAAATAGGTGTTCTCAGTTTACCAGATTACCCGGGCTTGGTGGGTGCAATACAACAGTATGTGGATCAAGAAGAACTTAAAGGGTAGCCTGTGCTCTGTTTATTCTGGCCAAAGTTTTATTTCCACATCTGACAAGTGTACTTTTAATGCTGCATTGTATACAACAGGAGAGCTGCATATAATACAATAGCAAATTAAACCCTATTTAGAAATAAGCAAAGATAATATTAAACAGAAACATTTTCATCATTTATATGATAAATATAAAGAAGACAAAAGCGTGAGTAATTATTGCAATGCACAATAAATGGAAGAGCTTTATTTTATTATACAAGCTTAAATGTCAGCGTAACATTTGGAAACACATACCATACTAAAGTATTAAGAAAAAGTCTAGATTCCAATTAAGTATTTTTCACAGTAAAATATGAACAGCACTGTGTACCGTTGATAGCTTATTATATCCTATCTGACAATAAAGTGTGTCCTTGTTGGAAAGTCAGGCAACTTGAAAAGCGAGAAAGCCAATAGATTAAAGTACTAGTACAGGAGTACACTGCAGATAAACTGGCATTTGGTGAGTAAAGCATAATTACTACATAGTAGGTTAGCTTGAAAAATAATAATAACAACCACTGGTGATCCAGAGGAAGACGATCCACATTTTCACAACTCCTAATAAAGAACACTTTCGAAAAAAGGCTAAGTAAGTTATCCCTTATGTCTTTTGCCGCAGACCTTTTTGTTCCATAAATTATTATTTTTCTACTTGCAATGTGCTTTTGAACTTGCTAAAAAAATTTACTAGTCAGTATTTTAAAACAGCTCCCTCTCTTTTTGCAGGTCATTGCTCTCCTCACTCTCACTTTGTGTTATTTGTTTCTCCTACACCTACCTACATAACCTCTTGTGTAGTTGCTGGAGATTTCATAAGCATGTAGCACACTAGATGCAAGTTCTTCTTCCTCTTGTATTAAATTGTAGAAGAGTCCGGTCTGCAATGGCCGCTTTGCTTCCAGTTGTCTTGTAATTGCCCATTTACAACTGCCCACCACATGATCCCCACAGGGTCCCTCAATGTCACATCAGGGGTGAACACACGACTGGTGGGAAAACCAAAAGCTGTATCCATCACTAATCACCACAAACAGTAGAGGCCCGTCAAAGAAAAATAAGGATGTTAAAAAAAAAATCAGACAGTTTGGCAAGGAAAATGCACCTTCTTCTTTACCTGGGATTGAGCTTTTAGTGTAACATTTAACAGTGAATTTACATCACGGACAATTTATGTATTTATACAAAATGGTCATTTCCTTTGAAAAGCGCAAGTGTGAATAAAAATGTACGTAAAGCCTAACAATGAATTCTCTTGTTTGTGAAGTATGTTATTGAATACATTTTTGTTGTATGTATTCAATAAGTACGTAAAAATACCTGTTAATCCTACTGGAAAACTAGTGATCTCATAACTTCTTGTGGTCTTTGTCTACAATATAGTGTTATTCTTTAGCTTTGTTCTTGGATCTCTGTGGACTTCAGAATAACTATTTCTACATTATAAAACAAAACCAACTGTAAAAGTAAAATTAATATAATCATTGCTTCTAGAAGGGTCACTTTGTGCCCCATATTCTTACTACCAGTAATACTTTCTGGAAGGACTAGATTATTGTCCTCTCATATACATATATATATATATATATATATAGTGTTCTAGATTCTGCATTCTGCTAATCTCTCAATCATTCCTTTATTTTACTGTGTCTAGATTCTATGATTGTTAGGCCTATATGTGAAGAACTGAGAGAGAGTGAAGAATATGGTAAATATTTCGGCCTATTCATTACCCCTACACTAAATGAGTATTTAAAACCTTAAAACTGTGAGGGAGAGACACAAATATGTTTTACTTGCTGCCTGGAAATCATCTTTAAATAATTTGTACGAGTTCCCAGTGATTAGGGAGAAACATTAGTCCAGGAATATTCCCACAACCTGGAAAACTGCCTTGTGCAGCAACAAGCACTTCCAAAAGTTGGACGTGCAATATTTACTTTACGGAAGCAGTGAATGACCCCTTACTGGTCCGAAATTGATAAAGCGATGTGATATTTTATAACATATGATTTGTAATTATTTTCCTTTGTATTATAAGGTCAATAGGACAGCACATTATGCATGAAAACAAAAAAGAAAAAAAAAAGATACTGCATGGAATGCCAAACAAATTAAAGATCTTCTGATGGTTATTTAGAAAGCTTGCAGGTCTCAGCCAATTTTTTTTTACAATTTTATGCGTAGAAAAATGCCCCAGTATACCCATCATACAACAAAATTGCTCTCTGTAATAGATGATAACTTCCTAAGGAAATCCATGCAGCATAAAATCTAATAGGCCCCAAGACCATTATAAACCTGCTTCAACATACTAGAACAGACTTCCAAAAAAACAGCCTCTGTTTTCTAAAATGAATTTTGGTGTACCTGCAGTGCACAACTGCTAATTTGTAGACAAATTCATAATACAAAATAGAAGCAACAGTTTACCATACAAAAAGCTGCTCTGTGTTTTTTCTCTCTGAAACAAAGTAATTAAAACTATTTTTTCAGTTTGGATACAGTAGGGAAGAGTCAAAACCCCCATTAGATTTGTTTTTGGTTTTTGTGTCTCATTGGGAAAATTTGACTTTATATCCTGTCTTGTAGACACAACAGAAAATGAGAGGAAATTTCTTCTCAGTAAGGTAAATGCTCTCTAGGCAGTTGTCTCAAGTGCCCCATTGGAAGATTCCCTCTTTATTGCTTTTCTGGTAACAGCTCAAAATTTTTGATTTTTTCTCTTTCAGCAGAGGCTGTAGGAGAATTAGCTATGCTTTAAACAACGTCAAATGCAATATAATATGCAATATCAGTAACTATCAAACAGAAGTGTTTTGTTTTAAAGCTGAACTTTAGCCATACCTTCAGTCTTGCACAGTAATTTAGGATTCTTTCTTCTACTAAATGCTCTTACTTTGTTTCCAGTGCATACTGTGAGCTTGTTCAAGTGTACATTATAAGCTGCAATGATTAAGTGTCCCTAATATTTCCTGGCTGGAGGAAGTCCAACATTATCCAGCCCTTTTCTACCCATCATTACTTTTCCAGCATATCTGATCTGAGATCTTACAGACTGATTTTAAACTCTAAGCTTTTCCACCCTGAAGCAAATGAGTGTTGAAAGCTGTGGTTGCAGATTTGTAATAACAAAACCACAGATTTGGATACGTTATAAGATTACATGACTCGTAATGCTTCTGCATGCAATATATATTGTATAGGGGGCATTGGGAACTACCGGAGCTGCTGGAGCTCCGGTGCCGCCCCCTTGCAGTTGCTGCCCTATTTACTGCGCCCGGCGTTGATACTTCCGCCGCTGCGGTAAATAGGGTAAGCTTCCCGAAGGGAAATCCCTCTCCTCCGCAAAGCCCACCACATAAATGGCCTAGTGGCCATGAAACTTCCCCCCTGGTATACAAACATAAATCCCTATTTAATGTACAGCGCTGCATAATATGTTGGTGCTATATAAATCCTGTTTATTAATAATAATAATAATAAAATTCTTGCAATATTGTTCTTATGTAGAAACTTCAGCTGTGTCTTCAGGTTTTAGCCTCTCTGGGACTTGTTATAGCACCAGAAAGGTACTATTGTCCACCCCCAGGCCCGATAGCAGCAGTGGTGTCTAAAGTTACTTCCACTTGAGATATCTGCAGGTAGATACCCAGTATTGATACGTGGGCACACTTTAGCGCATTTGGATTCTGCTTTCTGTCACCGCTGTTGGGACCTTCTCTCTGGTTCTTTGAATGGACCAGTTTGCTGCCTAACCTGACCTCTGACATATACTTTATTAGGTCATTTGTAATGGAACTAAATTTTCATTGGTAAGATTCTGGCAATCGGCAAGTACACATAGCACTTTATAGCACTTTTGTGTAGGCACTTTGAAGTAAAGAGATATCCAGGAACCTGTCTCTGCTGCATCCCCCAAATCCACCATCTTCACCCCCAATTCCTCCAGCTCCTGTGATCCTTTTTAGCCATCAGATGACCACTGATGATTTAACTCCTTTGTCTCTTTTGTCAAAAAAATCTACTTCCTGGTGACTTTTTGTATTTTTTTTGGTTTAATTCTGCTTTAAAGTCTGCTCATTTGATTCTAACTTGTCACTAGTTGAGTTATGCCAAGGACCACAACCAAGGTGATGTCCTTGTGCCACGTTTGCGGGTATTACAGTAAAGAATAGATACTTCTTATACACTACACAATACGCCTATGATATGTTTATTGAGGTCCACTATAAAGTGTAACACCCAAAATAAAATTGGCGCTGGTAACTACAAACTATCATATATTTATTTATGTTTAGTGACATACCAGCTGCTGTATAGTTATGAACATGAAAAAAATATATAATAAATGATACACTTCATTGTATGCACAACTGTAAAATGCCATTTAACTTCCCAGCCATTTAGAACTAGAAGGGAGCTGCTGCAATGGGCCACTCAACTCAGTCCATATACAATTTTGAAAGTTTCCTATCAGCAAGTATCTAACACAGAATATGCAACAATGCTGCACTTCATTATGATACATAATGAATTACTCTTTATCTCCTCACCATAGCATTCATGGGAAGGAATGAGTTAACCCATAGGAACTTGTTGGGTTTTGTAATTTTGTACACCTCAGATCTCCTTTTCTAATGTTTTGGCTGCTGTTTAGGCTTGCATTAACATTTTTTTTCCTAAAATCTGTCACTCATTTCTCTGTGTCCTTAGCATCTAATTACGCAAGCAGAAGTCAATGTTCTGTATTAACTGTTGTCACATGTTGGGACGCGTTGCTGCTCTGTATCATACATAAAGCATAAAGCCAAGCACCGCACCCTTCTGGAAGAAAGAGAAGACTGTTTAAGTGAGGGCAATTCTAACCTTCTCAAGATGGAGTTTTCTCAGAAAACATGTTGTGAGATGTTCAGATTTTGTTTTTGTGCTTTATCTGATGGATGTGGGAAGGTGGGCAGTAATGACTATAATAGCCAATGACTCAACACCGATCATTACTTATATTCAGCCTATTTGTTGCATGATCAAGAGTTATTTTCCCTAATTGCTTCAAATTATGTGCACTACATTATTCAAATAAGAATGTCATTTTAAAATATAATATTTATATGTTTATTATAGCTTTAGAATAACTAAAAGGTGTTAGGTATACCACACAATATACCTTTTTATTAGCAGTTGTGGGACTCAGTAAAGTATTCATCCTCATCATCATATTTATTTCCACAAAGCTGACCTTCAGAAAAAAAAACTTTCCCTGAAGTGTGCTTCCCCCACATGCTTAAAGGAGGGAAAGATTGCATATTGGTAGGGAAAAATAAGGTAAGTAAATCTTATTCTGGTCCCCTAGGCAAAACAAGCATTTAGCTCTTCCATTGTAGGCCTAGCCCCACACTTGTTTTTTTTACTTGTTTTTCTTTGAGATTAGTTTTAGATTTAGAATGCTGTACAGTGATTTTGCTAGAAATTGGTGCAGTATGGATGATAGTTCTGAGGCTGCATTTGAACTTTTCTTGATCTTTTTTGCCTTGGATACAGTAGGTCCTATTAAAGTGGAATAAAATAAAATAAAATTTTGTAACTAGGCAAGTCTGCTATTGCAGATGGTGATATCTCGGCAATAAAATGAAATTACCTACCTGATCTCAATTTTTTAAAAACAAATTTAGTTTTCAATTCGAAAATTAAAGTAGCCAAAATTTCTGAGCTCATCCTAAGGACCTTTATATATACACATGCTTACCTTACATGATACACTAAATAGTAAGAAAAAGATAGGATGAGAACACCCAACAATACGGACCATAGCCCCACAGCCTGGCCTTTTAAATACAAGTCACCCAATGGTAGTTCATGTATTTCTGTCCTGGCAGATTCCTTTTAGGCTTTTTTACAGGCACCACACCAATGAATGTCAATGTCAAAACTGTGTCTGGGAATATGCAATTACAATTTTACCAGAACATTTCCATGGTGATGCTCAATTCCTGACAATGTCATTAAATATTTATTGCCAAAGGCTCAACACTGGATAAGCAGCTACCTTTCCTAAGACAGCATCTCAAAGAGCCCCCATTAAACTACAGTGGAGGCAGGCAATTTTTGGGTTCAACCAATACTTAAGAGAACGCAGTATATCTATTTGAAATGTGCTGCAAATTCAAATTGATAGGCTGAATTTTTACACATATCCCAGAAAATGGCTGTTTCCAATGTGCACAGATGATAGATGCACTTTAATGAATTATTTATATACAAAAAAAAAATAATGATATTTCATTGTATTACCTACGGAACAACAGATGTCACAACACATCCATAGACCATTCACACAGACAATACGTATACAAATGTATATTACTTCTTCCATATGGAGTAAAGCATTATAATACATTTAATTAGGGCCAATACTATTATATCCTCATTTTGTCATATGTACAGTACTGCGGTTCAGGTTCGCTATCATTAATTTAGGTCGATTATTTAAATATATAGATATATGCATTTTGCAATAAGAAGATTCAGAATATGGTATGTAAGATCTATACAGTTCTTTAGGGAGTAGAATTTTACAACATTTTGGTGCAGCCTTTACATGCAAGTACTGTCATCCTACATCCAACCTTTGCAAATGTAAAAAAATGTTAAAAACTTCCACACCAGAATTTATGGATGTAAGGGTAATAAAAGATCAGTAATATGTTAAATTTTAGCAAATTACTGACTTATATAATGTGGAACATTTAAAACTTGTGGAAATTTGGCACACAAGGTTGGGTTACTCTGATTTGGTGTGTTAAACTATACGATTACTTTTCATACGCTTACAGATTGTCTTCTTTATGTATAAAAAAAAGATTCTATAAATGTTCAGTTAATCAAAAAAACTTGGCTTGTAGCATTTTGTGACATTAGGGTCTGCAGCAATAGCTCTGCCCATCTGTGTATCAATGATCAAGGGAGCAATCTGTCTAAAAACTGATGCCAGTAATATGTAGCTGACATCTCTCTATCTTCAACACCTACTCAATTCATTGTGTTTGTATGATGCTTCCTTATAAATCCATCACATCATTTGTAATTGTAGAAGTATATCAATGATTACTGAAACTATTACTATATAGAATATCACTAGAAAAACATTAAGATTTGCACAATACTTACATTATATATGTATTTATATTATTTGCCTTTTCCAGTTATTGATGACTATATGTTTTTATTAGGCTCAAGGTAAAATCATAATTTAGAAGGTTCCACTTTTTTAATGTAATGTAACTGCAATAAGGTTTTGAACATTTGATGCATTTTTGAATACTGATGTCATATTTTGTATTTTAATATGTATTGATTGATGACATTTTTGTATTTGAACAAACTCGTTAACTATATTTAATTGTTTATCGGTTTTGTTTTCTTTACTATTGAGAGAATATAATCTATCAGTATATGTGGAGGGACTGAGGGTAGAATAAGGTACAAAGGAAGAAACTAATAGCAAATAACTACAATAAAATAGAAAATAAGAGGAATAAAGTAGGACAATATTTTTGCCCAAGGCATATACAGAGCACATATTTATTTTATTAGGCACAATAAAAATATCACTTCACTAAAAATATAGAATATGCATATACATGTGTTTAAAAAATATGTTTTTAACCTAGTAAATAGTAAATATTACATAATAAAAGGAAATCAAGCTGGCAAGCTGTATCCAAATGTTTTTTTCATTTGTTATTACCCCAATGGTTTTTGTTGTGTCTGAGCCCTATCTGTTATGTTTCCCTTCAGATCTTGACATATCATTAAATAAGATGAAGAGACCTCCCCAAACTAATATAAACAAACAAAATAATAAGGACATATATGAATAATATTATCAACGTTATTGAATATTGAGTAGATTAAGCTGTAGAAATTGAAGAGAAGTTTTACCTTTTCCCTGTCATATGATGGATCACCCATGATTTAGCACCCATAATTATGGTAGATCTGGCCTTTGCAGCGCTAGGTCCCAGGTTCAAATCTCGGCCAGGACAATATCTGAATGGGGTTTGCAGGTTCTCCTCGTGTTTGCGTTGGTTTCCTCTGGGTACTCCAGTCTCCACCCACAACCCAAAAACATGCAGTCAGGTTATTTGGCTTCTCCAAAAAAAATGACCTTAGACTGTGATAAAGACATATGACTATGGTAGATTGTGAGCTCCTTTGAGGGATAGCTAGTGACATGACTGTGGACTTTGTACAGTGCTGCATAATATGTTGGCACTATATAAATTCTGTATAAAAGTAATAATAATAGATCTGATGCAGCTCAGTAAGGAAAGCATTGGTTTACAATACCTCTATGTGATGCACTAGGGCATTAGGATTATCCTTGATCTGTAGTTGCGCTGTGACATATTCTGTTGGTTCTAAGAACAAAGTGGTAAAGCCTAAATTGCTAATAAAAGTGATTGAATAGTACATTAGTCAAATGGCACATTCTCCTTCTAGAATCCCTTTCTCCAGTCCAAATGCAGCTTCAAAATACTTTGCTGGCCAACAATTCTGTGCTGGGGCTCCCTGGTACTTGCAGAGGGTTTAAATAGGAGACACTGGGGTGACAACTTGCTCACTTACATTCATAGAGTGACAGCTTGCCTTTTCATCACCCAATGCAAGTAAGTGGTATTCAGAAAGCATTTCTGGCAGAATGAGCAGATATGTTTTCCTGTACAATGCACTGATCAGAGAGCACATTGTGATAGTGAATGATTGCTCTGTGACATACAAACTTTTTGTTTTCATCCATACTCACACTTTAATGTAGAAAACCATGTAAGCAAAGACGTAAGATTACCTGTTGAATATAATGAACAATGTGCACAGCTTCAGGGGTGTCCAACTCAAATACACAGAGGGCCAAAATTAAAAACTTTAAAAAATTAAAAAATACACGTGGGCCAACCTTGAAATTTATTGAAAAAGTTGAGGAAATGTTTTCTTCTCATTAGATATAAACCCTTTTCATATGGAAACAAAGAGGTTTTGCTTCACACTCAATCTGGAACAAGCCTATAATAGAAAAGAGGCATACATTTTTTTTTTTCAATTTTATTTAAGAAAAAATCTTATGCCTCTTTCTCTATTTGTAGCCTTCTGTTAAATTTCGATGGTAACTTTTTTGCACAGGCTAACAATAATAATAACAATATTCTTCTATGAAAATACAACCAAGTCCATGCCTTGGAGTAGTAGGAAAAAGTACAGCTGAGGGGGAGTACTGGAAATGCCAAACACGGCCAATGCAAAGCCTAATCGTATGAGTGGCCCGCCACTGAAACTCCCTCTTCACTGCCGCTACTAAAATTTCCAGCATTATTTGCATCTATAAAACAGTCCAATGCGGGGCCACGCATAGGCAGAGAGCCCGCTGGTCTATAGACGCGAGTGATGCCGGGAATTCTAGTAGCGGCGCTATTCCAATGCAGCGGAGGGCCAGCTGCAATTCATATTTAGGATTCCCTTGGGGGCCAAAAAAAAAGGACGATGGGGACCAGATTTGGCAACTGGGCCAGAGTTTGACACCCCTGATTTAGAGGATTTGGTTTATTCTGTTTCATTAGCATTACCATTACATAGGTATAGACACAATGACAAACACAACATGAATCCATAGATTTTTGTTGTTTATCCTCATTTTGATCCTCTTGGTGCTGTATCAAATATTGACACTTGTCAATCTAGGAAAGGCTTTTTCCCAGCTATAGCCTTTTATTAGTAATCCTGTGACCACATTATATCTACTTAGCTTAGCTGGCAGAATTTAAAATCCAGTCTGGTCTTGTGCTGCTGGAGCCAATATTCTTAAAGGCTTAAAAAAATTAATTGAATTCAGAGATGTCCTTCTGTATACCATTGTTGTAAAGAATTTTGCTTTGAGCATTTATAAAATTTCTGCTAGCTTAAAAACATCAATCATTTTCCTCCAACTACTCCCAAAAAAATGGGTTTCTGGCTGCTGGTTGTTTTTGTAGTGTCTCTTAAATCCAAAAACTGCAGTACACCAACTCAAACCACTTGACCATATCTGTATACTTCATGAATTTAGTTGCAGTCACATAATTCCATTTTTTGAATATAGTAATACCATTGGTTGGGAGACAAAGGATCCTCAAAATTCTTTATTAATAATAAAGTTAATACGATATTGCCAGTTTGCTTCCATTTACCAGCCCTTACAAGTATTTACTACTCTGTTAAGATCTCTGTAACTCTTTGAGGCTAAATCCTGTTAGATATTGAAATAAACATTTTCACCTTACTAACATGGCTTTTCATTTTTCCTTTTTTCCTGCAAAATTGACTATGACCAGAACAGCATTTTTCTATATATTTACATACAATTTACTTTATGTTGTCATAGTCCTTAGCATGGAGGTCTCAAATCTGACTTTTATTTCAGTATATAAAAATGTTAAGCTCTGCGTTTTGTTAAAAAGTCTCCTGGTAAAATATGCAAATTGGAGAGCTTAGGCTCATTTCCCTGTGCTGTCATTTAGCATATTCATATGACTGTTTCCCATATTCATGTGTCAGTGTGTGCCAATTAAATCTGCATCTACAGCCCCATCAATATGCATGTGTCTATGCACCCAGACACACACAGATGTGCAGGGGTATTCACATATTCACACAATGACACTGTATCAAATCAGAGCAAGGCAGCAAAAAATTCCTTTGTACAGGTACAGAACATAATGACATGTACATATGTAGCATCCTGAAATCCTAATTCTGCTACTGCTGTACAACCTTCATGTGCAGATAATTTACCTAATAGATTCTTTGCTATGCTGCACTACATTTTTCTTGACAGTCATTATATATCTCATCTAAACAAACAGCACTGTTCTACCTTCCTTATCTCCCTTGAAGCTAGATCGAGCAAACCTTTACACCTCCGAGTGGAAATGGAACCTCATTTAAATAGTTGCTGTATGACCACTGTCATGGGTGCTTTGCTTTTGGCTTTCAAATTTTAGGGAAACTTATATAAATGTTCCGATACTTTGCAGTCCTCAAAAATATTTCCTAACAACACTGATTTTTTCCTAATGAGCTAAGTTGAAAAAGGGGGTTAGTTAAGGTCAATACAAAATACAATAAGCAGGGTAATTTGGAACTGTAGCTAATAACAGATGGCTAGCAATCTGTAGACAGTGTGGTTTAAGGTACAAAGGTCTCTCTGCCATTGACGTGGTCCGGCAGATGGTACAGGTAGGGGCAAGATGTTAAAGAGTAGGCAAGGGGTAGTCAAAAAGGGTCTGGGGCAAAATGTAGAGAAGTAAGAAGGTGGTGGTCAGAAGAGGGCCAATTCTAAACTGTTCAACAAAAATACAAACTCTAGACAAGGCCAGATTAAATGTATGTGACGGTATGCCGCTCTGCATTAGAACAAGTGTGCTGATAGGGAGCAGAAGGGTTGCTAGGGTCATCTACTGCAATGCCAAAGTCACCAAGGACTTACCAAGGTCCTGTGAAAGAATATAGGGAAGATAAACAGCAACGTTGTCCAAAAATTATGAGACTGGGCCAGGGAGCATATCAACATCAGCAACTATGGAGGGGGCAGGTTGTTGCCTCAAATGAAGAGCAAATGAGTGGTGGAGGCAGGGTGTTATCTACTAAGGTGAAAAATTGGAGAGTTTTTTTTTCAGGGCCTACTAAGTAGATAGGGTTCAATGTTTTTTTTTTTTTAAACAAAAAGGTTACAAAGGTACATTTGGAAGGCACACTTGCACAGCTGTAGCGGGATGGAACCATGCTAAACTTTTAGATATGTAACTCCTAAGCTATAGTGACACTGATTTATCACAACACTTGAATCTGCTCCTAGGCACACTCATACTGACTGCAGATATACTTTGGGCAAAGAGGAAGTAGACAGAGAGCGAAGAGGTAGAAGACTGGAAATCATGGAAACAATTATTCTGATTAGTCGCTTGCCCTGATAAGTGGATTAGGTAAGGTCTTCTGAATGAAGAAAATTATTGCAAATTTTTGCTTTGTTCTGCACATTTGAGGTAACTGTAATGTACAAAAAAGCTGAATGTCACCATTTACCGACATTGTTCTAAATTGTGTATGCCACACACTAATGAAGCCACATGCTGCCGGTATAAACAACCGGTAGGCAAAGCAATTGCCTACTAGCACCTTTGTTGCAATTACACTTGGCATATATTGTAGCTATTGTGTCCATCAGCTCCTCTCCAGTCTTGTACGGATCTGTTCCTAGTTCAGCCGGTACCCACAAATCTGCACAGCCATTTGTCAAAACCTTCTAAACAAGGTCAGAATGTGCACTACCGGATGGGAGTAGATGGAAAATGAACAACACATTTATGAACCCAACCCAGAAGACATTTTGATCTTAAAATTACAGTAAAATCCTAGAAAAGTAAAAAAAATGATATATTTATTCATTGTAAGTTTATATTAATAGTAATATGAGAATAGTGAATGTTCACTCTGTAATATTTTGTCTGGAGCCCACACAATACCATACAGACAGTCTCTGTGGTTGAGGGCACAGTGTTCCTGAAGTAAAGACGTCATTTAGCTGCATTACCTCATGAAAGCTATATTTGGGTTACCACAGAAAAAATACATAGATGCTCAAACAGAACAATGATATGATTCAAAAGCAGTATTATGGACTGCTAAATTAATATGCTTTGTTATCGACCTTTTCTGAGTTTTACTTTTGTTATTTTTTGCAGAAAAGGAAAATGTATTATTTGACTACAAAAGTCTCAATGTGCTTTAATATAGATTTTTAGGTTGACAACCCAGTTACATTAAGAACTGTATATTTATGATAATGCGGACAGATATACCCTTAGTATACAATTTCATTGATATATAATAGGCCATATTTACCCTACAATATGTTGGCACCTTATAAATAAAATACAGTCATAATAATTACTTATATCTGAATGGCAACTATATATATTTGTAATTGTGCACTTCACGGCTATGCCCATGCCTCTAACTTGTGATACACTTTGTGTATGGTAATTCCTACTGCTGATCATGACATAGCTTGGTAGTTGTGAACCCGGAAAGAGCTGATTCACATATTTGTCATGACTCCAAGAAAGGGCTGGAGAAAAATAGAGTTGTGGCACAGGCACCAGAAAGTGCCATGTATGAATTAAAGGAAGCCTTCACTTTACCCACACTAGACAAAGGGACCATAGATAATTTGTACTCACCTTCTTCCCTTCAACCAGAGTAACCTGAACTCTCAGGAAGTTTTGCAAGTTTTGACAAGTCACATATGCCCCTGTAATCGGAATTGTCAGGTATTTTTGGGGCTCAGCTCCCAGTGGAGAAGCATAGTAAAATGTCAATACAGCCTACATAAAGGTTGCACTTTAAAGCTGAACCACAGCCCTACAATCAGTCTTGCACAATTGTACAGGGTTCTCTTCTTTACTGAAATTCCTTACTCTGATTGTCCTGAATATAGTGACCTTCTCACCTTGTACTTTAAAAGCTACAGCAAATCAGAAAGTATCTATATCAATTCCTGGCTAATTAACATCCATTATCGCCAATTCCCATTTCCACCCCAATCTAATTGCCCCTTGCCCTGATTGTCTATCATCTCCAGTCTTGGAGACCTTTAATAAATCAGTTTTACTCCAGATCTAATCTTTTTATTTCGATTGGTCATTAGATTTGAAGTGAAAATTACTTGTGTGTATGTAGCCTTGATAAGGTAACAAACCAATATGGCCAGACCAGTATGAAGAACTTAACTTTACTCCCAGTTCTTTTATGCCCATCATGTTTATCACAGTGTAGTGTGCATGTATTTCTATGGGTCAGTAAGGTTTAAACAGAAACTTTCATTAAAAAAAAAATTACACCTTTACTTTCGCAGAGCCCTTGATCCTTCCATCCCTGGCTTTGATTCGGTCCCGCACCGTCCTGCCCAGTGCAGAAGAACCTCCGGGCATGACCATCTCCTTCATTCGTCTTCCGGACATCTAACCTTTTATATAAAGTTAAAATTATGGTGATTAAAATTTTTTGTTAATTAATGAATTATTTTAAATATTGTAGAATTGTATCAAAAATGTTGGTTACTGTTCAAATACACAATGAGCCTGATGGGAATTACACAGCCAACTGATCATTAGAGGCCAATGTTTTGGGGTTCCAATCAGTTGTGGATAGATTGGGGTATGTTGGTAAATATCAAGCAATGGTCCAAAAGAAATGTGTTTTTCTATACACTTTCTATCCAAGAAAACCAATAGGAAGGGCAGAATATTTTACATGTAGGACCAGTATTTAAAAATTAACACCTGATCAGAATATGGGTCAGATAAGTTGATCAAATGGACAACTAGTGGTGAATATGCTTATGTGTACTAAATGACAGGTTAACCTTTTGTTTGATGCAGTACAAAATACATTTTGAGTTTAAATATTTTTATTGTTGAAATGTAAATCAGTACACAGCGATAAACATATTTCTTTAACAAAATGTATTACATTATTTTTATTGGCTTACAGGATAAAGCCTCTTTTAATAGTGAAATGAGGCTCAAAAGCAGACAGTGATTCTCTGCAGCGTCCTTTAGCGAGACAGAGAAGCTTGAGCAGCACAGAACAGCCTCCTGTCCTCATTTGCATCATGGAATGACTCAACTTGTTTGCTTGACCTAGATGTCAGAACTGTATGCTGTACAGAAAACGATTAGTGTTACAAGGTGCCGATATAAAGGGAGGTGCCCAAAACTGGGTGTAATCTGCTCGTAAATAGAACTAATTATTATCACACAATAGCTGAACAAGAAAAATAAATCATAAAGAAAGCTTTACTAGTTACTTCTGCAACAACTGTTTTTTTCTTGGGTATATGAGAATATTGTTAAAGCACCTTTTAATCCTATGGGTAACTACCGCCTCTTGGGGTAATTATACAATCCTTATTCTATATTTCTCTTTCAGTGGCTTTTGTTGATAAAATATGGTATTGTAAGTTCAGTCTAGACATCGCATAAATGATCATTGGCTTCACAGATAATATTTAGAAAGCCCTTTCACTGGTTGCATGCATGAGTGAAAAATTCACTCCGGACATGTTAGCCTAGAAGGATATATGCAGCAGTGAACATGTTATCACCGCATGGGAAAGACCATGAGCAATGGTCAAGTTCAGTATGAGAAATCTTAACCAATTTCATGTGATTTTGTTCCTGTAACTTATATCCCGGTATTTACATCAGACTTTATGTCTCTAAAAAAAAATTGGTTATCAAATCTGCTTTAATGACCAACCTGTCCTCATGGCTTCTCTGACCACAGCTTTTTAGTGACCTAAATACGATGATGTCTTACCAGTTTTTATCTTGGGCTCTTTGTGCTAAACCAATTTTGTCTTCTTAGACCTTGGTGTGTTCATAGAGATTACATGCCACAGGTAAATACAGGTAAATGTGCCTTATTCCTTGCATTGCATCATTTAAAGATATGCTGCTACCTGACAGTGCTTCCTTATAACTTCCTTGTGTATTAATTGGTATACAAGTTTACCTGGGTGGATAATGTCACTATTCCACCTATATAAAGTGCTGGCACATGGTAAAAGTCACATGTTCCAATAAACCCAGAAGCCTAAGGAAAGGGGTAAGGGAGCATGGGTAAATTAAACATAACTTGCTGGGGTAGGGCTGCTATCAGAAGGCACTGTAATTTTGCCTTGAATAGGTAAGGTGACAGTGTCACTTAAAACAATGTCAGGATTTCTGTTTCCTTTGGTATATGTGTACAAATGCTCTAAATAAAGGGACCTTTTATGGAAGGCAGACAGTATAATGTAAATTCTGCAGACATTAAGCTGCGTACACACCTGCAATTTTTGTCCTTGTAAAGGATCTTTCACGATCCTTTCCAACGACAAGGGACTACCCAATGCATGAACGGTGCTGTACATACATGGAGAGGGGAGGGGGAGAGCGACGGAGCGGCACCCTGCTGCGCGCTCTCCCCTTCCCTTTCATTAGGATCGGCTGTCGTCCATCGTCCGTGGATCCGGCAGGTCGGTCGTCCGGACGATGGACGACACCGACTGTACACACGGCAGATTTTCGACAGACAAATACAGAGAGTGACACAGGAGGAGGAGAGGACCCTGACTGAAAAGCTTACAATCTAGGAGATACATGGTAACCTTGCCATATTATACAAATATTTTCAGCATACTTGTATGTTATAGCAAAAATTCTCAGGGGTCCCAATGTTGCACTCAGACAGTAAAGCTACGTACACACGTCAGATTTTTATCGCCCGATAATCGGCATATAATTCTGACCACTGAACTATAAAACCTATGTCATACCATACATAGATTATATACTTTTAATCCTAAAATTAAAAATTATATTTTGTCTTGAGTTTTGTGTACCATGGCACTGTAAAAAGTTTTTTATGGATATGGACTGCAAAACACATCAGCCTGTCCTTCTTTTTAAAATCAAATGTTGGAAAGTGACAATAGGACCAGAGAAATGCAACAAAAAGCAAATGAGGTGAAGTACATCTTCAGGAAATCATTATAGTAAATGTAAATTGTTGACCTTCATTTGACATGAACGTCATATAATTTATATCAAACACAGTAAAACAACGCCCATGTACACAAACCCCAATGCTTACATAACAGTTTGCACTTGAAACAAATAACAGGTTTGTGTTTAGCATTCTTTTTTCTGCATTTATTCTCAGGTGAAAAAGTGTGCTTATGAATAATGCAATTATGATGTAATCCTGGGCAAAAAACATTAAAGTAAAACTTCAGGCAAACAGCTGAATAAGAAGATGAAATACATATATTGCTAACAGATTGCTACTCCTTTATATGCATTCCTGAGATTTACTCGCACACTGCCACAATACCCTAGCTGTGTGTTTAGCAGGTCAGGAGATTTGTGCGATGTCTGCTGCAGTTAAATACCCATTATAGGTCTTGACTCACCTTTCTATAAGTTTGTGATTGGGCAATGAAGAAGCAGCAGGTGACTGATAATCGTATATCTCTGCCACCCTGCTCCCTCCTAATATGTTCCTTGTTAGCACATGAACACTATAGCCCCTTCTGATCTCCTCTGTACAGGGGAGGACACCAAACAATCAGTGCTTACACTACTTGCCCTTGAAATTCATTTAATGATGCATTAAATCTCCAACCAAAATTATTAGACCACCTATCAGATTTTTATTGCAGTCTGTGTTGCCACTGGGGAGATTCGAGCTCCTGTTTTGTACTGGGGACCATTGTCATCAAGAAAAAAGAGAACATTCAAAACTGTCCCCAGAACATGAGGTGAGGGGAAATCTTTTAATGGGTACATTTATTTGGGGGACAATGATCTATTGTCTTGTCTCTCTAACATTGGGAGATTTTATGGTGTGTTAACAAAAGTTAAAAAAATAAAAATTTGCAACCAGGCAGGTTCTTTATTGCAGAAGCAAACGTAATGTCACTTCTGCAGTAAATTAATTATATCTCCTGATCACAATTTTGTAATTACTCTTTCTCCTGTGTCACGGTCTGTTATTTCCAACCCCCGATTTTATGTACAGCACTGCATATTATGTTGGCACTATATAAATCCTGTTTATTAATTTTATTATTTTTATTATTATTATTATTATTATTATTATTAATAATAATAATTACACTTACCAGTCATTGCACGGTCTTGGACGCTGCTATCTTCTCCCAATCTTCTTCTGGATTCCAGAACTTGATCTATCAGGGTAGAATACCATAAGTCTAAGCATGCACCCAGGAGTTCATCCATACCTGGCATATTGCAGCATTTTACACTAAGCTATGCACAGGCTATTCTGTGATCTATAAGAAAAGAGATTGCAAACAGGCAGGTATGGTTTAGCTGTGGAACTTTAGTTCCCCTATAAGCCTTTCATACAGACATTCTTGGAAAAATAAATGTGAAACTCCAAAATATGTATTGCAGCTTCAATATGTTGTGCATTCTATATCTGGATGGAGTTTATGCTTTATGTTTTGATTTTTAGTGGAAAAGCCCATACTACCTACCAACAGCTAAAACATAATATTGTGAATGTAAAAAACTTACATACAACCTTTATCAGGTACAATTACCCAAAAAAGTACCATTTAGTTCTGCTTGGCTGCTTACCATTGCATGATGCTCAGTGTTTCATAGACAGAGGCAAGGATGGAAAATTTAATAGGTGACGTTTGTTGGGAACATTTTTTGTGACAATATCAGTTTTTAACAGTGACCTTTTCATTTCTAAAAAAAATTGTTCTGGTTTAGATGTTTAATCTTATCCACAATTTCCCTCACTAACATGCAACAGTAATAAAGCTTGTAAAAAGTAATATGATAATAATGGTATTATTATTAATAATAATATTTTTAACAACACAAGTTCAAAGCTGATAAGTTTGGAGCCGCATAGAGTATTACTTTAAATCTCTTTGATAAAAGGAAATTTATTAATTTAATTTGTACTCAATGACCCCATCTTGGTAATATTTTCTTCAAAATGTCTATGCTCCTCCTTGTCCTTCAGGCGTTTTCCTTTGCTACCCCCACCTCTGGAATTCCCTACCTCTCATCATTTGCCAATTTCTATTTTCTCAACTGGCTTTCAGGCCATTTTTGAAGTTCTTTTCCTTTAAGGTACATGTCCTCATGTTTATTTGTTAACTCACACGTTTCCAGTTGAACATTGAATCAAAGTTGATACAAGTTAGTTCAGAGCATTTATATAATAGGTGAGCATTCCCTCCTTCATAAAAGGGGGAGATATGAACCGAGCATGTTTGTATCACAAAGTAAACGTGTCCTTCATTACTGATCTAATTCTGTAAGCCTTTAAACGTCCCAAAAATAATATTTAAGGTCTGTGCTTTTTCACATGAAATGACATTTCTACTATCCATGTAAAAGGACACAGAAAAAGGGTACACAACCCTTTGTTATAAGAGTAAAGAATAAATGTGTTTTTATTTTACCTTTCAAAATGGGAGCCAAGAACCTCTTGGGATGCATACGTCATGGGGGCTTTTTCCCCGCAATGTAACATGCGCAGTGAGATTGGCACTTTTTTTACATTTACAGGAGAAGTCATCATCTGATCTTTTGCCTGCACAGTGTGGGATTGAGTGATGTAAGCAGAAGCCTGAAGAAGAGGAAAGAAGATGGCGGCGCCTGGCGGTGGTTCCTTTTCGGCAAGAAGAAGGAAAAATCCAGGATGGCACAGGTTTGTCATTTGCAACCCCTAATTAAAGCGAAACTAATATTACTAAATGAAAAAAGTCACTTACCTTTACTTCCGCAGATCTCTCGATGCCCCTGGAGTTGTCTTCCTGCGTTGTCCTGGTTTCTTGCTTCGTCCCATATTTTTCCTTGTTCTTCTGACCGCACAGGCACAAGATCGGTTGACGTAGCCTGCTGTAGTTGTACAAAAGTGCCAATCTGACTGTGCATGTGTGAGATCGCCACCTTTTTTTTCAATGACTATAACGCACCTTCTGCACAGAAGAAGGAGCCCGAAGCCTCCTGGGATTCATAACGTACGTATTCCAGGAGGCTCTGTGCTGGCAAATATAGAAGGAGAGGGGTTCATCCTTTTTTTTTTGTTTTTTTAAAAGGCATTTATTTAAAAAAACATAATTTTACTATATATAGAAGGGTTATCTATAGGTCCGCTTTAATGTACAGTGCTGCATAATTTGTTAGTGGTTTATAAGTAATGGCTATTAATATAAAAATAAGGGAGGCAGTCCTGGGCAATTATGGACTGCTAGCACTGAAAGGAAAGCATACACACAGGAAGTAGCTAAAAACATGGACCACAATCAGAAACACTTAAATACAAAAAAAATTGAAAATTAAAAAATGTATTTTAATGAAAAAAGTCATGTCTCTCAAAATGTATGTACTATACCGATTATATAAGTACAATGCTTATTGGTGCCCCTCTTTTTATCTACCAATTTATTATTAGTATTTCTCTTCTGCACCTTAAAAATCTTTAGTGCCAACCAGATTTTTAAATTACTTTTTTTTAGCATATCATTCTTTTTTTTCTTGGCTGTAAGCCTTTAGTTACCATCTGCATCACCTAGTTTATCACTGTCTCATATCCACTATTGGTGCTCCCAGCTCAGAGTTGGCAGAGTATTTAAAAGCAAAATTGCAAAGGTAATGCAGGTTCTATTTATTTGCTTTTTTTGCTGGATTCTAGCAGACTAACAAGTGTTTATTATAGATGTAATTATCACAACTTTAAAAGAGTCTCTCAGGTGAAGTAAACAGTGCGGAGAAGTCAGAAAGTACACGCATGCCGAAATCCACTGTGTTAAGTCGGCAAAATGCAGTGCTCAGTGTTTCTCGAGGATTATTATGCTGATGGAAGGTAAAACACTTCACCATTACTTTGAACAAAGTTTGATTAGAGAGCTTGTTTAAAGCTCACAGATACAACACGTAAAAAAGCAAAACAGCTAAATATTCTGTTGAAATTTATACATGTTGACTACTTTTCCTGCCAAGGTATTTTTTATTTTCATGTGTCAGTCTTGGGATTTACATACATTTTTCATACTGGCATGAGTCCTCTCTACCTCCAACCTCCTTTATTGGACAGTAAATGATCATCATCAGTTCTGTCCAGTGATAGGGGAACTCACCTAAGAAAAAGTAATGTATAACTATCTTCTATCTACAGGTTAAATAAAATCCAGGAATCCTGCGGGTCAAGGATATGTTGCAGAGCTGAGTGCTGGAGAAGCCAAACAAATCTTTGTATTTATAAAATCCCCCTAATGTGACAAAGATGAAAAAATAACTGTGGGTTTATTCTCGGCTACTTTATTGAACATGAAAAAGTATTTGCTTTAGTACAGATACAGCATTAAACCAGCCTAGAGGTAACCCTGTTAAACATTTTTTTTGTTTGTATTCCTCATTTTTTGGAACTACATTTTATCATTTACTGCAAAAAAACCTAAAATATAATAAAACACCAAAATAACAGCAGATTTATAATATAAATTTAGGATGATCTGAATGTTCTCCTGGTGGATTTCCCAGGTTTTAAACAGGTATGTCACTTCCTTTCTTTGTAGCTTTCAGCTTTTAACTTGTCCGGAAAACTTGAATTCTGTGGTGGATTGAGCTAAGAAGAAATGTTAACAGTGAAATATTTTAAGACACTTACTCATTTTAAATGGGACGTTAGTTTTACATCTGTCAAACAAAGACTTCTTAATGTTGATATTCAGAGCTCCAGGTTTGATATGGCTTATTTAAAAATGTGACAAATTGCTACAATTTTCCAACTCTCTTTCAGAATTTAATAGTGAGATCATAGAAGTTTTCATTAGTTTCAGACATTGCAAAATATATACTACATACTAGTAGCACCTGAAATACTAAAGGTAAGCCTACACTGCCACAGCAGTATTTATTCTCCCCCTACAGAGAATCTAGCTTACTTGTTGATGTGTCTTTACAAACCTGGGTGTATTCTGCAGGTTCTAAGTTATTATATGGATGATGGAAATGTTACCAAAATTGCATTTTTTTCTTTTTTTTCCAGAGGAGACAAACTATGTCTTGTTATCAATTAAATCATTTTACCTTCCAGTTTGCAAACTTCTTTACAATGGGCACTTCACTGCACCTTTACAGTTTAGTGTATGATCTTGGCATGGTTTGGTCTTAGGAAAAATGACATCACGCTCAATGTTATGAGTTACATCATTTGTGGATGGCTAATCATGTTGGATGAAGACAAACAGTCAGGAAAAAATGACATTAGTTCAATTTAGAGAAAATTGTCAGATTTTTGTGTTTAGCCATTTGCTAACTCTAATTGTGTCAGGCTTCTACAGAAAACAGCAACTGCAAATATCGCAGCAGATCACCCTATCCAAAATGTCTTTTTGACCTCCTATTGTTATCTCCGCCATCAATGTAATATAACAAGGTAATTTCCAAAAAGTGTGATTTGAATCCAGCTTTCCTACACAACATTATTTCATTTTTTTCACACAATGACTTCAATAAAATTTATCAGCACAGGCATAATGGTGGATAGAGATGGTCAAAATAAAACATATGAAATAAAAGTTGAATTTTCTGCATGTCACTGACCATTTCTAATGATCATACTCTGCAAAAAAGCCCAAACATATTCCAGCACAGATCTTCTCACACTACTAGAAATGTTATGATACAGATCAAAAAGCTAATCAGGACCTATCACCCAAAGTGTAAAAAGCGTCACTTTATTGAGATGTTACTGGACAAGGCATCCCGCACTAATAAACAGGGAATAACATTTAACACTTACATTTTCAGGTGTGGCTGATATAGTGCCCATCTGATATCAGCCTAAAAGCAACCTTTGCATCCTGTTCTGTGGACGGGTTGGCAGAGGCAAAGCAGGAAACACCTGGAGGTAGTCAGTGAGTAGGCAGCTAATGCTAAAAAGTCAGCTAAATGACGATCAGTAACAGTTAGTGAATGACAGTTACACCTAAAAATCTATAGAAAATATAGTCATTGCACTTATGATCCAGCATAGGAAAACAGCTGGGAGATAAAAAAAAAAAATTAAAGAGGAACTCGAAGGCAAGGTAAAATGGAGTTATGGATTAATAAAAAGGGTTCACAGGATTGTGCTATGGTAACAAACAAGTTACAACTCACATTACCACAAGGCATAGTAATACACTACCATGTGTTGATACAACACGGAGCCCTTAATTTAAGTTACACCCTATTGCAGTTACATACCATACCTACCATAACTGCATTGCAGTGATTATCAATGCATGGTATTACATTACTATTGTGTTGCAGTGCACAGCAAGAATTCCGCCCTAATACAATAGTCTGCATTCACACAATGCATGTTAATGCAGGTTTTTTAAATGCACTGGATCAGACCTTATACACTGATCATGTTCTAACGTGTGTTGCACTGACATTCGGTAACTTGTGCCTTCTCACAACACACACATGTGAATTTAAAGTATTTATATTATTATTATTTATACATGCAACCTATCTAAATAACCTGACTTGTATCTAGGTATAGGCCTGCTATTGGCTCACAAGAAATGTATTTATAATCGTTGTGGCTAATATTTAATACATTTAAAAATGTTTTTGTGCCTGGAGTTCAGGTATAGGTGAATTACACAGTTTAAACACATCTATTTCCACTGTTGTACCCACAATGGTTTTGCAATTCTGTATCTCCTACATTCCCATTCTCACTAAAGATCTCTCCAGATGACAGATTTTTCAGCAATGCAGCCCCTTGTGTCATTTCTGTAGCTCTAGTCCATTTGTTAAACGATGGAACAGCTTCCATTTACCAGCAATGTCAGCCAAGAAACATTAAAACTAATCCAGGAAGTAGAAAATCATCTTCATGGTCGTAGTATGAAGCATAGGTGTGTAGATTATAAACCTGGCTGAACACAATGACATGTCCTTTGGTAGGTAGATCAATAAACATATATGTATTTTAACTATGTTTTTAGCTCTTTGCCTCGAATACAATTTTTGTAAGTATGTATTTATTATAAATGATTAAGTTCTCCTTTGAAACATGATTTGCCTAAAGCAGCGGCCACCAACCTTTCGGAACTCACAGATCACTAATTCATCATTTTAAAACCTGCGGACCATTTATATGAATTTTTTTTAAAAAGATAAATACATTTGGATAATAATGATCTTCCTAATGGTGCCCGACGAGGACTGTGGAGGCTCTGATTCATTGATCAGCTCATGGTTAAGTGAAGTATTACTATTGTTACTATTATCATTAGTTGTTTTATCTTTGGTAATACTAAAGTAATGGAAAATATTTGTTTGCTTTTTTTCACTCATTATGGGTTTATGGGTTTTGAATTTAAGACCAAACAAGAAATGATAGTTATCTAAGTAAAACTATGTGTTGCCATTAAATATAACAGGTAAAGAAAATACACAGATAAGGTCATACTTACCTAAAGGAGCATCTGAGAAATAAACAAATAAAATAAAACAATGGGATGATAATCAGTATTTGTGGTGCAGGGTGACTGTTGTAATGGTGGAAACAATACTGAAGCGTACAGCTTGGCAACTGTTGCTTCATACAACTTAAGACTACACTGACGTCACGCTGTGAGTCTCTTGTTTTTCTATTACAGTTCGCGAATTTAGTGCAATATAAAAGCTAAAATTGTGTTTCAGAATATAAGAAATTATTAGAATATTATTTTTGTTTTATTATTAACAAAACATAAAAATTGCAAATAATGTCCACATTTTTCTGTGGACCAGCAAACTTTTTTCAAGGACCACTGGTTGGTGACCACTGGCCTAAAGAACAAACTTTGAATGCTTCCTTCCTTCCCTAGAAAGCTGTCACCAGAACAGATGTCATTATTGGAAGATCCCCCTACCTCTTGTAGAATTTTTGATTTCCTTACTTTCCCTCCCAGCCAGTAGTCCCAACAAAAGGGTGGATGTCCCCAATGAGGACACAGACAAAAATGGAGACTTCATAGGAGATCTAGCCCTTTTCCAATTTATTTAAAAGTTTCACGGTACTTCAAAAAGCAAAAATTGTAAGCAAACAGGTTTTATATTGCAGAAAGGACTATGTATAGGGACTGATGTGTATGTCTCTTCTGCAATAAAACAAACGTACCTGTCTGTTAGCAATATTTTTCCAATGTACAGTGTACTTTTTCAACCTAGCTACCAGGACTGAATGAACTGTGTGCATGTACGCCATTCCAGCCTAGCCAATCAAGTTGGCTGAAGATTTCAAACTCGTAAGAGGACCGGGTGAAGATCCCAACAATGTAACAGAGAGAGGCAAGTGTTGTAAAAAATACACAGCCAGGTAAGTTCATTTTATTAAGGAACATTGCCTGTCCCTTCTGTGATAAAAACTCTTTAGTTACCTCTCACATTCAGTTAAATGATGGCAGGACCTAAAATATTTAAAAGTTTAAATGAATTGTGCGTGTGTGTAAAATGAGTTCACATAAATACATTTAAAACAAAAAAATTAAGTGAAATTATACCCTGTGTTTTTTATAGAGATGTTGCAAACCTAAACCAGCTGACTGATTCTTATATCTCATGGACTCCAGTGGTGAGAGTTTCTTCGTAGATAGCCCTGATGGTGGCTGTTATAATAAATTTGCACACTCCTTGCTAGAGGTAGATATTAGAAGCTCTTTAGGCTTAACCTAAAAAAAAGATAAGTTTTGGTGGACTGATCCTTTAAATAAACCTGACCCATGCAGTAAAATCATGTGAAATAAAGAAATATTTTAGAAATTACAAAAATGTCACATATACCGCACAGTGGTGAACTTACCGCTTGCATTATGGTTTCGTGAACTGACATCATTGACAAGTGGCACCCAACTGATTCTGAGCATTTAGCATCCAGTTAGATGTAAAGTTACCATTATTTCCACTCACCTTCAAATATATTTTACTCAGCTGTAGAGATCACTGCGGCAGGGATCATATAGAGAAACAAATTGAAACACAAGGTAACATCATTTGGCAGATTTTCATCCTTTGAATGAATTTCATATGCCTGACTTTATGCTACAGGAAATATAAAGTAGAAATTCTTATTTCTATTAGATATTCCCAAATTGCGTCTTACACAATTGTGGAGTTGTGTTCATTTATTTTTTCTTTTTAGGTGGTCATTTCAGTATTTACATAAACTCAATCTTTAGAAAACTGACCATCTGATTTTTGTTTTTGTTGCTGGATAGATTTTCCGAGTCTCAGTATTGTCCATGATCTGCCTTTTGGACAAATATGACAAACCAAAATTTCAGAATGATTACCATAGACAGCTTGTAGCTGAACTTGTTTCTGGTATATATAATACTTTCGTTGGGAACCAAAATTCTTTCCATTTATAATTTGGGAATCATCACTAAATTACACATACTTTTTGTTTTTATGTTACCTACAGTTATAGAAAATCATCAAAAGCTCAAATGACATTGGAATTCGAATTAGAAATTTAAGCCCCATTTCATGATCACATAACCTGCCCTCCTGATTTCTGCACATAGCATGCTCTAGTTTTTAGTTTTTTTCCCTATACCCACCTGTGTTCTAATGATCTTTGTCATACTACTGGTCTTCCATCCAGTGGCGGCCTATGGCCAGAGAAATGTGGTGCATACATGGCACATAGCAAAGTTGCATGGCTCTGCCACACTTCCAGGAAATAAATTCAGAATACATGGTGACTGCACTATCTGTATTTCAAAGGACCACAAGGTTTCATCCATGACTGCCTGGACAGCAATCTGTAGACTGGTAACATTGGTGCAGAGTTGCTGTGAATGGTGTGGTCCATAGGGGTCTGCAGCTTTGTCACTGTATTTACATATGTCTGTTAAAATTGCAGAAGGATGTTAGAAATTATAGAATAAATTATAATGAGGTGTTTTTGTACACATACTAAATCTGTTTTGTAATCCTATTTAAAGACAGTAGGGATAGATTTGCCCTGCAGAAAAACTGAGAACAATCAATGATGTATCACAGTATGTAAACATTAGTAAACCCAAAACTTGAATTTGGAAAAAAAATCACAATTTCTTGTTTAGCCTTTTACCTACAATGTTAGGCAAAGACACTCATCTCAATTACTCTAATGAGTCTAACTACTTGTCCGAATTCTGAGTTGAAAAAACATAGTAAGGTATTTCTTCTTTCATGACACCATCCTCATGCTAGGAAAACCAGAATTTGTAAACCAATGTATGAAATAAATGTAATTTATGTACAGTGGCCCTTTAAATGCTCCTATAGGTAATATGTTGTTCCGCAAACATTTCTAAATATCTGTGGCTCTACAAATGTACAGAACTTTTTAAATCTGCTTTAATGACTGCATATATGAGTTCATTTATGATATGGGTATACTGACCATTTTAAATAAAAATAGATCAAGATAAAATTACCATCTGGTTTCACATATGTGCAATATGTGTATATCTTTTAAACATAACAGGATGATGACATTTATTAATACTCTCCTGATAAAAGATAGAATGTTGTTCAGACTTTATCAATGCAAACATGTCATGAGGAGGCTGGCACCAAAATATGCAGCGCTGTTGGTTGATTGTCACAATACAGCCTGCACTTCATTATGCCTCTGACACCACTACAAATTGATTCCAAGAGCTAGACTGGCATCCAGTAGATCTTCACCTGCCAACATGATAAAATCAATTTTCATTCCTGCAGGCAGTCAGTGCTAAATGAAGGGGATCTACCAAAATAATAATTAAAGCGAATGTCAGTAAATTAGAGCTTGTCTGTCTATCAGCTGTCAATAAGCATATGTACAAGTCATAAAGAGGTAGAACACCATTTGGCACTTTACAGCAGTCTTACCTATAAGTGAAGATGAATTTCTGCCTTGCCAACTCCTAAAGGCACGGCCTTCACATAAAATGTTACTTGATTGCTTTCTATTCAGTTGCTTTTGAGTGCAGGTTTTGAAGCCTGTATATAAGGAAAGAATAGTGGCTCAGTGGTTAGTACATTGGCCTTTGCAGCGCTGCGTCCCAGATTCGAATCTCAGCCAAGACACCATCTGCATGGAGTTTGTAGGATCTCTCTGTGTTTGTGTGGGTTTCCTTCCACATTAAAAAAACAAAAACATGCAGTTAGGTTTTAGATTACCCCTAAAACTGACCTTAGACAGGATGAAAGACATATGACAGATGTAGGGTCATTTGATTGTTAGCCCCTTTGAGGAACAGCTTGTGACATGGCTATGGACTTTGTAAAGCGCTGCATAATATGTTGGCGCCATATAAATACTGTGTAATAATAATAAGGACATCATTCAAGCTTTGTCAAGTTAGTGGTCTTCCTAATGAACATTTGCAATTGTCCCCTTTACCCACACATAAAAGAAGCAAAATCCCACCAGATTTGTGCCCCCTACGTAGAACCAGGGAACCTGTAAGATGGCACTGAAATCATCACAATAAATTAGTTCTGATTCACAGTTTATAGCTGTGAGTGATGACCACCGAGAGATCCTAAATTGAACATTCCATGCAATCCTTCAAAAATCAATCTCCAGGTAAATGTATATTGTGAGACTAACGCACTCTGTTATGCAGCCATATTTGTAACGTATTTTGGTGAAGGCAAAGCTAAATATTTTACAAAATAATATTTCTTTTTTACCATTAGGTACATATTATCTAGAAATATTTCATTACATATTTAACCAGCATGCGACTCTCTAGACTTCTTTTCACATGTTTTCTATGCATTCCGTAACTGCTTTACCAAGAAAACCTTACATTTACAGCTATAGAATACACTGCTACACTGAGGATGCTAGAAATATCTAAAAAATACTGTGCCTTCCGGAAATGTTATTTCCAAATAAATTTGTGATGTGATGATAATGCAAAATCGTATGCAAAATGTGTAAAAAAAAAACATTAAAATGTATATTTCACTTGCATGTAATAACAACAAATTCACACAGATAAATGTAAATCTACAAGTTGGTCTAACAGTGCTAAATGCAAATAAAATAAAACCCTGTGAAGGCATTAATTAACACGCGACCAATAATAAATTGCATGGCATTTAGGCATATGGGTGTTGGATATAATAATAAAAAATCATCTAAGGGCACACAAAGCACCAGAGAGTGTAAAGCAACACTCTGAGCAATAACCTTTTCTATAATTGCTGCACTTCGTGCAGAATTATCCTCAGCAACATGGTAGGGAAAAAAGTCAATGCAGAACAATTATGTCTTGTTATTTTTTTTTATACAGTTCAGCTGCAATGTGCTTCACAGAAGGTATTGAATCCTTGTCTGAAGGAGGTTATATTCTGAAACTGTGAGACTTGAGGCTAGTTACACAACCACAAGATTACTCCAGGAAAATGGGAACTTTATCATTATGTCTAGCACACTGCCAACATAGAAATCCAGCATATACTCTACCTCAAACTCGAGCAAATTCTGTTCTTGACCGAATAATAATAATAATACAATAAGCAATGATTTACTGCAACAATGCAACCAGGCACCAATCTTTCATTAGTGGCAGCTGTAAATTCTTTTTTATTTTCATTTATATTATATTTTGAAATCTTCTCTGTAGCTGCAAAGCTCATTATTTTAGCAAAATTAAATGTTGTTTGTTTCTCCCACATATTCCTGACTTTTTATCTTATGACATCAAGGCACATAGTGTCCTTTCTATTTTTTTTTTTTTTTTGCACTGTATTAGATACACGATGACCCATGCAGTAGTAACCAAAGGTAATACACCCATATTGGATATGTATTATACTAACATGGACAAGATTATTGGTACCCTTTCAGTTAGTTAAAAAAGTACTTCATGCCTCCTGAAAAGTAATTAAACAAAAGGGTTAAAAGCAATTGTCCTATGCATACCCGAAACGCCTTTGCTATATTATCTAGTAAAGCAAAACAAGTGTTAAATGAGGTAGTGTCTTGAATATTCTACAAAGAAATTTTCCCAAGTACATTTGATGGTACTCCCATAAAAAGGTTATAAATCGATGGATTAAAGTGATTTTCAAACTGTTTTCTTTAATTGGTATCACATGCATCTCCAATTGTGAACTCGGTCATTCAGCCTATTTAAATAAAGAAAAGTAGTCACTCTGATTTTTGTGCCCCACACTAAATGTTGACCACAAAAAGTGAAAGAGAGTTATCTGAGATGATCAGAAAGAAAATGATAAACAATCAAATTATAGGCAATGGGTAGACAACCAACTCAAGGCAGCTTGGTGTTCCTTAGTCTGCCTTAAGTCTGCACTAAAAATAATGAAATCTTAAGAATATCATGACATTCAGGAGTAAAGTGCACTACCCATGGTCAATAGGCTCTGTCATATACAGGTTATGGATCCTCAAAACAGGATGATGACTTAAAACACACAGCTAAAGAATGTCTTAGAGCAAATTATTGAACTTTTTTAACGTGGCTGTCTATGGGCCCTGGTTTGAATCTATTATTTTTTTAATAATATTATTATTAATCAACAGGATTTATATAGCTCCAACATATTGCACAGCATTGTACATTAAATAGGGGTAGCAAATGACAGACAGTTACAGACAGTGACACAGAAGGAGAAGAGGAGCCTCCCCTGAGGAGCTTACAATCTAGGAGGTGGGGGATGTCTCTTACAATATGAGGGGAGATATGGAGTGATGGGAAGTAGTGAGGGTTTTATGAGACCGAAGAAGACGGGTTTTAAATGAGCAGAAGGTAGGGGCAAGCTGAATAGGAAGAGGTAGACCATTCCAGAGAGTCGGGGCAGCTCTAGAAATGAGCTTATGAGTGAGGAAGTCAGAAGTAGGTCGTTGGAGGAATGAAGAGTGTGGGTAGGGGAGTATTTCTCCACCAGGTCAGTCAGGTAAGTTGGAGAAGAGCTGTGTGGGGATTTGAAGACAAAGAACAGTAACCTAAATTTGATTCTCAGTTGAAATTCTCAGCAGAAGAAGACCAGTGGGAAGGATGGATGAGTCTGGCTGCATTCATAATAGATTGTCGGGTTAGTGGAATACCAGAGAGGAGGATGTTACAGTAGTCCAGACAAGAGATGATAAGAGCGTGTACAAGGAGTTTGGTGGTCTCTGGGGACAGGTAGGGGCAGATTTTGGAGATGTTGCGTAGGTGAAAGTGACCTGGAAATGTTCTGAATATGGGGGGTAAATGAGAGGGCTGGATCGAAGGTGATGCCAAGACAACGTGCCTGAGGGGAAGGACAAATGACTGTGTTGACTGTGTTGTTGAGCGCCTGGAATATGTTAGGGGCAGATTTGGAATTTGAGGGGGGGATGATGATGAGTTTGGTTTTATCCAGGTTGAGTTTCGGAAATCTGTCAGACATCCATGATGATATGGCTGACAGGCAGCATGAAACCTTATCCAGGACTGAGGGAGACAAGTCAGGGGTGTACAGATAGATTTGAGTGTCATCAGCATACAGATGGTACTGTAAGCTAAAGGAGAAGATAGGACTACCGAAGGAGGAGGTGTACAGAGAGAAGAGAACCGGTCTTGGGGGACACCAACAGGGAGGACAGTGGGAGAGGAGGAATTACCTTAGAGGTAGGAAGCAAACCAAGAGAGAGCAGTGTCACTGATACCAAAGGAGTGCATGATTTGTTTCAGAGGAGGGTGACAATAGTGTCAAATGCAGAGGAAAGATCATGGAGAAGGAGAAGGGAAAAGTTGCCTTGAGACTTAGCTCTGATAAGGTCATTGGCCACTTTAGTAAGGGCTGTTTCGGTGGAATGGGTAGCTCGGAAACCAAATTGGAGAGGGTCAAGGAGAGAGTTGGTGCTCAGGTAATCGGGGAGTCTTTTGAAGACTCAAGGAGTTTGGAAACATATGGGAGAAGGGAGATGGGACGGTAACTAGAAGGTATGGAGGGGTCTAGTGAGGGTTTTTTCAGGATAGGGAGAACAATGGTATGTTTGAAGGCGGAGGAGAAGATACCAGTAGACAGGGAAAGGTTGAATAGTTGGGTTAGAGCAGGGGCCAGCACGGAGAAGTGGGCACGGAGTAGACCAGAGGGAATTGGGTCAAGCAGTCTGGTGAACATTTGTGGACAAAACTGGAATATGCAGTCTGAAGAAGGAACCCTTCAAGCCTTATAAAAATTTGGCAGTTTGTTCAGTCTTCCATATTTGCAAGTTAATTTCAAAGACACTAAACATAAAATTGTCAGCAAAATTAGACATATTGTATATCATTTGCAACTTCTATTTAATTTAGAGCTCTGCATAATATGTTGGCTCTATATAAATATTGTTTATTAATTTTTATTGCAATGGGCCCTACAATGTTTAAAAAATGTTGTGTTTATTTTTTTTTTGTATTTGCAGAATAATAACAACTGAGTGGGGACCACCTTAATATTAAAGTTAGACTCTTTAATAGCTTGGGATCTTTTTGGATAGACAATGGGGGTACTGAGCCTGTGAGCCCCTTTCCCCAACCATAAAATGTCCTCCTGCCATCATCAGGGACTTGCCAAAGAAGAAGGCAAGTATGTAGCCCCCTTACCTTTTGGCAAAACCAGACTTCCATCTGCCCCAGTGATGGCACGTTTCCTCTTTGGGGGAGTGGGTCTCATCCCCACATGACCCCAGTGTTGTGGGGGTCTGTAGGCATGGAGTTAATAAGAGAGCCATTGGATTTCTCACCCTCAACCTGTGGAATGAGTAATGCGGGGATTAAGTTCTCCTCCCCAACAATGGCCATGGAAGGTAGGTGTGGTCCTTGCAGAATTATTCTTTTCAGTTCCTGAATCACATTTCATCAAATTACTGACAACATCACAGGGCCAGACTGGATTTGAACAATCCAAGCCAGTGGCACAAATTTAGTAGGGGGAAGTTTAATATTGGGTAGCATTTTGTATGGTAAAAGACAGGTAATTGTATGTTTTGTGAGGTTATACACACAAAGTATTGAATCAGTAGCTGTGTAAGAGACTTAAGCAGGCAGAGTTGTAGTATAAAGAGGTTGATCCAAATGTAGGCTAGAAAACAATGTTTTACAACAGGGTCAGCTGTGGTTTATACCTTGTATTACCTAAAGTATACAGTATGTCAAGCTAAAACCTATTTTTTTAGTTCTGGGATAGAGTGGGGAAGGATAAGGGAGTAAAGGGAACAGATAAACCCTGTTAAAGATTTTTTCGAACTTCCCGTCTGGTAAAACATTGTCAGCAAGACATGAAGGGGCGGTAAATCTCATTAAGGGAGCTCAAGATAACACTAAAGACAAACAGGTGGGATTTCACCCTTTACCCAATCAGTCTAAAAGTAGAAAGAAAACTTTTCATACTCTTGATACACAGTAAAGTTTGGTGAGCAATACCAATGTTGAAGAATTAGTTTAACACTAATCCACACTACAAATAAGGTTTATGCCCATTGACATCCATTGAGAAAATAAGAGAACTATGTTAGACATCCAGAATCTAAATGTACATTTACTGGCCTAGAAAAGTTCTGCTGTTATGAACAGTTCAACTGAGGAATCATAGCAAAGTACAGCAAATCCCTTTATCAGAAAATATTTCGGTGCAGGGTTTAAAGATTCCCATAAAATACAAAAAAGTTTTCTTGAGGAACTGAACTCAGACACGTTCATAAGAAAATTATAATATTTTTGTACCTCTTCTGGATAGAAGATGTGTTTAATTCAGTTGTTTTCCATTTCTAAAGTTACAAAAAAAATGTTTATAAAATGGGGAGACAAAAATTAGGAAAGGACACCTTTGTTGGCTATACTTTGAACACTTGGCCACGACTGGAATGATCTTACAGCATTGTCTTGGTAGGTCTGATAAATATCACGGCATCTAAAATTCATGAAGACATGTTCTGCAATGGAGTATCAATGTTGTCAGATGAAGGAGTTCTCTAGTGGCTCTGAAATGTCGCCCTTTATGTGCCAAATAGAATGGGATAATAATATTATTAATAATAGGCATTATGGTCTGTTGATGATATAACTTACTCTACAAGCCCATATTCAAACATCTTTCTATATTTAAGTGCTTTCTACAAAAGGCCCTTTTTATCCTTTCAATCTGGAGTATTTTAAATCCAAATATTTAAGTTTTGGTTTATAGTAACTCCTTATGTGCCATTCAAAGATTGATCCACTCTAAGCATCTCTCCACCAACTCATCAAGATGGTACACATCAGGGATTTTCTTGGTGAATATTCTCCCTTGTATGCTGAAGTTGGAAATAAAGAACTATTGTAAACGTTGCAAATGGCTTCTATTGCCATTCGAAGTTGCCCTGTCAAATGTTATAATAATAATACTTTAAAAAATGTATATGCTAAAAAATGTATATGGTTTATTCTCCTTTTTTTTGTTGTTCTTTTTTTCTTGTTCATTGTTTGAAATACCAAAATGTTTTTTATTTTTCCACTGTTTAACCTCAAAAAAATATATTTAAAAAAATGCATATGCCATTTAAGTGTCCTGTTATATCTGTTCGATAAATCCAAATAAAATCTAGAGAATCTGTGAATTTTTATGTCTCTGGTGCACTTAAATCTCAAGCTGTGCTACTGTATGAGCCCAACCCAATTCATCATTTTACTCTATAGAACATTCTCCATTTTACGGAGATAAGGGAATGGGGAGGTGTTATGTAGTCCACATCAGGTGTGAGCAACATAGGGTTACAACAATGATCCTCCATAGGTACAAAACAGTGAGGCTGGCGTCCTGCTGGCAGGTCTAGCCGATGAGGTTGGCTAAGTGATGGAGAGAAGGAATCAGGGGAAGGGAGAAGATGGCGGTGCCCTGAGACAAAACAAGTCAGATGAGTGAGTGGGGTTTAGTTCTGCTTTAATGCCCCCCACTCCGGCAGCACATAGGACTTCAAGCTACCTTTTGCTCACAAAACTTACTCTTAATAAGCAGAAACATAACTAATCTCTAGTGTGAAATAATTATCTTTTGATTTTCTACTTCTTAATTTTAACCTAAGAACTTGAACAAAAAAATTAAAACATGTCCACTTGGACCAATAAATTCATAAGAAATGTTAACTGAGACACCATTTAAATTGTACAGTTTAATTATAACATTAACTACAATTTTAATAATTTAAATTAGTCACTTACATATTTCCCATTTGGGGGAGCAGAACATTTTTGTGTTGCTATTACATCACAGATGACTATTTTTAAAGGGAAAAAATTCTGTCTAAAGTACCATGTACATAAAGCTAAAACTACAGTACAATTAAAATGCTATTAATATTCTAATGATGCAATTAAAATAATATAATAACAAGTGTCTTATCACTGGGAAGTAGTTTACACTATTCTTAGGGACAATCAGCCCTTGGAGACATGCTGAGAGATTTGTAACATTTTCTGAGTGCCAGGTAATTGATATGTTGCTACAACTCAACAGACTGTTAGTGGCAGGTTGTTCCTAATTCTGGGCTTTGTTGCCTACAACGTAGAATCCCTGGCTTACTGCATATGAGCCGCACAATCTCAGCGCATTTGTAGAACCTTATGCTGTCAGAGCCTTTCTTCGAACACAATTTGCAGAAGTCATAGAGGTAATCTTTTATATTTGTGTGTCTAAGATATATTCAACACAAATGATTCAGAATACAAAATGATGCTAAGTCAACCAAAAACCTACATCTATTTTTTTTTATTCTAGGTTACATATATGTTGTAAATGTAAAGGAAATACCTTTATTCACTAAAAATGGCTATATTATGTAAAGTAAGATTTCCTATCTGACTGGCATTGGAATTGACAGCTTTATCTATAAAAATTGGAGAACAGCCTGGGGAATGGTGCAAAACCCTATCTGCAGTCCATAGATGTGATAGCTTTATTTTTTAGTTTTTTTGCTATTATTTTTATCTATTCCTCTAATAACAACTTTATTTACACATCACTAATATATTATTTAAAATACATACTTAGAAAAAAATATTCATTCTATTATGCATATTGATAACATTTCATAATTGAATCAAATCTTACATCCTATTAAGGAAGTGTTTCAAGATATTTCCAAATACAGTGGTACCTTGGTATAAGTCTGCTTTGGAACAAGTCCAACTTGGTATAAGTCCTGTTTGGAAAAAAAAAACTTTGCTTGGTATACAACCTTTGTGGTAGAACTTGTATGGGTAAAAATGAGTCATAACACGGCACGCTACCCTTATTTACCTCTCCCGAGACAAAGCTACGACTGCCCACGAGTGTCAGTTGCTACCATTCAGTGTACAACCTGCGCTATAAGTCTCTGTGAATTACATAACATCTCCTCCTCCTCCCTTCTCAGCAACATCCTAGTAGGCACTGGACTCCTCTTAGCAAGGTAAAGTAAGGTTATATTTTCATTTATTTCATCTGATGCTTTTGTATTTCTGTATTTTAGTATTAAGCAGTGTTTAATTTTTTTTAAAGCCCCATCAATGTATAATATGCCAATAACAATAGGATTTTTTTTCATGGGAACGGATTATTCATTTTCCTTTTATTTCTAATGGGAAACATTTGTTTGCTAAAAGTCCTGTTTGGTATAAATCCATGGCTCTGGAACGGAATAAGGATTTATACCAAGGTACCACTGTATCTCCAATATCATTAGTTTTTCCATAAATGCCGACATGTTTCCTTGAAAGTTCAGAGGCTTAAAACACTGGTGCAGGTGCATTAATCTATGTGTCTGTTAAAAACATGTACATAAATTTCAATGTGTATAATCAAAACACAAAATAGATCATGACAACATGATAATCTAACCGCATACATATAAAAATACAACCTACAACCTACTAGTTTAATAACATCAGATGTAATAAAACTGGTAGTGTAAACAGTGTTATATCTCTTAAACTGACGTATTGGGCCTGATTTATTAATGCTCTTCAAGGCTGGAGAGGATACATTTTATTTAGTAAAGCTGGGTGATCCAGGAAACATGGAATAGCTTTCTTCAAAGTCATTTGTTAGCTAGCAAATGTTTCAATCCTGGACCAGATCCATCCCAGGTTTACTGGATCACCCAGCTTCACTGATGAAAGTGTATCCTCTTCAGTCTTAGAAAGCTTTAATAAATCAGGCCCCAGATCTTACGTTTTCTTTCTTTTTCTAATATCATTTAACAGCAATCAAGTAGAAGTGGAAAGCTACGTCTATATCTCTCTCCTATTTTAGGTTTTCAGGTTTAGTACAGGGAAAGGTAAAGGCCGGAGTGGGCACAGGATTACACAGGAGCAAGGCAGTTGTACTTTTAGGGTGCTGATTGTAAGATTTTTCAAGCATCTAGAGGTCAACTGTCATCTGCTGAATGCAATTGACAAGGTCAGTGAGCCTAAATTTGTTCTTTTTAAAGAAAAGTATATGTGTATTAATTGTCATACCTGGGGTAGGCTTATCATGGGATGGGTTTTGAGTTTTATTAGGAATATTATAAACCCATCATAAGCATTAGATTGGTAAATCCATGGAGTCAGGCTTCAGTTTTTATTTCCAATATTGTTTTAAATTTTTATGTGTCACCAATGGAGAAGTCTAGCTGGATGTATACCATTCTAGTATTTAATAGAGTCAAGATATCACATACTGCAACAGATTGCAGGCAGTCTTATTAGTTTATGAAATTTATTATTCTTGTGAAAAATTGTGA
>NC_092863.1:75006737-75251658 GCF_032062135.1 Pyxicephalus adspersus | reverse complement strand
AAGTGGTCTTTAACTAATTGGAAACAAAGCATCTGATAAACTCTAAGTTAGTAAGGCAATTCCTCACTAAAGTCTTTTCGCTGCTTTTTTTGTGTGGTAGTAGCAGTAGTTCGTAGTTTCTGTAATACCATATAGGTGTCTGATAGACATCAGAGAATTGTCCCTGGAAACGATTTTTCGAGAATGTCCCCAGTGACAGATGAATGAACAATGTACACCCAGTGTTGTTCTGTTGATGGAGCTGGGAGAAGGGGGACAAGCGAGGGGCACTGCGCTGTGCTCTCCTGGGAACAGTGGTCTATCTGGATTGGTTATTCATCAATTTGTTTTGGGAGATTGATATACAATGCCAGGCAACTGATGCATATAAATGGTTGATTATCTGATGTGTGTACTTCAGATTTGTCAGATTTATTTGCTGGGAAAGTAATTTACTTTATGAAGGCCCTGGTATGTCCCACCATATTCATGTCTTTACCACAGTTTAAGGTTAGTTTTTGTGGGGAGCATGGTTTTGGAATGTGGGAGGAAACCAAGGAGAAGAAGCAAGCTCCATGCAGAGTGTATCCTGGCCAGATTCAAACCTGGGACCTAGCCCTGCAAAGGTCAAAGTGCTAACCTCTAAACCATAGTGCCACCCCACCGTGACACCACATGTGGCATCCACCCCAAGGCCGCCTTACAGAGAATAAATAGTGTGAGTGGTACTGCCCCTGTTGTTGAATCTGTAAACACTGGTACCATAAAATCCACAACCTGTAGGTCAGATCATTTAGGAATGTCTCCCTTGGAGAACCCTTCATTTCACATACAACCATAATCCTGCCAACATTTTAAGCAGCTGAAATTGACATTATACGCACCATGCTGCTATGTGTTCAAATACAGAACCTACAATATATCAAGGGTCAAGAATTTCATGTAAATATTTTGTAGAGAACATATGTCATACCAAATCTGCTGCAAGTTTTGTGTGTTCAACATGGTCTGCTGCCCAAACTAATGCTTAGTTGTAACTATTATAATATATTATTGCTTCAAAATAACTGACACTAAGCATGCAAAGCAGAAACATATTCTGTACCAGCTTTGATGTTTTAGGTTATATCTGGTGCCATATCCAACATACTAAACTAAATCCTTATAGAAACCAGTGTTCTTTATGAGAAGTCACTAACATTCACTTCTTAGCAGAACCCAGTGTTTATCTAAGAATATAGCCTTCAGAGGAACTACACAACTCTTCCCTATCTTTAATGGAACTCAAACAGTACTAACTTTTTTCTTAATATAACGCAAAAGTGATATATTCGAGTTAAAGAATTCAACTAGGGGAACGTTTTTAAAGTTTGACATAGCCAGACCTTCACATGAAATAGCTCATTGATTGGCTTATTTAGTGCAAGCCAACTATTGCAGCATCTAAAGCCTTTTAGTAACAGTGCTATTCTTCACTGATACGTATGATATATATCAGGGTGATATCAGTTTTACATAGGAAGCACCTAGGCTTATGGCTTCTCAGACTACTCCAGTCTTGACAACACAGACGACTGATCTTTCTGCACATAATTAATTTTGCAGAAAAGGGTAAAAGAGTGTTTAAAATTATATGTTCAGGCAGGTCATTACTGCAGAAAGGGTCAGGTGATGCCCCTTCTGCAATAATCTGTCTTACCTGCCTGATTGCTCCAGGTTTTTGCTAAAAAATCTGAGCTGCACATGCACAAAGTCAGCTTTGGTTGCCAGTATACCCGGCATTCCTGGCTTCCTCTACGTGTGCCAAGAATTAATGAAAGGTGCACAGGTGTTACATCATCTTAGCTCAACCAAAGAAAGACGATGGTGGTGCTCTATGAGGGAATAGGGACAGGTAAGTAGCACTAAGTAGCACAGAGTATTGATCTGCTTAAATCTAGAGATAAAATATCGACCACTCTCTGTTTAACTTTTTGCAAATATTTTGCTGAATATATATGGCTGCCATCTGTCATTGAGTACCTTATTGATGGAGTAGCTAACAGATCTGAATGTTTCTGGACTTTTTCAATATCCAGAGTCAATCACATCCCAAGCAATCCTCATTCTAGCCATTCAAAAAAATACTACCTTATGAGCATACAAATCCATCCCCTGTCCAAAGCCAGAAATGATATACACAGCCAGGCTTAGGTGACCTCCACCACACATGGCATTGGTTTCTATCAAAGTGGGGAAAAGGAATGCTATATGATATGAATCAGGGGCTGAAAGTCATACTTTTAGTAATAACGCTTCCTAATAACTGCATTCATCAGTTATCATTACATAAGATATTAATTTGTCACTACATAATATCCAGCTTTGCCTACAATTGTATTTCAGTATGAAAAAAAATACTACATCGTGTTTCATAACATGTAGACATTTTCAGTCTAATACAAATCATTATTACTCAGTGTTTCATTATGTCTACATTAAGAAAGTTGCAGAGACAGTTCATTTTAGGTCAGTGCATTTGATTTGTTAATCATGGATAAAATACATTTTCTTAGCAATGTACATAATCATACAAGAATAGTCAATAATTTTGTCTATTTACCTACATGGCTTTCTTTTGGTCAATTTGCATCAATCTCTGGGTACACAAGCCTTATTCCTAAAGATATCAGTATTATATAGATGTGCCCACCTTATGGTTTAACCTTGAATAGATATCCTTTGGTGATCCCTACAAAATATATAAATAAACCGATGTTACCTGGTGCATGCTTTATTTTATTATTTTCTGTAAAGGATTTCAGCGGAAGTCCTCAGCTGAATAGTCAGTTTTGTGAAATAGAAATATAGCAACAAAGTGTGATCTATAATTACAATAGTGGCAGAGTCGGTGAGTAAATCAAATCATAAGCTGACAAGGACATGTTCTCCAGGTTCCAGTTATTCTGGAAGAAAAAGTCCCCATAAAAAAATACAATTATTCTTAGCTAATAGGAAAAAAAAGACTTCTCAGTGTGACGGTGCACAACAAAATAAGCTCAGCTTACCAAAACAAGTCAAAGAAAATAGCAGATCCAAGTTGGTTCTTCAAATTGACCACCTATTAAATAACATGGGCACATTTACTTACAGAAAAGAAATAGCAAGATAAAGAGAAATTTCACTAAACAGCACACATAAAAATCATAACGCATTCACATTGCTTTGCTTCATGTTGCTTTTGATCTCATCTGCAATGTTTGGCAGGGGATGGCATCTTGCAAAGCTTGCCAAATTCCTCATTCAAGTCAATAACAATGCAATGACAATGAAATATGTATTTCAACATTTTTTATTCTTTGCTGCCGCTTGGTGCCCTAATGTCCTGCAGCCTCTTTCAGCCGTGACCACTCTACATGCACTACAGCAATGGTTGTAAGGCATTTCTAAGGTTGGGTTCCATAATGGTGATAATAGTGGACAATAGTTGCACAATGTGTATCAGCTATGAGACAGCTATGAGACTACCAAGATCAATTAGTGCATGGGGGTGTGCACTGGGGTTTACTAGGCTCCATTACTTCACCTACTTCTCAATCAACCATGCAAATTTATTTTTTCAGTTATTGTTCCTACACACGCATGCTGCAGCAAGGTGGACATCCAAACCCCAGAGAGTAAAGGTTCGGAAATTAGGTCTATGCAATAAACAAAAACTAGAACCAAGTTACATAAGAACACAGATATGAACTAGTCTCAGTATGAAAGCTTCATTGGATCCCCTGGTGTATTTCTGTGCATATAGCACCCAGATGTACAATTATGTTACAAAGGTTCCTTTTGAGTATTACAGGTACAAAATGTATGTAAACAAATTTTTGCTGAGTGATTCAAAAACTGAAGGGCAGACATACTCTGGTAGAGAATCAATCACTGCCATTGAAACACAAGGACCTGGAAGATTCTCCACCTTGGAAAGTTTCAGGGAATGTCAGATTGCTGGTCCATGCTAAAGTGTCGGTCTTTGTCTTTGCATCTAGAAAAAAACCCTAACTGGGTTGGGGCCAATCAGGTGTCCTCTGTACATACCTGTTGACAATAAGAGATAACAGAGGAATTGACTTATCTTTCTCTTGCTGTTGGTCTAGTCATATTTTTTGAGCTGCGTGGTGACCTAAGTCAGAGACAAGTCAGGTCAGCATATTGGCTTTTACTATTAGGAATGGAGCCAGGAATTTTACTAGGTAAGGGGCTCAAAACTTTGGTTACCAAATGCCAAAAAATGTTTCCATTTCCAACTTTTCTTTGTTGCCACATGAAATAACAAATAAATGCAGCTTGCAACTATATATAGAAAATATGATTTTTGAAAAAATAATGTATGCGTTAATAATTCATAAGTGGTTTTGTTCCTGGCTTTGTGGAGGACCTGGGACCCTTAAATCTACAGAACATATTTTTATTGCCCTGGTGGGAATTCACGCATATCCTTTGTGGGATTAGATCAATGAGAATTGAGCAGTTTTCATTTCTATGAAAAACCAACACCTAATTAAAGTAACGTGAACTGGTGAACATAGAATTCTGCAATCAAAAGTGCAGGCTCTGGGACTGAGTGATTCTGACTTTGATTTTGTTATCTAGTCAGACAATATCCTGGAAATATGAAACAGACAAGTCTAAAAAGTTTCAACTAACACTGTTACCATAGAAAGCAGAATGTAAGAAGTAGCAGAGTGGAATTATTAATAAAGTGTATGCACGTTCAAAACTTTTTTGATTTTGTATGAATTTTATTACGATTAGAACCTATGTGGTTTAGCTGTCTGTGTATCCCCAATGCAGACAAAAGTGATGGGGGATCCAAACAAATAAAGTTTTCACCAGTACAAGAGTGTAAATCTTCCTATGGTACAGGCAATGAAAGCACACCGAACAGAATACGGCAAAAATAAAATGGCAGGATTTATACTCTCTCTATATACTCACACCATAAAAGAATGAAAATACGTGCTACTCTGTGCAATTTACTGTGCATCACTTTGTGGTATTAAATGTATTTCAATGGATTTTTGAATGTTTCCGACTGACTTCTATGAGAAAATCCTGCAGTAGGTTTTTTTATCAACCAGTGTGTACATGAATGGGGTTTGTACATTTTCTGCGTTTGTGTGGGTTTCCTTTGGACACAGATTTCTCCCACATTCTAAAACGATGGAAGACTGGGAAGTTAATTGGCTTTCCCCCTAAAATGGCCATGGATCATGTTAAAAACACGTGACTATACTAGGGAATTAGGATTGTGAACTCCTCTGGTAGATAGTTAGTGATATGACTATGAATTATAAAGGGCTGCAGAAAATGTTAGTGAACCCAAAACGGCAGCATGGAGACCATTTACAAAATGCTGTGCAAAATCCTTGTTTTTTTGCCATAATTGTAGACAGGAAAATACTGGTGTTAGCAATGAACATTAGTGATTGTTCCCAGTAACACCAGAAACTAAGGAGCGCTATTTAATTTATGTACAGAAGAGGGTGGAGAGGAACGGTAGGCACCCTGCTGTGTCCTCCCCGTTTGGAAACAGTTACAATCATTCTTGATGGCCATCTGGTGATTTGGTGGACAAAGGAGCAAACAACATCAGAGGACATCTGTACAGGTGCTAGATTTTTGCCTGAAATTATTATCTTTGACAAAACAAATCCAGCATATGTACACAACATTACGAACCCTAGATCATATATTGTGGTCAAGAGGTCTGAGAATGTTTCACATTAATTGACGCTGCAAAGAATGTATTGCTTTCATTCAGACAACACATACGTTAGAGATTAGTGAACCAGCAAGGCAAAACATTGTACAGCAGTTGTAAGATGGAAGCACTGTGTGCATATGTAACATCCATTTGGCTGTCCCTTTGCATTTGAAGAGAAGCACCAAGCCATTTGTTTAGGGTCCAGAAACAATGAAAAGCCACACATTTTACAGGTTTTAAACAATTTTTAGAAAATGTTATTTGCAACAATTTTATTATTATTAATATAATAAAATAAGAGGGTTGCGTATATTTTTTTATTCCTTTAAAGTCCCTTTATTTTTGTTTTCTTTTTTGAATTTGTTTATGTATTAGGACCCAAGGTACAAGCCTGCCTGCCAGAAAGCTGCATAGGGAATTTTCCTTACATCCAACCAGGATAACTACCATACACATAATAAGTGATCCAGTGCTTCACAACCTTCTTAATAATATTATTATTACACAGTATTTATATAGCGCCAACATACTACACAGCTTTCACATAGTCCATAGTCATGTCACTAGCTGTCCCTCAAAGGAGCTTACAATCTAATGTATGTGTATATATTATAATACTAGACACAACATGTTTTTACATAGAAAGCCTTGGATTTTATTCACTAAAATAAGTGAGCTATTTAAACTGTCTTGGTTATTTAATCTAATTGCATCATTTTCTTATCAAAATATTACATTACCATGAATAAATATTACATTGGTTTTCTGTTGTTAATGTTTTGCATGAGATAATCATTCAGTAATTAAAATCCTTTATTTCTCATGAATTGTTATGTATTTCTCATTAATTATTACTTTAAACAAAAATGGCTCAATTCCCTACAACTTGTATTTTAGAAGTGAAAACCTGTCTGATAATAAAGAGTAGTATCTTGTCTAATAATTTTTGTTAATTATTTAGCAAACAAAATATTACTTTACATGTGGTAAATTAAAGGAATGTGTCATAAAAGCTAAACTGCAGACAAACAACACAGATGAAACGCATATACCTGAGCTGTCTCACCTGCCAAGGATTTGTATTTCTGCCCATCCAGCAAAGTAGATGACTTTGTAGCTTTCTCTGCCTATGCTGCCTGCTGTCTGGACAGTAAAAGAGCAGCAAGAGATTGATGAAATCCTTCCTCAGCTCACTCTCTCTATAGGCAAATTTCTTGCTGACATAAAAACCTTATTGTCTTCCATGATCCCTGTCTACTGTAAAGATAATTGCAAAATTCTGAAGTGAAATACAAGCACTTTTTGATGCGGATTTGGTCTCTTTAAACAGAAGTTTCAAGTACAGTATCTTGCCATTTTCCAGCAAGACATGGGTTAAATTCCTATGCTTACAAATATTTTTTCTTTTTCATCATGCAGAATTCCATTGACATGCTAAGCAGCCTTTACCTAAACTATAGGGTCAACGGCTTCACAAGAAAAACAATAGCATGCTGCATCCTGACTTGTGAGCCAAGGGATGTTGTTGTGGTGACTGTCCTGTAAATGGGAGGAAGCACTGAATGATTCATGAACAATTAAGGTTGGGGTTCATGTCCCCTATGGTGCATTTTGCAGCTAGTGAGGTACGTATTACGAGAATCCCTGTGGAACATTTGGATTAGGAAACCTATACCAAAAATCAGTTCATTCATGACTGTGCTGATATTTTCATTCTGAGGCAAGAGACATGGCTGGGCAATAATCAATGTTCTTAAGTGACAATGGTTCTGGTTTAGAAGCAGACCTATTTTAACTTAGATACTTTACAAGTATGCCTGATTACATTCCTTACATGTCACAACACACATCAACAGTAAATTTAAAAAAAAGTGTGCATTTACCAATAATAAGCAATCCCATCACTCCAGATAATTTACTTCGCCTAGTCACAGCCTCCTATGGTCCTAGTCTGCCTGGAAGCACCATATTGGAAGTATAAAGTCCAAAATCATTGGCAGGTAACAAAGTAGGCAAAAGAGGCAGAGATAGTTTGATTGACCCAGTGATAGATAATTTGTGAGTTTACATTTGGGCCAAAGAGATAAGCTGTAGAAGAGGAAACATTTTAGGGGAAGTTAAACACTGGCTGGTCCCCACCTCCCTCTGCTTGCCCCCTCATGCCGAACCAGTAATACCAGCAGGTTCTGCATTGCACGTGTCTGGTTAGGTAGACGAGCCCATTCACATTCTGGAGAGAGCTCATACATTAGAAAATGAGTTGCGTGTTGTGTGAATGGCTAGGCTGGGATGAAACCTCCGCCATGTGTATATTAGACCTGCAGTGGTTATGTTTACTATTATCCCAGAAGTACAGTAGGAGCTGTGCAATTCACAATAAAGATTCTAACCATTTAGCTTTACCTGTAAAAGCTTTACTTTATAAATTACCTAAGGTGTTAAAAATGCTCATGGCATGTTTTTTTATGTTTTCCCTTACCTGTACACACATCTGAACAAGTAGATAGTTAGGGATCTGAGGGACTCCAAAAGATTTATTTTGGTAGAGGCAACCACCTACTTACCAATCCAATGAGGACTACTTATGAGGAGAAAAACACATTTATTGATTTTATTGTTGCATAAAACAATAACCCTGAAAGCAGTTCATAGAAAAGAAGCACTTTCAAATACACATGCCCTTTTTCAAGTTAAAAAAAAATCAAATTTTTTTTCGAGCCAAAAAGTAGGAAATGTTGGAGGAAATACTCCATGCTAGAACAGATGTTGGGCAAATCGTGTTTGATACATTTTTTACAGTTTTGTTTGAAACTGAGTAAATGCAAAAAAAAAATGAATCTTGGGTAAAAAATTACCATTGCGTAAATTTCTAGTTGAATCACTATAGTAAAAAAAAAAAATTCTAATTGTACTAGTCCAAAACACGTAATAAAATGTATCACCACATTTTCTCTCTCAATAACTTGCTTCTCTTACTGTTCAGACAGCAGGCAGCCTATTACTTAACTGTAACAGAGAAAGCTACAGAGTCATCTACCTGCCTGGATGGCAGTTGCATTTGTTTCAATGGCAATATTGACTCCCAATAGGAAATGTTTGAAGGAATTCTCTGTTTTATAGGGTCCTACTGTAATACATTGTTATTACAAAATACCTTTCTGTTTCACTATGTAGCCACTGTTATCTTCTAAAAATGATAAAAAAAAGAGAAAGGAATCCATTATGGCAGCCTGGAGATGTTCTGCTTGTATATAGAAATATATCAGAAATGCCAATTCCTGTCTGTGTGATTGGCTCACTGATTTTAACAAAAGCTGTTGTAAAAAAAAAGTCACGTTTTAGGCATTCCCTGTGTTCAGGTAAGAAGTCTGAAAGGGGATAACACCCTACAATAGGAATTTCAGTTTTGGTGAGAAACTCCCTAAGGGTTAAACACACTGCAGGTTTCCATATTAGAACACGGAAATTTCAGCAGCAAGTTATAACAAACCAAACACCCCCATTCAGAACAATTTTACAGACGACATAGTAAAACAGATATTTTTTCAGTACATAGAAAAGTAGAAATCTGCTATAAAGTTTCATTGATCACCCAGAGGGGATTGTTTTTATTTTTTCTCAACAAAAGTGGCTTTACAGTTTAAATTCATAGGCATCAAGACAAACTCCGATATATTTATCTCCAAATAAGACTCCAATTGATTGAAGATCAACAATAAATATAGAGAACAAGATTCCTTTTTTTTCTGCACCAAACTTTGGCTGCACAGAATTTCTGTAGCAACAGGTTAATGTACTGTAAAGTGTCTGAACCGAATGGATTATATCAAATTATATGTAGGAAAAGGGATGTGATGGGTATGCCAATGCTAAAATGGGCAAAATTTAAAAAGAATGCAGTAGGGGCACCAAACCAATGGTCATAAAACAAAGAATAGTTTTCAATAAAAATAAATTATATATAACTATTTTGTGCATTTTAGGGATTTTGACACCCTTCATCAGGGCTACAACACACGTAAAAGTACAAGTAAAAGGAGAATAAATAATATTAAAGAATATTTTATAAATTCATAACAGATATAAATATTGTAAAATAAAGAATATATACAGAAATGTACAATGTATAATTGCCGCTGTGATGTAAATGTTTTCCATTCTAGATTTTGTATCCATTGGTGTAGCATCTTTACTGCTTTTAACATATTTTGAATATTCAACTCGACAACTCGACTTCTAATACCAATCAAATCTCATTCAATGAAAGGCACTGCAGCACAATGAACATGTCATGTGCAGTATAGTGTAAAAAAAGCAGTCTGCATTATTTTTTTGTGTACTTTTGGCTGCAGTCAATTTATTAACATTTATTAACTGCAAATGCATGTTTTCTGTTTTCTGGTTTACAATGATCCTATTTTTTTCTGTACTCATCAAACATGCAAAAAATAAAATAGTACAAAATCTTGTTAAAATTATTGTATTTTTTACAATAATTGATAAAACAGATTGATAAAAAAGCAAAAAAGCTGTGTCTTAAAGTAATTACAAAACAAAAATTCTGTTTAAAGAAAAAAAGGAAAATTATATTGTGTGGCCAACAACAGTATGAGCAAGCTATGCTCTTATACAATGAAGCTGTTCATTCCATATTTACAGCTATCTCTGCGGTGTTTCCTAATGAATCAGAAGGACACAGGAGGAACAGCAAATACACTTATTGGAAGACAAGGAAATGTTGGGAAAGTTTAAGGGCATCACAAACCCCACAAATTAGCCGGTTCTTTTAAAGCAAGAGGGTAAACATTAGTAGCTTTGGAATAAAATAAACCTAACAAGACATGTTTTTCTTGAACCAAACCTGATGTACAGCAGTCACAGCAGTTTTTGACCTCAGGATTGTGACCTCAGGATTGTAGGAAAGAATGATGACTTGTGAAAGGCGACACAAATATCTAGCACTCATGGAGGTGAAGAATACCGGCATCCCCTAACAATGCACATGCTGCACGACTAATTTGCAAACCAGTTTCAGTGATTCAAAAAAGTATTGTAGAATGCAATATTGGATTATATGATTTTGCTCAGTAGAGGTTTCTCTTTTTTCTATAATTATTGAAAACCTCCCAGCAAGATTATACAAAACAAATTGTGACGTATTAAAACTTTGCTCTGAATTCAAAGGTTTCTTGCCCTTACCCAAAATCCCACCTCTAAGATTATTCTAAAAACCTGGACTGGATGGTGTCACTGACATTAGGATAGGGGAAATAGGAGGTATGTTCAGAGAAGATCAATCCAGACTTCCTGACACCTAAAAACATATTGGTTCATTAACATAATGGCCAAGCTACATGACCATAGCATTATTTTTTATGTCTTTTAACCTTATAACCCTGACTGATGGCAGATTCCTGGATGTAAACACATTCATGTGAGTCTGTTATTCATTATTAGCCATTAGGACACTTTCTAATATGTGATTAACAGCTCTTGTACATCAGGAGACGGAAGCCTCATATACACTCCCCCAAAGGATCATAAAGGAAACCACAAAAGCATGGTATATCCCGAACATACACAGCTCCGCTTACATACACATGCAAAGCAGCCAAATATCCTTTAACATTATTTTTTAATGACCCTATTCAGTGTAGTAATAGCACCATTTTGATCTTCTTTTCCATTCTGGTCCTTTGATTGTTCTAGTTTTAAATCAGGAGAGATTAACCAACCTATAAAAATTAGACTACGGATTATCATAATTTATCTATAGCTGCACAGAAAGGGAATTCTATTATTTTGAAAGGCAGTGACCTGGAGAAATAAAGCAAATATAAAAAAATAAATGCTAAATCAGATCAGAGGTGTGCAGTCTGTAAGTAAACACTACATTTGTTTTGTAGAATCTCAAAATGAAAAATGTGAATTTAATACATTAAAAATATATTACCTATCCTAATCCTTTCTTTAAAATGAAAGACATCTTCTGCCCTTCTAAAATATGTTTATGAATAAATGAATTTGCATTAACTAAATAAATAACACTAATATAAACAATATGAATTTTTAGGCTAATCTCTAACCCCCACACCATCAAAGGAAATAGTAATCCAGACTGGTTACAATGAAGGTTTTTACAATCTAAAAATTGTTTTTACTGTAATAATCCCAAAATACATAATAATAATAATAAGTAAATAATAATAATAAGTAAAAGGAGTCAGATACCAAGAGGTCAATGGTAACTGTGAAGAAGCTCAGAGACCCTCAATAGATTTGGTAGGAACCATTTATGGGTGAACTATTACAAACTGAAGCAGTATATAAGGTTTTTTGAAAAGTGACGAGAAGAAAAGTTATACAAACTTCAGCTTAGATTAGTTTTTCCCAACCAGAGTTCCTCCGGAGGTTGCTAAGGGTTCTTTTAGCAAATGGGCAGTTTGAAGCTCTCAGATCAGGTATTACTGCCAATGATCTTTCTTGCTGTCTGTGACATTCTTCCAACTGACCAGCATTTTTCCCAATGACTGCCAAACTAATATATTAGGAGCTGTGGATAATAGAATTATACCAGGGGTTCCCTGAACACCTGAAAGTTATTTCAAGAATTCCACTATATTAAAAACATTGAGAGAGAGTGGCTTAGGGTACACAGACCGTCATATGGGAGATACAAAAAATATGTTAAAAAAGATTATTTGGTTTGATGAGATTAGGGCTTAACACAAATCATTTGCTCTTGCAGAAGGATCTGAGTACATTATTGACCAATTGAAGCATATTAGCCAAGGTTGGAACTCGAGTCGCAGGACTTGGACTCGAGTCCGACTTAAGTCACCTAATGAACGACTTGCAACTCGACTCTGGATTTTCCCAAGCAACTTGTAACTTGACTTGTGATTTGCTTTCCCTGCTGACAGCTGAAGGGGAAGGGAGGAAGGCAGTGAGGCTTCTGTTAGGCTAAGTACACACTTGCAATAATTATCGTTTAAAAATGAACGACCAATCGTCCGATATTTGTTAACAAAAAAAGGAGCCTTACACAGCTTCCCTCCCCCCCTTCAGCTGTCAGAGGGGAAGACATAGAATGCAAGAAAGGCGGGGAGGAAGGCAGTGATATGTTACAGAAAACTCACTGCCTTCCTCCCCACCTTTCTTGCATTCTAAGTTTTCCCCTCTGACAGCTGAAAAAGGGGGGGAGGAAGGCTGTGTAACAGAAAACTCACTGCCTTCCTACCTTCCCCCTTCAGCTGTCAAAGGTGAAAGCTGTGGACTTAGAATGCAATCTTGTGCTCACGAACAGGATCAGAGCTCTGTTTCTTTATGGGGACAAATGGGGATAAATTAAGTGACTTGACTTGGAACTCGATTTGGAAGAATTCTTGGGGACTTGGTGTCAATGACTTGGGACTCGATGTGGACTTGAAGGGTGACGATTTAGTCCAACCTCTGCATATTAGTAGCAACATGGTCTGGAGCTGGAGATTCTTTTCATCAATAGTGATTGGGAAATTGGTGGGGACTGATGGTTGATGAATAAAAAGTCAAAGATAAGGAAATTTTAGATGAAAATTTGGTTCTACAACAGACCTAAGACCTAAAGACCTAAAGGGGTGCAGGTTCACCTTTAGCAGCACACTAATCCTAAATGTTTGACCTAGGTTTATATTTCAGTATTTTAAGTGTAAGGACCTACATTTTCCTCAATGGCTTTTTCAGCCCTTAGCCTAGATCCTACTTTAACCAAGAATATGTGGCTGGCCTTGAATATTGTGGTTTGCTAACAGTTCTTATCCAACCTGAAAGGTCAATTTATGAAAAGAAAATAGCCACAAAACTGTAAAATCCAGATGAACAAAGTCGGTGGCAAGTTACCTCAAAAGGCAGCAGCTTTAATTGTAACCAAAAGTGAAGTGTACAGTGAAGTGTCCTTTTATTTTTTTACAGATTAGCAGTTTTTTCAAACTGTACCTTAGTGGTTAACCACATGTAGTCGGGCCATAAAAGAGGTTGGTTATTGGATTGAAATGATTCATTTCTTCTTCTCTTCTTTTTTAAAGGTGTCCATGTGGTTTTTCAAGCACTACAAGCAGCATTCAACCACTTACAAAAATTACATCATCGAAAAACAAAAAAATCTAACTGCTTGTAAGAGCATGCAAATGGATATCGGTTATTCTCAACAAGAAGAGAAGGGCTGTAAAACAAGCTTTCAATGACCAGATTAAGTGCTTTAAATGGAAACGTATATATTCTAAATATTCTAAAAGATAATTAAAGTTATTTCTAACAGTTTAAAAACAACTGCTGGTTTGCATCAGAAGGCTGGCAGCCTGCCAAATTTTTGGTGTTACTAGATTGCTTTTCTATAGCTTTCATAAAAGGCTGGATGCTGTTCTAGAAACACAGAGTATAACTATGTTTTAAAGGAATGACACCAAAGACTGTTGATTCAGTGAACCTCCAATTGCTTCACAGGTTCAGAAAGGAATTGTTTTCCCTTGTTGGAGCAAATTGAGCTGTGTCTTATAGGTTTTTTTTGCCTTCCTCTGGATCAACTATATATATGGTTTTATCTGGGGTATGCTGGTTTGTAGTATGTTTATTTCCCTAGTGGTTGAACTTGATGGACTTGATAGACTTATGTCTTTTTTCAACCTATGTACCAAAAAAAAAAAAACAGGTAAGTTTTTAATAAATGTATTGTGAAATGTGACAATTAAATATCCCAACATTTCCCCTTTTCCCAACCATTTCATATTTCAATTAAACATAGTCACAAAAATAATCTAAATATTCTGTCACTCACTAAAGGCCGGGGTCACATGACATTATAAATCTGATTTGGTTGGTTGATTTATGTAAGCATGCCTTGCTTTACAAGGTAAAAAAGGGCCGAAAGTGTTAGTCTTTGTCTAAAAATAGACTTTAAAGTGCTTTTAATGCTTTTTCAGAACATGTACATATAATGCACACATGTGCATTAGGTACATTAGGTACATATAAGGCACATGTTCACTTTAGATACTGTATACATCAAATAGAAAAAGCACAAATGTTTCCTCTTACTTTAGTAATTAATATCCAAAACTTTTACATGTTAATAAACAAAATTAACACAGATTGTTTGGAAAAATCCTATATTGACTTGAAAACCTCAATCACATAAAAAATTTCATGGTCCCCAAAAATACAAGTGAAAGGTAGTGTTGGGCAGCTTACTTTCAATTTCTCAGGAGAAGCCTCACGGCATGCCCCTGAAGCTTAATGGAATGCCAAATGTACTGGCATTGGGAAATGTACATTACCTACCACAAGAGGATACTCTGTGTTTGATTACCCATTTGCCACTCCAAAGCACCTTCAAGAATGGGACTTACGTAAAACTGTACAAATGCAGACAAAATGCATCGGTGTTTGTGAAGGATTTTTGGGGAGTAAGGGGCATAGGGAGTTGCAAAGCGTGCTGCTGCACAAGGGCCCCAAAGTCTTCTCAGCCAATATGAGACCCCAAGTCAGTTAAACACAGGGGCCCACTGCTGGCTGTGCCCACCACTGTGCGGAGATTCTCAAGGTCTGCAGAGTGCAAGTAAACCAGTGTAGCTTAGATTCCTTTAAGCCCCTTCTATTCAACTCTTTAGCCAATAATAATCTCTGATTCATCCTTTCAAAGCAAATATAAAAATTAAACATAGTCTCTTTAGTCACATTTAAAGTACACCTTGTACCTTCTATGGTGTAAATATAATGCCACCTTATCATTGTAATGTCTTTGGTAAACATACTTAAACCCCAGTGAATCCTGCGTTGTCTTCTTCTGTTCCACAGTTCATCTGCTGTATATCATATCCTGCACTGCCATCTTTACTCCTTACATCATCAGGAGCTGGGTGTTTCTTGCCGTTTTATTTCGTCTGGCTCCCTGATGACATGATGCCATATCTTGCACATAAACATAGCAAAAATTTGGCAGTGAGATGTTAAGGTTTCACATTGCCATGAAGTTGGCAGTGTTCACTCATGTAATGACACTATGACAACAGGTAAACAAGCCACAGCGCCATACAGACTGGGGCAGAGGCGGGGATACCTGAAGATTTGTCCTGTATTGAACCTGCTGCTTCCTGAGAGTTGTGCCATAAGTATTGTAAAATGCTGCAGGAGTAATCTTCCAGTCACCCTGATCTAGGAGGTTCTGAGAATGGAACCAAATACCAACAAATAGAATAAAAAAAAACTAAATAAATGCATGTCCATTTTTTAAAAATGAGGAGAGGAAATACTAAAAAAAAAGCATTTTGCGAATAAAAGCAGAACTTAGAACTTAAAAACAAATGCAAGCAAACATGTTCTTTATCATAGTAAGGACATGCTATATCTCTTCTGCAATGAAACAAACCTACCTGCTTGTTTGCAATCTTTACCATGATAGATGCTTAAATGGTTCAGTGTACAATCCTGGCAAAGCTGGCTGCTGGGAATAAATGAACCATGTACATGTGCAGGTGTTACGGCACTCAGGCCTGACCAAGACAGCTTAAGATCCCAAACCAGGAAGAGGACCCGGGGAAAATGTCAACGAAAGCAAAGAAACATGGAGAGTTTAGTTATAAACTGCAAACAGCCAGGTAAATGTATTTTATTGCAGAAGAGAAATTGCCTGATCCCTCCGCAAACAAGAACCTGCCTGATCACCAAAGTTTTTAATTTTTTTAACTTTTGTTCCACTTTATTCTGAAAGGTCACGTTAATAGTTACATGTTCCACTTCCTGCCCCTCTGATCATTGCTCTTTACCACTGCCAAAATTTCTTCTGCTTCTATCAACACGATGGGTGTGTTGGAAGCTTGTGAGGCCCTTCTGGCACTGTAGTCCCTACATAACTAGAGCTTGCAGTGTGATATAGATCCTGAAAACAAAGTGTTCAGTGGGGTGTACAGTCATCCAACACACCCAGAAGTGTGCTGGATACTAATGTGGCAGTGGTAGAGTAAGGATCATCGGCACTGGCCAGGTATTAAAGCAGCACTAAAATGGAAGCTCCACTTACACTGGTCAGGTTCCCTCCCAAAAAACATGTCTGTGAACAGTAAAGTTAAGGTTGGACTTTACCACTGTCTCTCCAGAAGAAAGTCAAGTCCATTACAAGGGCGCCTGCATGTTGCCTGCTCTGTAGCACCAGACTAGCTGAGAGGAGCTGCCGTCCTCATCTAGGGGATAAATCAGGGGAAGTTAGAACAACAGGTTATTACAGACACATAATAGGTGTTTCTCAAACTTTAACATGGGGGAAACCTTGAAATAGCGTTCAGGTCTTCAGGGAACCCCTTCTATAAATACTATATCCACAGCTCACAGTATATTAGTGTGGGGGTCAGTAGGAAGAATTCCTCTTACATTGCTGACCGATGAGAAGAATGTCATCCTTACAGATAGACAAAAAGCTCATTGGTGTCTATTAAAGCAACCGCCCAGCAAACTCTGGAGGAACCCTGGTAGAGAAACACTGATCTAGATTATTTGGGAAGGGGCCAGAAAAATCCACTATATCCCAATTTTATATGTACATTAGTAATTCCTAAGAGGAAACAAAATCTCTTTAAAGTAGAACTATAGTATATAGTGGAAGTATAGTACAGGTAGTCCCGAAGGACATCCGACATACGGACGACTCTTAGATACGAACGGGGCTTCCCTGCTTATTCGTGTGCATGATGGAGGCTTGATAGAGGGGCGTTCACACAACTTGCAGAAGAAATCTTTTGTTAATCACAGCTGAGACTGAGCTCCTCTGCAGCCTCTTGTAACCCTTTAATGACTAAGACAAACGCTACAGATGTTTCTTTTTGCATATCAAACCACAGCTTGCTCCAGAAGTTAATGAATGTCTAGGCTCCATATTAAGGATTTTATACAGTAACTGACACCAGACTGCCTAATAATATGTTGAGACAAACATCTGTCCTAATTGCATTTATTAAAATAACATACCTGTTCCGACTTACATACAAATTCAACTTAAGAACAGACCTACAGTCCTTACCTTGTATGTAACCTGGGGACTACCTGTATATATATTTGCAACCATGTAGGTTCCTAATTGCAGCACTGAACAGGCGATGTCTCTTCTTAATACAACATACTTAGCTGTCTGATTATCTGGGAATGAATGACCTCCTGCACGTGTTATGGGGTTATGTCATCCCGGCCTACCCAATTAAGATGAGCAACAATCTCTGACCGAAGTCAGGGGAGAGTACTATTATTGTTATTATTATTAATAATACATCACTGTGATCAGAGCGGTAGGTTTATCACACAGGGGACATCACCTAGGACCTGTCTGATCGCAATGTTTAAATTTTTATCTATAGAAAGCTTTGCAAACACAAGTTCACTGTCATGGCTCTGTTTGGTAAATGCTGGTCGCCTGGCTCTCCGGAGATTACAATATTTGTGAACCAGCACACATCATGGAAGTTCTGGTACTTGTGGGTTCTCCATTGAAGTGTAAGGATCACCATGGTGATGGTTCACAAGAGGGGCAGCCATGGCATCTTCTGTCTGTGCCAGGCTCCAGCACTGCTATGGTGGGGCCCTGTAGAAAGACACTTAGTTGTGTCAGTCCACAAGGAGCCCCCTGAGCGCCATGACAGGCAGGACAAGGCGCCCGGCTCCTCTCTGCTGGACTCCTAAAGCTGCAGCAGAGTAACTTTAAAGCTCCCCACTTGGCTTCCTTCCCTCGCAGCTCCCCCTCCCCTCCTGCACGCACACATCCAGCGCTGGTGGTAAGAGCCGTAGCTAGACTACAGTAATTCCCCAGTAAGGGCGGCTTGAAACTGCCTGGGCTGAATAGCATTTGCTGTTCTGTGCAGGCCGCCCCTCCCTCCGCAGCCCCTGGGAGCGCTGCTTATCCCGGAAGTGCTGCTGTCTCTCTCACAGCCTCACACTGCCACATGAACTTCACTTGCTGCAAACTTATCCCCAGACCCCATGTGTGTACATGTGTGTGTGTGTACATGTATGGAGCATGTACACATGTATGGAGCATGTCCTCACCACTACATGCCAGCACTGACACAATGCAGGCAGAATAAACAGCATTTATCTAGTGTATGAGGAGCCCAGGGTCAGTAATGTGTCTTATATACAGGCTTGTATAATGAGAACAGCTTAGATGGATTTCCAATGCTGCCAATTCATTATTAGCATCCCATAATAGTCCCCGGCGTCTCTGCAGGTGAGCTTACTTATACGGTGGCAGTGTACGTAGTATCTCAGTCCAGCTTCTGCGAAAAAGGGGGCTCCTAACTTCAAAACAAAGCGATTTTATACTTTATTTCTGCTTCACCGTGACATTTTTTGTATGGTAGTTGTACTCCTAAATATAAAAGCTCCATACAATAATAACATTTGTATAATAGTTGTAATATCAGGCTTTTCATCCTTAGGGAGTCTCCATGCTGTACTGTCACATTAATATGTGACATGTAAGATTTTCTCTTTACCATAATAAGGATTTCATGCAACCATTGGTGCGCTTATGGGTTAGCGTGGGAAAGCTCATTACAGCTTTGGTGTAATATATAAAGCAATACTCGCTAGTTGGGATTGCGTTTTCATAACTAAACAGAGATTATAAAACTCTTCTTATGGTGAGGTGTGTTCTGAGGAAAAAGCCGAAGAATCTCTTTACAGGAATGTAGACTGTAATGAAACGGTGACAACGGAGTATGTAATGTGTCTGTACTCCTGGAACTTTATTACAGATTAGGATCCACAAAAATTCCCTGCATGCTGGCCTACTCCATTCCAGCTTCCCACTGCAGCATACAGAAAGACTTCACAGGCTCTTTTAGTTTTTGGAGGGCAATCAAATGCAAATGTGATTAGGGGAAGACACCTTGAGATGCCTGCTGTTACTTTTTCAAGACAAAGCCTCTGCCCTTCTCTGTTTTAGTTCTAATTTATTACTGACTTTATAGACCGCCTTATAGACCACTAAGGAATGATTTTAGACAATAGAGTCCATGTTGGAGAGAAACACGAACAATTCTTTTTTAGCTAATATGGGTAACATCAGGCATGTGGGTTGAGGTCTGCTCTGAGGCAAGTCTATACCTTATAGTTTTATTTGAAGGCAGCTGTGCTTGATTAGCCTCAAAGTCTTGGGACTATTGGGACTATTCTGTATATATAATGTAATTCCAATATTTGTAATTGGCAACAAGAAAAACAGTAGATATACAAATTTTTGAAAACTTTCTAATGAATCACAGTGACTCATTGTTTAATCCTCCAATTAGAATTCCAACTGCAGGGTCAAAATAAAGAAGAGGACCACCTGTGATGACACCCAGGACAATGAGGGGGGGCAGCAGGGGAGCGTCTGCAGCACTTCCCCAGACCCAGATGCATTGCTCCTAAAGAACCTGATAAATCTTCCTTCACAAGTTAAAGAAAACCTAAAACAGAGCCAACCCCTGCCCAAAAAAAGTCACTAGTTTTTTGGCAGAAGGGACATACAAAGTATCAAAAACTTTTCCCTGGCGCTCCTGGTGAGTTTTTGTTTATTTCTTACACTGCACAGTGTATACACCATAAGCTGGCTCTATGCAGCTCTTCTAGGAAGAATAGACGAGACACAGGGGACAATTTAGCGCAACATATATATTAGATCGTCAAAGGCTGGACAGGATTGCTGTAGTCCTGGAACAGTGATGTCAGCTTCAGAAAATGCAGTGGTGACAGGTTCTTGCTTCAGAGAACCCACAACTAAGGTAAGTGTCTGCCAATCACACTTACCTTAGTTGTGGGTCCTCTGAAGCAAGAACATGTCACCACTGCATTTCCTGAAGCTGACATCACTTTTCCAGGTCCACAGCAATCCTATCCAGCCATTGGGCAGCCACTGAGGATCTAATATACATGTTGCGTTAAATTGTCCCCAATGTCTGTTCTTCCTAGAACAGGTATGCTGTGCCCCCCAGGTTAGAGGAGAGTAAAAGAGAGGGGAGGACACTAGATGTTTTTAATCATAGATCCGCTCTAACTTTCTAAAATTTATTTGCAGCTTACTATGATCAAAGCAAAAAAAATAAAAATTCTTGCAAAAACTGTGATCAGCAGTTTCAATTTAAGACTATGAAGGTTCTTGGGGCAGCAAACGTGACATCTGAAAAAAATGACATCAACTGCCTGAAATAAGAAGGATTAAGAATAGACCCATTCATTTAAATATTAACAATGTTTTCAGTGAAATAGTATAGTACAGAAAAAAAATGAAACCAATGCAGCCATCTTACTTAAGAACAGATAAGCTGCCAACTGAAATACCAACTGAAAACCACATCCCTAATATTGTGTAGGTCCTCATTGTGCCAACAAAACAGCTCTGCCCATCAAGGGATGGGCTTTACAAGTCCTTTACATTACACTTCCTCCACTGGCTTACCTTTTACTCACAGTGCATTCTTCTGCCATTACACGTAAATGAAGCACACTTACCTAGCAATTAACAAGATCTGAAAGATTTATACTTGTCCATTTTTCCAGCTTCCAGCTTGCAAGAATTGACTGTTCATTTGCTGTCTTATATCTCTCACCCCTTGCCAGAGGCCACTGTAACAAGATCTTTTATTTATAGAGTCAACATATGGTGCAGTGCTGTAGAATAAATAGGTGTTGCAGATGATAAACCTATGTGCATAACTATAAAGCCAGGTGAAGAAAAGAACACTCAATAATTGACTGTACAATCTTTGAGTAGTAGGGGAGCATAATATAAGGTAAGTAGTGAAAATGGAAAGTTAACTACTTGGTGATAGTTAAGAGAGAGGATGGGTAGGCCAGTTTAAAAGTTGCTTGGATGTGGTAAAAGTGGGATCAATCCTAGTGGGAGTTCTAGAGAATGGTGGTAGCCCTGGAGAAGTCTTAGAGCTGTGCATAGGAAGAAGTTTTGAGTGAGGAGGTCGTTAGTAGATCATCAGAGGAGCCATTAGGGGCATTGCATTGTATGTATAAGATGTAAAATGTAAGCAGGTAAGGAGCAGTGGAATGATTGAAAGTCAAAATATTCCTCTGTCACTGTCTGTATCTGTCTGTCATTGGTGACCCCTATTTAATGTACATCACTGTGTAATATGTTGGCGCTATAGAAAAACTGTTTATTAATAATAGCATGAATTTGATTCTGAGGTGAAATGGAAGCCAGGGTAGGGAAAATCAGTGCTTTATACTTTGCATATCAGTGGTTTTAATATTGCAGCTTATCGATTTGAGTTTAGATATGCCTGATCTTTCTCTACTGGAATGCTATTCTATTCTGTGAACACCATTTTTGTAACTCTTGTATTAATATCACAATATAATGAAAGTTTGACATACTAAACCAGATACACCAATGTATTTATTTAATATTATTATTATTATATAGCGCCAACAAATTACGCAGCGCTGTACATTAAATAGGGGTTGTGAATGACAAACGAATACAGACAGAGCTTACAATTTAGTAGGTGGGGGAATTTACACACAATAGGAAGGGAGATATGTAGTGGTGGGAAGTAGTGATGGTTTCAAAAGACAGAAGAAGACGGGTAGGCAAGTTTAAATAATATGTATAATTCACATTTTACAGGGTATATGGTACATACCCTACCATCTTCCACCACAGTAACTGATCTTTTTTACTGAATTTTTTCAGTAACTACAACAAATTGTATTTCTTTTTATTAGCCATCTTGAACATGTGTTGCAATATATGTCAGCCAAAAATGCAATGCATTTTTCCATAAATATGTAAGGATGTATGAAAGTGTACAAAGGGGAATTCAGAGTTTACTAACACACACAAATACACTTTGCAGTTGACAATCTTGTGGACATTACACAGAGGAAAAACAAGAAAATTGTCTAGTTATTAAAAAAAACGCAATAACTATTCTCTATTTATATGACAAACAGTCCAATGTTAAACAAAACAAGCTTTGAACAGATGTACGCTTGAAATATAACAGTGTATGTAAATACCTGTTTCCATGAAAATAAGAGTGTCTTATCATAATTTTTACTTCAAAAAATGCACTAGGGCTTATTTCCAGGGGATGCCCTTTTTTTCATGAACAACAATCATTTATTCTTGAACAAAAAAATCAACATTTATTCACTGAAATCCATCATGAATTTCCTGTGATATTCAGGAACAAAAATCAACATTTGTTCAAATACAGTCATGTCATCATCAGTCTGGATCATCATCATAACTCTCCAAACCCTGAATTCGATCTTGAATTTTTTTGTAATTCCATTTCTTTAAAACCATTGGCCCCAATTTCTTGTGTCTAGCAATAGCCCTTTCCTTAAATGAGCACCTCTTTTCCATGTATTTTTATATATTGTAGCTTATTTTCATGGTTTTCGGGCCTTTATTTTGAGCATTCTCAAAAATACAGAAAAATCAATCAAAAATCTTCAGGGTAGGTCTTATTTTTGGGGATACAAGGTATTGTTTACAAGTTTATCCAGTTTTGTTGTTTTGTTTGTTATGTATTATCCAACCCTTTTTGAGCCCACACATATTTAGAGTTTTTATTGAAGATTTCTGTGCAACTATATTATAGATTGTACATTTTTATTCTGTTTTATCATGTGCAATTATTCATTCATAAAATGCAAAGTAGGCAAAGAGCAAATGATTAGTCAACTGTATTGCCTTTAGTCTCTCTGTACCTGATGATCTTTTCCACTGCACTGATTTACCATGATTCGTTCTGCACGGTACCTCTGTGTTTCAGGCTATTCTGCTAGGAGACATGGTGTATGTACTTTAGCCACTTGTTTACTTCCCCATGTCAGAGTCTCATAGAATTATTATTACAAAATCTCACTCCCAATCTGAGACTAGAAGTCAGAGGATGCAGTGCCTTCAGTCTCACACTGCAGATATAAAGTAGTCCCTAGGCACACACCCTGGAGAAATTCTAAACAAAAGGATTTTTTCATGTTCTGCTTTGGCATAATTAACATTTTTATTTTTTTATCTATTATTTAACAAATCTTTACTCTTAGAGTTTATTTCCAATTTAGGGTTTATAAACATTTTTCACTTTTTTTGTTATTAATATTTCTCAACTAGAATTTGGTAGACCTTCAGTCTCCCTTTGCTTGTGTAATATCACTATGGAAACAGGCAGATCTATTATCAAGTGACCCAGAATCTACAATATGTCAAAATAACTTTGACGCACTTTCAGGGCTATTATTTAAAAACTACAAATGGCAACGGATGTGTAGAGAGTGGTAATAACAACCAAACAGATTTCTGTTTATTAGAACTTCTTTGGATTACTACACTTTACAAATAATCATTGTTCATTATGCCGGGTATACACCTAAACCTTAACCTAAGTTTTTGTTTTTACTTATCCTAAATAGTGCAGGGCATGCTTCCTCCAGTGTGCAGAGGTGTTCACAGCTTGGACAGGTTGCATCTCACTTCCAGATGCATATTTCCTAGCTTCTTTCCATACAGCCTGGCTATGGAGTTTTTTGCCCCTTTTCCCTGTAGTTCTCAGCACTAGGGGGTCACATATTAAAGGTGGTGCAGCTTTCCAGTAGGCAATAGATGTTTCTGCATTCTGCTCTTACCTGCCAATAATGTTCACTTTTCTTCTGAAATTATTGTGTCCTTATAGGTCAGAAGGAATCAAAAAGCATTACTTACGCAAATATTCTCTTTGGAAAGATTGTGAACAGATAGGTAAGTTTGTTTAACTTCGTAAGACATGTAGCACGTTTCTTAAAAGCCTGCTAATAATATTTTTCTATATTTTAGTTCATGTCTGCGTTCAAATGGCTCTAAGCTTTTTGCACTTAAACAAAAGATTCTTCACTAAAATAGACAGTACCAAATTAGATTTTCTTCAATCAAATCACAACACTTGCATTATCAGAATGTTGATGGTCATGACATGGTGTATGTACTTTAGCCACTTGTTTAGATTCCCCCAGTGCTAATTCTAGCCATTGATTAGCAACTTTTGTCCATGAAAAAACATTATATATATATATATATTTATATATTAGTAGTAGTATCAAATTTTGGTAACTGCAATATCATGTAAATGCACACATTCCAGAGCATGCCTTGTTCTCTACCTTGCTAACTGTATATGGTATTTGCATCCTTTAATACCTGAGGGACCTATACCTTAGTTTCGTCTACTAGAAAGCCTAATGATGGTGGTATCTTCCCTTGATGGTCTACCCTAACACAGAAGAAAAAGATCACTTGCAGAGATCAGATACACAAGATTGACATGGTTTTTATGGATTTATGTCAGGGGAGGGAAGTCACAAACCTCTGCAGAAAAATCATCTTGCATTTGGAATTTTTGCTGCCTTTAATCAATACTATCTAATAAAAATGTGTCTTAGCCATATTGAACTTTGTAGTACATCTGGAAAGGTGTTCATGCCATTGTCTAGATTTACAGCAAAGTACACCTTTCTTTTATGTGAACCACCAGGGCTAGAGCTGAGTTGCTGATATAGAGCAGAGCTTGATGGCTGCCATTGACATTCTGCAGCTGCTCCTCTCTTTGCTTCTTTACATGATTGTCATACATGTAAAATAGTATTATAATCTAGCCTGCATGTCATTTTGCTGTAGAAAAACAAATTTATTTAACATGATCTGAGTAGTTTGATAATAATAATGTAAGAGTTAAGGTGCTATTGTTTGAATAGCAAGATTGTTCATATATTCCTGTGACACCACTCAACAGTGGAAAAACCTTAGTCCCTACCATCTCCACTGGTAATATATTCAGTATTCCAGTATGTTCCCAAATGTCCAGTCTTTGGATAATATGAACATGGTAAGTCTTCCATTTAAATTTGGATCCTGTATCATGTAAATTGATCATATTATTTCACTGAAATGTAAACCTGTATTGCTATGTTTCCCTTATTTTTCAGGCCATAAGAGTGGGAAAGTTTCCCCTGCCCAGATTACAAAAACATAAAGCTGTCCACCCCCACTTTATCCTATGGATCGCAGAGCCCTGCCTTCCCCCTCCCTGTGTTTATCAGCAGCTCATGTCTATAGGGATGCTGGGGATGTGTTTCTGTGTGAGAAGGCTCTGTGTAACAGTTAAGCTGCGTACACACTTGCAATTTTTGTCGTTGGAAAGGATCTTTCACGATCCTTTCCAACGACAAGGGGCTGCAAGATGCATGAACGATGCTGTACATACAGCACCGTTCATGCTCTATGGAGAGGGGAGGGGGGAGAGCGACAGAGCGGCACCCTGCTGCGCGCTCTCCCCTTCCCTTTCATTACGATCGGCTGTCGTCCATCGTCCGTGGATCCGGCAGGTCGGTCGTCCGGACGATGGACGACACCGACTGTACACACGCCAGATTTTCGCCCGATAATTGGCCGATGCCGATTATCGGGCGATAAAAATCTGCCTTGTGTACGTAGCTTTAGGAGTGGGGAGGGAGGCAGAGAGAGCAGGAGGAGGGCAGTGTGAGGTGAGCAATGCTGGTTAGCAGTTTTTTTCTTGTGGAGCAGTCTTTTTTATGACAGGTGAGCTGTAGCTTTCCTGTCACTATAGTCTTGTACTGCAATATCTGTACTATGTGCAATGTGCTAAGTGCTATGTGCAATGTGTCTGTGCAATCTCTCCCTCGTTAAATATTATTCTTCTATATTTTGGTAAATATTTCTTTATACAATTTGGTTCAGAATATTTTTTTTTCTTTGTCTTATGGTCCGAAAAATACGGTATATTAAAGTAAAGATTTCCTACCCACCTGAAGGATTTGCTTAGACCCTCTGCCCAAATGTGGAGCTGAAACTCAACTGCTGACGCTGCTTTCAGCTGTCAAACATAGAGCACTGTCGACTTGACTTTAAACATATAGTGGAATCTATATTTGTCTTCCAAGAAGCAAAATATTTTGGTGCAATTCTTTGCTGCGTATACTTATATTTAAAACCACTCAAATCACAGCCACAATAACCCCTAATAGTAACAGACAAGTATAATATATGTAACCACTTCAAAGGGGGCTAACCTGGAACCTGCCTTACAAGTATCCTTATTTCCTGGAAGCGGCACTGATCTTAGATGTGGTTAGGGCAATATTAAGTTAAGACTCTAATGGATTAAAAAAATTGATTGCTTGCAAACTATTGTGGTGTATTACTACAACTTGCATTAAACTCTGCTTCATTCACCTATATTTTATCCAACTGTTTCTCGAACCATATCATTTTTAAACAACTGTGGTTCATTTGAGGCTGTAGCAATACTAAGCAATAATCCTTGTTTGCAGATATATATACATACACAAATATATAAACTTTGCATCCAATACACAGAGACAACGTCCTATTTCAAATATTGCATTATCTAGTGTAAGCAAGCTGAAGATTTTATTAAAGGTAACAACTCCACTTGTAGGGCCTAGTGGTGATTCATAAAACATCTAGATCTCCTAGAGTACCAGTTTTTTGGTAGCAAACCATTCAGTTTCCCTGAAAGTGTTCATTAAGTCTATCAATTGGTTTGGGTTCAGTTCTGTAGTTACAAATGAGGACCAGTTGTGGAAGAACTGGGATGATTTCTATCTATGTCTGTCTAGTTTTTTTAATAAACATTTATTTATGCAGCAAAAATTTAACATGGGTAATAGGCAGTATCATAAAATATGTAAAAAGTTTCTTAGCTGCTATTAGGCCATAATTTTCACATCTAATTATGCCCTGGTATTCTGGGGGGGGGGGTTTGGATGTAGTTTTTGTGAAGAACAGCAATCTGGGAAACAAATAGGTCCACCTCTACCTGTGATTAGAGACATGTAGGCTATTCCTTCCCGATAACTAATATCTTGGGGCATGTGCAAAACAAATGATAGAGATGTGGGTGGTTCAGTTTAAATTTTGGACAGTGGCGTATCCAATCTGTGAGAGGGGGTCTAATAGGTATATAAGCTTTGTTCGTCATGGCTTTAAGTGTGGCCACACAGCTGTTTTGTAGTAGTGTACATGTATCTTCCAAAGATAGGGTAAGATTTTTTTTGTATTTTTTACATAGGATGAAGCCACATAGGTTTTAATTTTAGACTTTTAACCTTACTACCCATGGTAATATATTTAGAAGTGTGTTTACATACAGCCCGTTTGAAACATTCCAATGTTTGTTGTGTTTCATTTATTTTTGCTTGAAGCCAGTTTCTCCTTTGCTCTCCTTTGCAATGTTTTATTTGTCCTCCCTCTATCTTTCTTTAGTTAAGGGGAGTAATAAAAACACCTGTTACTTCCAGTGTAATGCTGTGTTACCATGTTGGTGATTGGCCCCAAAGGAGCAGGAAGACCAGTCAAACCTGTGTAGGTTCTGATTAAAAATACAGCTTTAGCTTACACAGAATTATTTTTCCCTGTGGCTGAACAGAATGGCAGGAGAGTAAAATAAAAGTATATATAGTACAAAATTTATGCTCCTAGGGGGAATTAAGTAAACCTGTCATTTCCCTGAGCATTAAAAAAAGACCAGTTTCATATTTATAAAAATGATGTATACATTGTTATGGACATGTTGATTCACCCATGCACCCTTTTTTACCATGAAAATGTAATAAAGAAACCATTAGTACTGTGTATTAACAATGCAGTATTATTTCTGTTATATAATACAGCACAGAATGTTTTTCCTGGGTGTTATAAAATAAGAATAAACAGCAAACTATATAACTAATGAGGGAAAGCCTTATAGAAGTGGTGCGTTAAAAGACACATGGTTCATGAAAAAATAGGACATCCAGATAAATATTAGGAACCTAAGAGGGAGGACCAATAACGAGCACCTGGTATTGATCTACCCACTTGGGTTTTTAATATATAGTCAGTTTATCTACCCCATATCCTCTGAAATGTATTTTTACATTTGTAAGTTAATTTATAATATAGTTTAGCCTGATTTACTATTGTTCGATTCTGAAATCATAGCTGTATTTGGAATTTGCGAAGGGATATTTTACCTGTCTTTTCTCCATCCTTTTTTTCTGGGGGGAAAAAGGTCAAAGGTGATCTGCAGAACAGAATATAGAATATAGCTTTCAGCGCAGTGATGGATTTGCAGCGTACCCTTCTGTATGGGTAAACAGATAGAACAGAGTACAGAGAAGTGGTAGAGAAATTCACATCAAGCAACACATATATTTTGTATCTTCTCTGATATTCATCAGTATACAGAAAATGTTTCATTACATTGAAATAATTGATCTGTTTGCTTGTGTACATTCACATGAGATAGGTGGTGAGTTTTAACATGCTTTTTCATGCATGTTAAAATACATTGTGAAGGATCTCAAACAACAAACCTGAATAAAAAAACATCAAATCTTTAGAAGCTTAGGAAATGTTTAGAGTCAATGCAATAAATTGGTTTGAACCCAAAAAATGAATTAGTAGGAATCTGTACCTCTGTAAAACCCACCCCTGTAATAGCAATATCACTTCCTAATGCAGACAAATTTCCCACCTATTTCAGAACAGTTGCTGTACATATTCTTTTAGCAGCTAAACTTACTGTTACTTGTCTGTGTAAAAGCAGTACTTAACTTTACTGATGTGGTCATTGATCTTATTATTCAATGCTTGTTTACTAACTTTCTCTATAATTCAGAGTTTCTATAAGAATTTTTTTTAAAGCTTGGTCTCTGGTTACATCATCCAAAATGCACTTTGAACTAATAATTTGGTTGTTTAGACTTGTACTCATTGTTATTCTGCTTTTCTTTCCCTTCTCCTTGTTCCCTCATGTTTGTATTGTCACCACCCATTTCTCATACCCACATTTTATGTAATCTTCCTTTCCTCAACCTGGTTCTTTAAGTATGTTGTTATTATTGTAAAATGTAAGATGACACCTAACTTGTAAAGATCCATCAATTACAAAATATTAAAAGAATCATTAGTAAACCTAACATAAGAAAATAGGATTTGCTTATACACAATTTGAATTTGAAAGTCAAATAAACAGACATATATGACATATGACTGAGGTAGGGACATAGACATGACTATAGACTTTGTAAAACACTGTGTACTATGTGAGCGCTATAAAAATACTGGATAATAATAATGTACATCTACTCACTAAAACAGATGTGACTTTTTACTATATGTCTTTGAGTGCTGCAAACATTGCCAACACTCCTCTGACTCTAGAAGCTCAGCCTTCCAACCAGATACCTCTGATCCCTCTATGCCAAGGATCACTTCTGGAAAAGGGCCTGTGGAAGCCTCTGTTCATGGTCTGAGAAGACATATTTTACATAATAGCTTAATCCACACATACATGGGATAATGACAGGGTCTCTTTGAGTAAATCCTCTGTGTACCTGAATTCTAATCATTTTCTGATTATGGGACCGCTCTGGAAAGGTCATCACTGCAGTGATAACAAGGACAGTCAGATGTCTCACATATTATGGCTCACTGTGAGACCTGTATTTTGCCAAACTTACTAAGGCTGCGTACACATGTGCAATATTTGTTGTTGTAAATGACCGCTCCAAGACAGATCATTCAACAATTGTTAATAAAAAAAGTGAACAACAACTGGTCAACGCTGCTGACAAACAAGGAATCTTGCTCGAAACGAGCGACTGTTCCAGCGTATCTGATTGGGCGACGATTATTTGTATCTATTGTGTAATCTATTGTGTAATCAATGATGTGATACACTGTCTCCTGTACATGTCATTTCCTGCATCATTGAAACGATTGTATCTAGTGTGAGTACATTATTGGTGGATTAAATTTAAACGACCATATCGTTACAGCATGTACAGAACTGTGCACAATGCGATCATTCAAAATAATCGAGAATATTCTTAGATCGTTCAAAAGATAATTATTGCACATGTGTACCTAGCCTAAGCTATGCTTGAATCTCCCATGAAACAGCTTTTTATTATAAACTAGAAAAAAATTCTAGTTATTTGGCTGTCATGCCAATACAAGGTCCACAAAGCTTTAAGTTTGTGACCTGACACATACAAATCCAAGGTAAAATCGCAATTATTGATCAGCAAAATTATAGATGAAACCAAAAGATCAACCTAGATCAGCCTAGAAAACTGGCATTTTCAGAATGAAACAACAATGAGAGACAACCAATTACTCCCAATTTATGTTTCCTTGTATGAGGGAGTGACAATTCAAACTAACCCATATGTACAAAGCAATTTCAGTTGTGAAATCGTGATTAGCCAGCTACCCAGCACAACCTTTCAGGCTTTTATTTTCTTTAAAATGCAAAAGACAACCTTCTAGCAAGTTCTAAATGACTGTCAGGAGGTTCTCAATTTATTGCAAGAAGTGCTTTTTGTAACATGGTTCCATAACAATCACTAAAAGCAATTTGTTGTGCCAGACTGTTGATTACACACTAAATATTACCCTCTGGGAAAATCTGTCACTGATGTTACTTTATTTACAGAAGTGCCTCAACAGACAGTGCCCTACTTACATTAAGGGCTCATGTAGTTGGCATTTTTTTTCAGGCAGGCTAGTTCAGAATGAAAACTATACTGCTTTTCACTAATACATCCATTACAGTTTTCTAGTTGTGCAAGTATTAGGTAAGCTACTTTTCAAGTAATGTTGTTTGAAGCCAGCAGGAGGTGCAAAGTTCACAAAAAGCATAACAATATAACACAATTCATTCATTGTGAAGATGTTGCCCCCTTCCAGCAAGTTTATTTTAGTAGCTGTTAAAATGCAACACAAAATATAGGAACATGCATTAAAAGCCTTAGGCGCAAAATGGTAAAGTGTATATATGATATCATCCATGTTTATTGTGTTTAATTTAAAGTGAAAAAAAGTGGTCAGGCTATGGATATTCAAGTATTTACCTACCTCACACAAGCAGTAAGTGAGCTTTATTAAGAAGTATTTACTGACCTGTGTAGCTGCAGGCACTATGGAGAAACTCATACTCAAAGTTTACAGCTCCCTCAGTCCCCCTTGGAGTATCTGTATAATATGCACTAAATGGTTGTTCAGCCATGACTGGGAGTAGGGAACAGAGTAAACAGCTGCTGAGAGATCAATGAATTGACTTTAGAGGTCAGTGAGGGGTTATTTTAAAGCTACTTTTCTAACTTAAAACTTAAAATATAACCCCATGTATATCCATAGACAGGTCACAGGTTCACTTTATTAAACAAACAGGGACAAATGTTGAGACCAACATGCCTTTTAAATGAACCTTGTCCTGAGAAAAAAAAAAAAATTCCAGCATGCGTACCTGTCTGTAAAGCATGTATACTCTCCTTTTCTGCTGCCTGCACCATCAAATACCAGATATTAAGAAACTGTCTCCCAAAGTCTGTTGAGAAACAGACATTTCCAGGAATGATCCAGTAAAATCGTGTTTTTACTGAGAAATCTTTGCAAAGCAATAGGACTGCTTCAGGGAAACAAAGAACACAGTATTTAGTTAACAACTCCATACCAAGTTCAGGATTCCAATACTTATGGTTGGAGTTTTTCTTCAGCTCTCACAAAGAACAAAATAGCTTGTATATGGTAACTTTCAAAAGTAAAAAAAAAGAATTCTGAAGATTTTAGACTACTGTAGTCTTGGTGTTTTGAACAAAGCAAAGCTCAAGAAGCAAACTGCAGTTGGCTGAAAATTTGGCACTAAACCACATCAATACATTATGTATTAGCTTATGTCTAGTGTCAGCTAGACTGGGACAGTCATTGTTGTTTGGCAACTTTGTGTAGCCCAGTATGTGTCTAAATTAATGTACAATAGTCATTAGCTCTGTTATTTTGTTAGAGATTAGATACCAATTGTCTGATTCCTGCAATTTTGAGAACTAGCAATCAGCATATTGGATGCAAATGACCACATCAGATCTTTGGAATGCTAGGAGGGTTCATAGTTATCTGCTGGTACTTCAACATCAAGTTCAAGTAGAAGCACAAAACATGTCACAGCTCAAGGATATGTGTTATTTTGGCCATGAGTATGCATATGTATGGTACATTTTTATAACATTTGAGAGCAAAATTCTAAAGATTTCTGTGAATTATCAGGACAGGATTTTTTTTCTCTTGAATGAAGGTGGCATAGAGAGACTTATTTCCCATAAAGAATTGGCAATACTTAATATTGCTTGATTTAGCAGCGCACATGTAAAAGGTTTCCATTCATATTAAAACAAGATATCTCTGTTGTGCATATAATGTTTGTTAATTTCTTTATATAATGCATAGTGTTTTTTCATTTTTAATTTTCATGGTTTGTATTCTGAACGGTCTGTTTATAAAGCAGTGAATCTGACATTCAGCAAACATTTTGTGGTGGTAAACCTATCATTGCCATTTAAAACACATGCACCTGGAAGATTCATCTGCAGAGAATGTTTGCTGAATGTTAGATTCACTTCTTTAAAACCGAGCTAAAAGAACAGTATACATGTATCCCTGCACATGTGTTTAAGCACAGGCATAGCTTAATTAGGTGCATGTCTTTCTAACAGAAAAAAAGATTTTTCTATAAATCAAGCTGATGGGAATTTTGCAGAAACTCTGTTTTGCTTTGCTTAGTTAAAATTTTTCTTTAGAGGATTTTTTTAGTGTTTAAGGTTAGTTTAGTTTATTAGTTTATCTTGTTTGATGCTCTTGTGTTTTTTTTTTTTTTTTCATTTTCTATGTATGTGAATACCAAGTTGCTTTAACATTTTTACTTTTTACAGCTTTTAATTCTTGTGAAAAGAAAAAGCTGCAAATAATGAGGCTAATGAGGGGCCAGTTTTTGTAAAACATTTTTTGCAAGGAAAATATTCAAAAAGTTGCATTTGAAATAACCAATAGGAATGTGTTAAGCCTGCACGTTCCTTCAAAGATGCAGAAGCTGCATGTCCAAGATATTTAAGCAACTTTTTAATAAAATTTTACATTGAAAATATATATTGTATTATAATTATATTGTACTGTATTTTAAATATAAAAAATAACATTAATGCTAAAGCACATAATGGCAAAATATTTCACAAGTTGTATGCTAAATTTAAAGGATTCGACTGTGTGGAGTAAAATATCATAGATACATCAAGTCTTAAATTTGCGTGTGCCTGTAAAAAATGACTTTAATCAAAATGACGCTTAAAGAATGTTTATAGCTCATCAGTTTAGAGTTACATAAATTGTTTTCTCTCTAGCATTTGCAGTGATATGTGTTGCCTGTTCTCTATTTATTTTTGAACATCTTGAGTGGGTGCATTCATGCTCTGCATGTGTTTGGGGCAATATGATATAAAAAATTTTTTTTCAGTGTAACATTTTTCACTCTTTGTTCTTCCTTTTTTATTACTATCATATGGTATGACACACAGTACATTTAATGGTACAGGTCCACAATGACAGGTACAGTAATGTTGGATTAAAACTCAGATTAGGTAAATGAAGAGTAGAGAAAAGAAAGCTGGGGTTTTTAGGCAAAACAAATTTGTATTGTATATTTCACTCGATTAATCATATAAACTACTCTTTATTTACCTATATATTGTGGGGTGGCAAACATTAACATACAAAGGAAGGATTGCTATTCTTACTCTACATTTGACTTAAAACTCAGTTTGCCCAGATTCAGAGTTCCAATCCAAGGTTGAAATAGCTTTGTTCTGAGTCAGAATCCATTCATTCCTAACTATCCAACTATAACTGGAGGTTATAACAAAGTTCAGACTGGTTTTGGGATTGAGCAATCCCAGGAACTCCCAGTGTCTGCCACTTTTGCCAACCATTTGGTCACCTCTGGTTATTAAAGAACAAGCATCTGCATATATGAAAGCTGGTGGCAGTGAGCAGTACTGGAACTGCTCACTGCCACCCCCATTCTTTCTTTATTGGGCTGCCAGGGGGAAAAGCTACAAACAACATCTTTACCATCCCGAAATGTGGCATTTATCACACATGTTATTATGTAAAAACAGTTGCCCTGAGTAACACGCAATTATAATCCATGGGATTCCAAGGTTAACTGTAGTGGTGTAAGTGGAATAAAATAGCTTCTGTATTCCCCACAAACTATTTGAAGTCAATTGCACCCTTAAAAACACCCCAATTTTACCTTCTAATTGACTCGTCAGCCATATCCAGTTGAAATGATTACTATGGGAAAATCTGTGATATGGAAAGTGCTACATTCCCAATGTCACAAATAGGAAACGTTTTAGGCTTTGGTGATGGTTATTAAAAAAGGGATACATTTAGAATCATCCATGAAAATGGTAATTAAAGTTCTGTTATTTCAAAATTACAAAGTTTAATTTTAGTTTATTAAAGTTTTATTTTAAAACTTCCCAATAAACTTGAGATGTACAGATAACTGCTTGTAATCTTAAAACGGAACTGTCAAAAAATAAAATTAAATACTACTCACCTTTACTTCCGCAGAGCCCCAGATCCCTTCATACCTGGCCTCTATTCGAACCTGCGCCGACCCAGATTCCTCCTTTATCCTGGCCTGGAGGAAACAACAGGAACTTTCAACTTTTTCTGTCTTCTTCCTCCGTCTGCCTTCTGGCTATGCCACCCAATCTTGCACCTGTGCAGACATAGCCAGAAGGAGGAAGATGTAGCCTGTTGTAACTGTAAAGATAAAAAAGAGTTCCGATCTTACAGTGAGCTTGCTCTGGCCATGTGCAGAAGGAGCAGACCGAAGCCTCCTGGGATACGTGACGTAGGTATCTCAAAAGGCTCTTTTCTCCCATAGGAGGTAAGGGGCTTCCTTTTTTTTTTTTTTTAAATAGGGAAAACATTAAGAGGGGGGGGTAGCAAATTTTTACCTTATATAAATGTGTTATTTACCCTAAGTGTTATCTTGTAAAAATTTTGGTGACAGCTCTTCTTTAACCTCCTGGCAGAAAAACAAAAACAGCTGAGCCACACTCGGGGTAGCTATAAAAATAAAGAATAAAATTTACCTGGTCCCACTGGCATCCTCCAGTGTCCTGCCTGTCTGATCCCATCCTCTGGCCGCGTCCTTTTGCTTTGATCTGTCCCCCAGCAAGTGTGCTGATGTTCCACCGGGAGTTCCCGGTGACGTTGGTGCATGCGGAAGCGTAGCGGGAAATTCAAATTACTTTGTATTGGATTCAATACAAAAAACAAGTATTGAATCCAATACAAAGTATTCATTATAATATATATTATATATGCTACTGTACAGTTATATTACAGGTTTCAGTATTTTGATTTAACTATGCACCCTTGTTTTACCAGATTTTTGTGTTTTTTATTTAAAGTTTATTATTAAATTTATTAAATATTGGAAATTGGACAGATTTTTGTGTTTTTTATTTAAAGTTTATTATTAAATTTATTAAATATTGGACATTTTTCGATGAGTTATGCCTAAGAATTACAGGCCTACAATGTAAATTAAATTTTCATGTACCGCTTTTTGACATATAAATCCAGAAAGAAATAAACTGCCCAGGAGGTTATTAAAGTCTATGATGGCATATTTGAACTAATCATCTTTCTGTAGGATTAAAGCAAGATTCACCCAAAAAAATAATCTATTTTTAAGTGCCAGATGTATTCTGAAACACATGTTTTGATGGATGCTCCCCTTTATGTTATAAGGGTGTCACTGTAAATAACAACAGAATGACACAAGTTGATCTCTTCCTTCGGTGAAGGAACATACAATGTCTAGTCACAAATAATGAATAAAAGTTTTGTTTTGCAAAAAGGCTTTGAAACCAAACTTTCTAGACGTGGATCCCAGCATTTGTACTGAGCGTGTTTACATGCAGGTGAAGTTTTCAAATATTTTTCTCTACTGCGTATTACAAGTCAAGTTTTAATCCCAAAGAGAAAAAAGCTATCTTCTTTCATGTGTCTGTTGTGCAGATGAGTCCCGATTTCCCAAAAGCAAAGCCCTCTCTGGAGAGACCACTGCTGATCAAGATTTTCAGGATAATTACATTACACTTGCTATTTGATCACTGGATCACAAACTAAGAATAAAAGTAAACATGGGTATTATGTGTACGTTAAAGACAATGCCTTGAACATGTTTGTGTCATGAAGTAAGGAGAAATCAATATTTTTCTTCATTTTAATTATTCATAAATCTCTGGTTCCCGCTGGCAGTCTGATAAAAGAGGCCAGGGAATGTAAAGAGTATGTTTTCATAGTAGCATTTCTGGTTTGAGGAACTATTTTTCAAGTAAACATATCAGGGTCCAAGAGGATTACCATACTGTAAAGAATGGCTGTCAATCAGTTAATAGATATACTTCAATGAGAAGTGTATGCAGTCTACACAAATTAATGTAGACTTTTCAGTAACTTTACAAGTCTACATAAATAAATACCTGACCTGACAAATAAATAGCAACATGATTATTTTTCAACATAACAGTGCCCTTACTTACTAAAAACCAGTTCATGAGTTCTAAATAACTAGAGATAATATCATAAGTCTGGTGCAGTCAATGGATACAATTCCAGGTGATCACACTGACTTGACTTGTAGTAGTAGATTATCTAGCAATAACTCCATAGGGATCGGGAAAACATGACTGTGTCACCATCTTGGTACTGGAAGTAGGTGTTGACCCTGGATAATTGCTGAACAAAGATGGTGCCACTGTCAAGAGAAACACTCTAATCCTGCAACACTGCAAGCGTTTACACATTACTTATCATGTAACATGAAAACATATGATATCTGATCTATTTCAGTACTGATACATTTGAAACTTAACATGTCAGGATGATGCTTTATCTTGACATTAGCATGGTAAAGTGGCTAAAAAGACATTTTAGCCTTACCCCATTTGCAGTGTTACCTAGGTACCATTTTTTCCTTTTGCCTGAAAGGGATCTTGAAAGGTGCATGCGAGTCAAGTTTGAGACCTGTAATGTATACTGAAAACACTTTCAAAAACAGTATTCTGTGAAAACCAAAACCTTGGCTACACATATTTGCCTCTCTAAAGTGAACACAACCAGTTTGGGGAAAAAAATAATACTTTTATGGTGCTACAATGCGTGCCATGCTTCCCTGGCTAGATGTGTTGATGTATCATTGGAATAAAATGAAAGCCCACTGCACCACAATGTATGTGACCTGTTGCTGCATGTTTTAGAAGCTCACAGTTAAATATGCATTCTAGCATATGGTACTAAATTGCCATATTGTAAATGGACCTGAAAGTGAACTGACATGTTCCATGTTCCTCCATGAGTGTGGAAGTGTACAGAACATACAGAAGTACCTGTGTTAAACTGATGCCTGCTTCCAAAGCTGGATTTACATTTGGGCACAGTGGTTGCATGCCAATAAGCAGCAGATGCTTTTGGCATTACTGTGTTTTATGTAGACAACTGTATTTCAATGACTTAACCCTTCCAGTGAAGTTGACAACTGAAATTAAACACAAACTCTGGATAACACTATTGGACACAACTTGAGTGATTAAACTTAAGTCCCATTGCTCTGTATAAACAATCAGTAAAACCATATTGACAATTTGCAGGAAAGGTAGTGAAATGCAATTTCAATACCTATCAAATGTTAGTATCAAATGGTAGTACAGATGATTTGTACTTGCAAAAGAGGCTAAACCCCATCCAATGCCATTCCATTTTCCAAAAAGTTTTTCTCACTGGCCAATTGGAGCACACACATTTTTCATTGTCATTGTGTTCCTCTATTAAATATGACAACATTAAGTATCGCCCATGATACTTTTTTATTTGCACTAACAGTTACATTTTCAGCTATGCCTACCTTTTCTCAAGTCCAAGCAGTACTGACACAGAAAGGTTTAGCAAAATGTTATAGATCTAAGAGAACAAATTTGTAAGGAAAAGACAAAAAAAAACTACAAAAACAAAGCTTATGATATGGCGTACAGGTTCACTTTAATGATGCATGCTGCATCAAGTATACAATCCTCAGAAGTAAAAACTACATACCTTAACATTTAATTAAAAAACAAGTACTAAAAATTTTTGCTCACAATATGGGGACATATTTGCTTTTAATGTTATTTTTACATTTATTTTTGTTAATCACTTTTAAATACAACTGTTATTTTAAAAACAATTTCCTGCATAAACATTTGTTTTTTCCCCAGCTGGTTGGTTTGCAGTAAATGCTTATGTAACCTTCTATTATCAAGGTCAAGATTCCATATACATGAAAAATTAGGCTAATTTGTTCAACCTCTCATAATCTCTGCTGTCCTACTTTGCTTTTCTTGTGCACAGATTAAATCAAGCCCCTGTGCTTCTGGGCATCAGCGTGCCACGTGCTGCTGAGGCCAGCTGCATCGATCATAAGAATTATCCACTTGTAAAAATGCATGCATGATACAGGCTTATGTAATGGTAATAATAGTGAAAAGTGCAATAACCAGATTACACGCTTTATCAGTCCAGAGCAGTAAATCCAATGACAGATGATTAATAGTTACTGCACTGCAATTCTCTATGGTAAAAGATATAATCCGGAGTTGTGTATTTAATATTTATAATTTTTAATAAATGAATAAATAATGTATTATGTACTGTCTATTCATCTATTTATCTGTCTATATACAATCACCAGCCACTGTATTAGATCCACCTGTTCAACTGCATAAATATCTAATCAGCAATCCACATGGCAGCAACCCAATGCATTTTGGCATGTAGACATTTTTAAGACAACCTGCTGAAGTTCAAACTGATCATCAGAATATAGAAAAAAGGTGATTTAAGTGACATTGAATGTGGTATGGTTGTTGATGCCAGGTGGGCTGGTCTAAGTATTTCAGAAACTGCTGATCTACTGGGATTTGCACACACAAGCATCACTAGGGGTTTTTTTGAGGGGGGAAAAAAAGACAGATAACGGAAAAATAACCAGTAAGCAGCAGTTTCCAGGCAAAAATACCTTGTTGTGCCAGAGGTCAGAGGAGAATAACCAGGCTGGTCAAATCTTGAAGCAGATGGGCTACAGCAGCAATAGAGCACACCGGTGCCTCTCCTGCCAGCTAAGAACCGGCTACAATCCACACAGGCCCACCAAAATTGGACATGAGAAGACTGAAAAAAAGTGGCATATATAGGAATTAATAAAGTGGGGTATTTGGCTGCCTGGGGAATGTTACAAGGGTAAATTATGTTATATCTAGAGCAATATTTACTTGACTAAACCCTAGGGGCTCTGGCTGATATGTTGCACTTGGAGGTATTAAGCCTTGCCCCTGGGCATATGCTTTGCATGGAAGTGTGCTTCTTATATGATAAGGGCCCCATTGTTCAACACAGACATAAAAAAGTTAACAGAAAAAACAAACTCATTATACTCTGAAGATATGACAAACAGAAAGGTATGGACACGTATATGATCACCCATCCAAGGTGGCCATGCTTAGGTCTCTGACTACCATATTGAAATGCTAACCTCTAATTAACAGAGAGAATCATCTCCAAGTGTCTGTTTTAAGACCTGTTTTTGATTTGAATTTCAGCCTTATTAACCTCTTGAATGTGCAATTGACCTAGACTTGAGTTATGCACAAGTCAGATTTTCTGAAGTCACATGTTATTTGATTTGGAAGGAAAGTGAGCTTTAAAACAATGACTTTTAGATCTCATTAACTTACCCAGAACAGCAAATGAATTGTAACATGAAACACTTTTATTTCCAGTGCATATTGTGTACAAGACCTATTCTAATGCATATTATGTACCATAACTGTAATCCTAACCAGTGCTCTTCAACCTTTTGTCATACTAGGATCCTCTTGATAACTTTATTGATGTTCTTCTCTTTCCCACCTGCAAATTCTTGCAATTATAGTGATTCTAAGAGATTAAAAATGCTTTTAAAAATTGCATTTGAAAAAGCCTAGTTATTTCCCTGTGCGTGAAAACGTTCTTTAACAAGGCTTTTCTTTCATAAAAAATAAGCAAACAATTGGAGACCTAATACCAAGCCTGGTAATGCTGGTTAGCCCTTTTGCTAGTTTCAATTTGTAAAGTGGAAATCAGAGGCGATCATCATAGGGAGTAGTTGAGAATAGCGGTATTTTTTCAAACATCCTGAACGCCATTTCTTTGCCATTTTCAAAAGTAGGATACATCAAAATGTAATTGAAGGATCTGCAGATAACTCTTGCAACAGTTGCTGTCAAAAAATAGGCAACTACAATCAGAAAAAGATTCCACCATTTTGGGGTCCAAAACAGAACATTAGAACCAGATTAGAATTTGCTGTGACCAATTGTAATAATTGGATGCAGATATATAATAAATACAGCGAAGCAGTGAACATGTTTGGTGCAAACTAAAGACAACATTTGAAACAGGAAGATGGAATTGTGATGGTTGATGTTGCTCTGCTGCTCCTTCTCCTGGGCAGCTTTACAGTAATCAAGTCAGCAATGAAGCCTGCATTTTGTAAAAATATGCTTTAAAAGAAAGTTTTGATCATCTGTCCAACAGTTTAGGTGGAAATGGATAATTTACATGAAAATAGGAGGTTACAGATTGGCCTAGGAAAAGAAGCGGAGGGCCTTTGACTGATTAATAATAGGAGTCTTGACTTTAGTCCCATGGAAATCTTGTGGGGGATTTGAAATTGGCAGGTCATGTAAGAAATTACAAATATCGTGCAAATGAATTTTACATTAAAGTAGTCAAAAAATTACACATTGATGTAAAAAAAAGTGGTGGGCAGCTATGCAAAACACCTACAAGAATTAATTTCTGCTAAAAGGGCCAATGCTAGCTTCTTGTTATTTTTGCTGAATAGATTATTGAAAAGACAACTGTACCTTGTGTTTTTTTATGTTCAGTATGTTACCTTTACCTGTAGGCACTGCTAAGATGAACTAATGTGTGATAGTTTAAATATGATAAAAAAGTCAACAATTATTATAGGGTGTGCTTGCATCTTTTTGACTATCAACATAACTAAATATTTGCCAAGTATATTACAAATTATTTGACATAGCACAAAGTCTGTGAACATTTCCATAAGTCAGGATGCTAACAGTGCTTACACATACCCTGTAGTTCACGTGAATATGACGATAACATGTAGAGCATTTTCTAGGTGTTGTTTCCACTGGATCAACCTCAAACTTCCAAGAAAAACATGTTTATCACTTGCTGAAAGCAGAACCCCTCTATTTATGCTTTTGCAGAAATATCCAGCTGTTGAGCGGTCAATGTGAAAGCACAGAATGTGAGGGGTGTGTCAGGAAACTAAACTCCCTTGTGGTTTCACTGACAACTAAGGCAGCAAAAATGTTACACTACTTTACAGATCCAATACAGGTTACAATCAAGCCATGCATATGTTCCCCTAATAAGTATTGTATTTTTCATCATTTTTAATCCTAACATATTGATGTGATCCGATATGTATATATTATATCAACAAATTTATTACAATCTTTTTCTACAAGTTTCCCAAAACAAGAGTTTGCCGTTCATAGCTTCCCAAATAATAGTTCTAACATGTACTGCTGATAATAAAAAAAAGGTAAATAAAGCAAAACCTCACTATTCATAAATTGGCCACTTAAGTTTACCAAATTTAAATAGGAAAGAAGGAACACTTTTTATGCAAACAAATAACACCTCAGACAAGCAGGCCCTGAAAAAGTAATATGCAAAAAAATTATTTTTTATATTATTTTTTCAAATTACAAGATCTAATAATTTAGAGTTTAGGGCACGTGTATTGTCAAATACAATTATTATGCTATTATTATAATATAATATAATAATATTTATTATTATGCTATTATTATTATGCTATTATTGTAATACTTTTTAAAATTTTTCTAAATCAACAAATTTATTAACTGTTGATTTTCATGAGTTTTTACCATCCGCCCCAAACATTTTATTTTGATGCTACTTTTAAACATATCACCATATTTGTCATCACCTCTCACCAAAAAATTGTTGAATAAAATCTGTTCTCACTTTGATTAATCTGGCGTTATTAAAGAGGCAAAAAGATTTTCAAATGTGGCGAACAAAGAAAATCTGTTGTCCACTTTTTGATAGATGGCCCACTTAAGCTGGGTACATACATGTAATATTTGTCATTGGAAAGGATCTTTCACGATCCTTTCCAACGACAAAGGACTGCACAATGCATGAATACACAGTTCTGCTCTATGGAGAGGGAAGGGGGAGAACGACGGAGTGGCACCCTGCTCTGCTCTTTCCCCCTGCACTTCCATTACGATCGTTCGTCGTCCATCATCTGTGGATCCGCCAGGACAGTCGTTCGGACGATGGAAGATGGGCGCTGTACACACGCTAGATTCTCGTCCGATAACGGCCCTGAGCCGATTATCGGAAAAGAAGCATTGGATGTGTGTATGTAGCTTTAGTGTAGTTTGGCAATCTATGTAGTTAAATTATAAATAGTGTAGTTAAATGGTAAAATTATAATCTGAAGTCATAACCTGAAATTAATGCAAATTTCTTTCATTTTAAACTATTGTTAATACTCCTACTAAATTCTTGGCCAAATTGGAAATAAAGGTATCTATGGCATTCTCTTGTTAGTAACTTAGGCCACTTTAACAGGAGGTGGTAACCTGGGTAGAATTCGATGCAGAGAATGTGGTGGTCTTGGTCCAACAGCAGAAAGTGGGTGGGGGAATGTTGGGGTGGTTGTCTTGTTCTCATTATGTTAGTAATGTCTGAAATACACATAGTGCAAACACAAAATATTAATAACAGGCCACTTTGTTTCAGATGTAGGGAACTTAATTATAACTTAACACTGCCTCCAAAACATGTGAATATCCAGGAAAAACTGGAGATGATGCTGGATGTCCATCAGCCAGGAAATGAGGCAGGTTCTTACTTGCTGCAGTTTTAAGCACATTTGCATTGATTGACAGGTGTTGGGCAAATTTTTTTTTAATAAAACTTGCTTGAAAATAGATAAAAAGTACTGCAATAGAGGGGATGTAAAAAAATCAAATCTTTTTTTTGTTAAATACAACCTATAGTATATCTTTAAAATAAAAACAATTGTGTTAGAAGTAATTCTTATTAGGCATTCATAGTTTGGGGATTATAGATTATTATAAACATGGATTCAAAATTTATAAAACCATTTTTGTGGGCTAAAGCGATGTTTCAGAGAATGCGTGCTGTCATTTTAGTATGCGCAGAGCGGAGATAAACATGCAAAATAGGTAAACTAATTGCAGGCACCAAATCTTCCTTACAGTTTTATTAAAATGGTGCTGAAAATAAAAAATAAAAAAGTAAAGCTTCAAAACAGAAAAGCAACAGGATGATAATTCACAGTTATTTAAATAAAGAATAAAATAAAAAAAACAAACAAAATAGGCATCAAGCATAAAAAGGAATATCTAAAATGTACCAAAGGATATTAATAGAGAACTAAAGAGAATACAAATATATACAATTGTGAAAAGAAACTGGAAAATTAGCTCTTTACATATAATTAGGTGTGACTGCTAAAACACGATGCAGCCTGATCTCCCTGTTGTCTAAGGTAGACGTAAACCCAACCACTGAACTCTCATACAAGCTTTAACATCTTAATGTATATAAATCTTTAAAAATGTGCAGATTTTGTTTAAAATTTAACCTGGTGCTCATGCCATAAAGGTCATTGTTAAACACTCTTTCCCTGTCTCCCAGTTGTGCTCCTGTGTTGTCACCCCATCCAGGACTGCTTTCAGGGGGGGCAGGGGTAAATCTGTACCAACTTTTAGACCTGAGGCAGGGGGCCCAGGAATATTTACGTTGTATGGCGATGAGACCCAGTAATTTCTGATGGGTGTCCTGACTCCATCTTGTGGGCTTCTGATGGGGACTACAAGTTGCCGTTTCAGCATGCACCACTATTGTAACCTTTAGTAAACTCTCCCCTAGTCCTACAGGAATTGCTGATGTAAATGCATCTACACTGCATCCTATAGGAGAGCATCTGTAGAGAGAATAGTATTTTATACCACAGTGCTTTTGCAAACTAAATTTATTTCCGTTAGGTAATATACTTTAAATGGCCATTCAAACTTTGCTGTTGTGCATTACATTAGCTCCCATGCAGTTTCATGCATAGGGTCATGGGTAACGCGTATTTCATTAAGTCACCCCATTCATTTTGAATAGTTTACAAGAATGGACAAAATGGACACTCTGCCATTTGGGTTAACAACACTTTTCCTTCATGAATAAAGTACAGCCAGTGAGTTTTGTTACAGTAGGACAGGAAGTAAATTACTGTCAGGATTAGCCAATGAAGATGAAGAAGAAAAAATCCGATTTGTGATAGCAGTGTAATTAAGTTCCTTTAGGACGTGAAGGAGAAACTACTGGGAGAAGAAGACATTTGCTGCAGTATAACCTACTTTTCCATGTGCAATTTGAATATTGGAGAAGTTTTTCAAGCATTACTTTAAACTTGCAGTCAAGTACCAGGCTGATGTGTTTAAACTTTTTCCTATCGGTAATTGTCCTCAGTATCAGCAGTTAGGGTAAAAAAATCAGTAACATCAGTGATGGATCCATCAAGCATGAAATTTATGCCTAACCTTGAATCAGCAGTCAGTCTGACTGCTATTGACAATTTACAGGTATATCTGTGACTTTGTGAATGTCATCATGATGCTGTCTTCTAGAAAAGAGTAACGTGTAGTTTGCTGACTGAAGCTGCTTAAAAAAAAACTTTCTGCATTCATTATGGGGTCCAGTTACAAAAATAACTAGAATATATATATATATATATATATATATATATATATATATATATATAGTTTATATAGTTGGTTTATATAGTTTATAAATATATACATATATATGTTCTGGACTAATAAAGCTTTTGGTCTGTTTTCACATAAAAATAGGCTAATCTAACTTATTTAATTAAAAATAAAAACATTAGTATAATTATATACTAAGCATAGTAAATCGGAAGAGACAGTCATTTAACCTCTCCAATAGGTCGCTAGGACTCCAAAAAAGGTTAAAAAACAGATTCACAGTTTGAAAGGACACAGAAATTGGTGTGCTCTCACTTTTTGATTTCCCCAAATACTCCCCCACAGTGGATATGTCACATTGGTATATTAAATGTTGGGTGATTGCTGGGTAAAAATTTAGTAAAAGTATACCCCAGTATCAGTTGCTCCAGAGCTGCACCATGTCATAAAGCTGAACATGTAACGTCAGGTGGTTTGGAACCACAGCATTGTTGGACCACTTGTTTTCTAGTGGGAGATAGGTCTTCTTACCTTTAAGAAAACCTATTTAGGTATTTTTGTAAGTGAATGCAAAGTTTGAATTTTTTTGGTTCACTGACAGATGTTTCTTCCATAATACCCTTAAAGTAGGGGTAAATGGTACCACTATCTCATATAAAACCTTTAGTCTTTCACATGTGGCTGCAACACCCCAAATATCTGTTTCTAGCGGAGAATAAAAACTTAAATTGCACAGGCATTGTCTACTATTGTCACTAACAGAAAGCTCTGCTGTACTTCTAGCATTGGCACTAAACTGGGTATGTTGTTTCTACAGAGGCATGAACAATGGCATAGCCACCAGAAGAAGCAATTTTTTATGGTGAAATTACTGAAACATTTTATTTTGATTTAAAAAAAAAAATACTTTTTTTTATTTTACTTCGGAAATGTTCTTATTTATAATACCCCCCTCCCCAACTTTACAGTGTTCAGGGGCTTTGCATTTAGCTTAAAAATGTAGCTGTATTTAATTAAATAGTTGACAAAATACATTAATCAGTTTGGCCTGTCCTGACTAAATATAAATGTTTTGAGAATTGCATAGTGATATATTTGCAGCAGGCTCCTTATAAAGCATTCCAAGTCTTCAAAAAGATTTGTATCTTATTTAGAGTGTGATGAATTCCTGTATCCAATGAGTAGCAGCTAGTGGAAGATATGAGCAGTGGGAGCAGTTGACCTAACTTTTGACCTTAAGTAAAAAAACACAGCAGTAAAACCAATGCACTTTCCAGTAGGCATTCTGCAACACTAAAAGTATCTATTGACTTTTTTTTCCCCTGGGGTGTCGGACTGGCTGTCCAGTTACTGCAAGCACTATGCTGACATTCCACCCAAGCAACAGCACAGTATCGGTTACAACAGCTGTCATCATGCCTGTCAGCGGGATTTAGGCTTCTGATGAAGCAAATCTCTCGCCAAGTCCATCAGGAGGTGGGAAAAGCAGTAGTCAACAATAGTCATATTTCTTTTTAGCACCCCCTCCTCCCTCTGGCCTTGGATGCCAAAAAGATGTTAAGGTTGGTTTTCCTGGAAGGGGAAGAGTCAACAGATGTCAAGATCATGTTCTCTATTAGCCAATAGTGCTCTGAGATAAGTTTATAGAAACTCACATAAGAATGTTATCACTGCAGATTTTAGAAGAAGTTTAAGAGGTGATGTATTATGCCGTGGCATAGAAGACGTTAGCTGAGTGTGTAACAGATGTCATACATATTATACATATTATGCATTTCCAGTAAGGAAATTATATCATTCAAATTCATTTACAGTACTCTTCTTCAGATTACCATCTGTATGATATTCCCTGCAGCACTTTCCTTACCCATATTTTTCCTGTTTTACTCTTTACATTGGTGAAACACATTCCTCAGCCTAATGTTACTGATGAGTTAATGGACAATTTATAATTATGTTTTACTCAACCTTTTTAACATAGGGGAACCCTTGAAAAAACTTTCAGGTTTTAGGGAATCCCAGCTATAATTACAATATCCACAGCTCACAGTACATTAGCATGGTGGCCAGTAGAATGAATGCCTCTTCTGTTGCTGGCCAGTGTGAAGAATGTCACCCTTACAGATAGCCAAAACGACCTTTGGTGTCACCTAACCTGACCTGAGAGGCACAAATTGCTCATTGCTCAAGGAACCCCTAGCAACTTCTAGAGCAGAGGTAGGCAAACTGTGGCCTTTAGGCCGGGTATGGCCTAACCAGTATTCCAGTCCGGCCTAACGCCCCCCTAGTTATTTATTGTTGGATCCGGCCTAATTGAATTGTCGCATTATCGTGAGTTCCTGCCATATCATCAATACCAGTCTCTGGAAGGTTGACCTCGAACGTCCTGTCTTCAACTCCTAATGGACTGACGAATTATTGTTTGTCCAACGTGGCAACAAATCCCTGTGTTTAGTGTGCAATGACACCAACAGCACTTTAAAGCGGTCAAATCTCAAGGGGTATTTTGATGCCAAGCCTACGCACACATACAGAGACTACACCGCGGATGAGCAGAAGAACTGAGGCTGCTCGCTTGCAGTCACGGTTGGAAAAAAACTTTCTCTGGACACCTTGTTTCTTCTGGCCTAGTGTGCTTTCTTGGCCTCCTGAAATGGCCTAGTAGTCCAAAAAGTTTGCCAACCCCTGATCTAGAGTTCCTCAGAACCCTGCTTGAGAAACACTGGTCTAAATGGTGATATTGTTTAGAATTCAGTTGTATACTCTTGAACATAACATAACTCTATTGTGCATTGACAGTATAAATATGTAATTTAAAATCATAGATTTGTGGAAATTCAAAACAATGTTACCTATAATGTCAATAAGGATTGATATGAATGGCATGGTGGGCAGCACTTTTGCCTTGCAACACATGGTTTTAGCCTTGACAGAATCTGCACAAGGTTTGTATGTTGTCCCAGCATTTGAATGGATTTCCTTTTGTGGTTTTGTCCCATGTCAAAACAAGAATACTAGTAGGTTATTGGCCTTCCCGTGCATTGGTTTAAGACTATGTCAATGACATGTTTTGTAGGGACGCTGTAAAGAGTTAGGGTAGACATATGAATACATAATCTTATGAATACATAAAACTTATCCTAAATTAATAGCAAAATAAAAACTGGCACAATAAAATGTTATATATATATATATATATATATGGGGGAATTTACACACAATAGGATGGGAGATATGTAGTGGTGGGAAGTAGTAATGGTTTCAAAAGACAGAAGAAGATGGGTAGGCAAGTTTAACAAAATGGGTTTTGAGTGCTCCTTTAAATGAGCAGAAAGTAGGAGCAAGCAGAATAGGATGAGAAAGACCATTCCAGAGAGTTGGGGCAGCTCTAGAGAAGTCTTGTATCCGTGCATGTAAATGCCTGTTATACATCATGACAAAACTTAGCAGTCACCAGAACCGACAAAGGTTTAAAAGCTGTTATGCATTCACTCACAATTGCACAGTGACCTCACTTCAATCAAAATAGTTTTGGCTCAGTTAGCAGGTGTGTAGGATGCTATAATATTTAGGGGTGTATAACACATAAAAATTGTAAGTTATCCTTATCCTGGGCACCATTTCCTTACCTTTCCAATTTATGCTAAATTAAAACAGATCTTCTGTTTTAGTTGTTACATAGAGGTATGGAGACATACTGACCGATCATTGAATACAAAGACGTGGTTCTTGTATAGTACACTACCTGTATTTTTGTCAGTTTGGTGATATATGTTCACTAATTGCTAAAAATCAATGGATGGAATATTCATTTTTTTTTGTCTACCAATCATATGTGTATTACCATGTAATGCTGTTAATTAATGGACTATGATCGTTATAAAGCATTGACTTTATTTGCTTGTTTTTACCAGATCAATACAATGCAAGTTACTTTCGAAGTCTGAATTTCTCTATGGTCTAAACATCATTAGGGCTGCTTTTTTAACATTTTAACAGAGAGCTGGTTCCAGTGAGAGCACAGGGATTGCAGATAGCCTGTGTTTCACAGAGAAAGCGTGAACAGAATTTTTATATAAGATCTTGAAATGCAAGAGCCAGAAATGCAGCAGTAGATAAAGGAGAATAAGAATTCAGCGGGCTATATTATTGCTAATTACCTTCCTATAGCACTTTTAGTGCATTAAAATCAATGATCTAAAATGATCAGCTTCTGATATATTTATTTCTCACTGTATGTTAGGAGGTTTGCTATATTTAGAATATCTTCTCAGCTGTATTATTTATAATTTCCTCACCAAGTGAATCAAGCGTAGAAGCTGTTTAGCATACATGATCATATGCCAAAAGACCAATATATTTCATTGCGGAGGCTCAGATTTTACCAGGGGTCTGTGTGGGGTTTATAGGTGCTTTTGTTGCAGATGCTTAATACTATTTACGAATTTATATTTACTATATCTATATACTTTATACTATTTATGTCTGTATATATTTACAAGATGTCTATACATGGGGGACCAATTTGCAAGTTGAGTTTCTAGGCATAATTATAATTCCAAGAAGTTGTATCCCTGTATTTGTTAAACCACAAATAAAATGAGATATTTTAATATCCTGTTAGGCACATAAATAAACCTAATAAATAATGATTGGTTGAAAACTAGTCAACCCAAATTGTAGGGCCAGTTACTGGTGAATGTAAATGCATGGCAAATACATAAATAAAGCACTATGTAAGTTCCTAAAGATGAACTTCAGATTAACAGCAGTATGCAGGTAAAATACATAAAAGCTACTTTAAAAAATATATTTCATGAAGAGACAATGGTTCCCTGGCAGCACTGCAGATATTACTAAACCTTAGTCAGTCTATAGAAAAACGGGACAGAAAAAAAAACATTTTAAAGTAGTTCTAATCAGTGGATTTTCTGGCTTAGATGATTCTGAATAGATTTCAGCTATTCTGACCTCAAATCAGAATATTTATGCAGTTTGAGCTTCAGAGTTTGGATATTCCATTCTCAGGATCGTCCAATAATAGGCTTCCGCGTTGGCGTCCCTGTTTCCGTCTTTTATGGAATGCATTCCATGTCATAAATGAACTCAGAGCAGCTCTCTAATATTAAAGCAGATAGTCACAGTTATAATATTGACACAATTATAATATATTGTTATAATACCAGCTAACCAGCTTTAATACAATAAAAATATAGTCACTATATGACTGTTAACCAAGTGAAATCACAGCATTTAATTCAAAAAGTTATACACAGGCAATTATATCCATTGTAGTGGAAAAATGTGCTTATTCTCCCAGCATTAGCGGGTGAATGGAACAAAAAAAGGGCCCCCATGCTGACCAAGGTTCCTAAAACTAGCCAAGAAAACCATTTTTAGTGATAAATATATATATATATACTTTTTTTTTAATCTGAATTTCTTGATCTGACTAAGAATTTTTCCATTCCACTCTTTACTTTTCTGTATGTCAGAAATGTAACTTTAAGCTCTGCTCTGTTCATAAACCTGGGAAAAGCAGAATACCAATTACATAAGCAAAGAGATAGGAATTCTAAAAGCATTGTAACAAAACGTTGTTACAGATTGCTTATGTAACCGCTACAACCGTAAATATGTAAACATTTTTCAACAAAAGTGACACTTTTCTCTATACCTCGTTCTGCAGATTGTATCGTTACAAACACTGATCATTGATTATTCAGTATCCATAAGGTGCCTGATCATCCCAGCATTGTGCTATAATGAAACTGTTTTTGTCATTTAGAAAATTGGCAGCTTGACAGGACATGTTATTGTCCTCATTTACATCATCATAATCATTATCATCAACAGTGCTAATATTATAATTTCTGTTTAATGCTGATATAGCATGTATAGCTGCATTGAGGAGGTAACAAGAAAAAAGTTGTCAATTTAATTTTATCCCAGGTATATTTATTTCGTAGGAGGCTTAATGGTGAGCAAACAACTAATTATTCAGTTGTTTTGCATATTAAAACTAAATATTTGTTTTGCATATTAAAATATTTTTTTTTTTGTATATCTTTTGGCTAGATTTTATAGCTACTTTGTTGACCTTATTTTTTTAACATCAGTTAAGCAATCCCACTCGGTCACCTGCCTGCTGATTGGAGAAAGAGGGACAAAAGTGACTGCTGAAATCATGTTTCAAAAACTAACAGCATTATGCAATGTAACAAGGCCTGACTGTCCTATCATCCCCTTACTCTGTGGTGGGTATAAGGAGCTGACAAGAAGACAGATTTAATTACTTATGATTGTTACAAGCAAAAAATATATTTTATAAAAAAATGTAAAATATAATCACTGCTAGCTAAGGCTAAGGTGCAGAATGGGAGAAGCTTAAGAAGTAAACTAAAAATAAACCCTCACCTTTACACAGTTTTGTCAATCCCTCTGGAGGTTTCCTGGATCAGGTCCTGTGTTGATCTTGAATTCTCTTTTGCCCAAGCATCTTCTTTCCCATCCTTCCGCTTTCTGCCTACATCACCCAATTTCGCACTGCACAGGTGCTGCTTCAGGTGACATAGCCTGCGGTAAATTGGGAAAAAAGAATGCCGATCTTCCTGCTCATGCATCACCATCTCCATTTTTTTTTCCCCAATAAATACATTTTCTGGTTTAGATGATTCTTAAATGACTTCAGCTATTCTGACCTTAAATCAGAATATTTATGCAGTTTGAGCTTCTGATTTTGGATATTCCATTCTCAGGATCATCCAATGGCTTCCGTGTTGGCGTCCCTGTTTCTGTCTTTTACAGAGGAATGCATTCCATGTCATAAATGAACTCAGAGCAGCTCTCTAATATTAAAGCAGATAGTCACAGTTATAATATTGTCACAATTATAATATATTGTTATAATGCAGCCCTCCAATAATAAATTAGAAGTCACAGTTATAATATTGTCACAATTATAATATATTGTTATAATAACAGCTAACCATCTTAATACAATAAAAATATAGTCTATAGTATATGACTGTTAACAAAGTGAAATCACAGCATTTAATTTAAGTTATACACAGGCAATTTTCTCCATTGCAGTGGAAAATTTTGCTTTTTCTCCCAGCACAATTAGCAGGTGAAGAGAACAAAAAAAGGGCCCCCATGCTGACCCAGGGTTCCTAAAACTAGTCAAGGAAACCATTTCTAGTGATATATATGTTTACTATCGATGGGGTCTGGGTGTTGCATTTAGATACAGGTTTTCTCCCCAGGTTTTTTAAAATGAAACTATTTACAATTTATAATTTGTGTTGTTATGAGCTTTGCACAAGGAAATATGTAGAAACTGGAAAACCCAACAAACTTGTTCTGGAAAAGTGTATATATAAATACAAATGTAAACATTTTAAGATTTGTAGGAATGCATTAATTGTTGTTCTTTTATCTGCCTGGAGTTCAGTTTTCAGGACCTTGTTTTTTGTTACTGTCAAAGCAAATAGTGTATTCCATACAGATGCAATGCGGAAGTAATGCCAGATTGTTCACTCATTGCCCTTTGAGAACATTGTTTAGCCATTGCAGCATTGTACATACAAAAGCTATGAAGGTAAGCTAAAACAGAAAGGCATCACTGAGAAGGTCATGTATCTGATTCAAACAAAGGATGTCATACTGTTTGTATTATCTTTGTATTTACAAAATAAGCAGAGAATGAAGAAAAACATGTTGCTAAATAAAATATGTTTTTATTAATAAAATTGCAAAATACTCATTTCAGGACAAACAATAGGCTGTGGGAAGAAGAAGCTCCCAAGTTACTGAAACTAAGCTCATGTCCAAGCAGCAAACAGAAAAGTATTTACAGTGTGTTTAAATAGGGACATTCTGTGGATCGTTGTCTTGGCACAAGGCAGAGGTGGCAAACCTTCATGTTAGGATTTCACATTTTCCTGAGCCCCATGTGACACATTTTCATTATTTGTGGATACCAAAATGTGTTTTTAATACAATCCGCTGAGATCGATGCCATTTCTAACCGTTCAGGGATCTTTGTGAATATCTGGCAAATGTCACACTGCTTTATAAATACACCCCTATGATTTAAAAAAAATAGGTATGGCTTAAAGTGCCCAAATGATGGAATCTGAGCCCAAGAAACTGGCAATCCTGCCTACAAAAGCGAGGGTAGGTTTGCAATTTAATGCTGTGTTGTGGTGTGTTAATGCCTGCACTATATGGCACCCATTTATGTATAATGAGCCTATTCAATATAATTAGTCTGCCAATTGCACCAGAGTGGATGAGAAAACGTGCATTGTATATTTGGTATATTTGTGGTGCAATGTTGTACAATGTGTTGGCTTGCCATTCAAGATAAAAGACACCACAAAGCACACAGAGCATGTGCATTGCCATGCTGCCATGCATTGTGGTAATGTGTGTTAATGCACACATGTGCAAAACTGTGGAAATTATTTTCTCTACAAACCTTTATACAAGAGATTATCCCATTGTTGGTAAAAAATATGTCTGCTAAAAATAAACTATAATGCAAAACAGTGCCAGAGAGTGATCCAATGCATCCAGGTGCAGAAACTTAGTATGAGTTGTGCGTAATCTTTGGAAAAATAGAATTTGTCCATTAAAACATTCTAGTTCTTGAGGCGGTGTTTGTTTTGAGGAGTTCATTAAATGAGACTATTTAATTTTATGGCAATGCTTTTTTGGAGTACTGTTACATACAGAACCAATGTTGATAGTGAATGACGGGGCAGAAGAATAGAGGAACTGATGAATGCTTAATGGATAACAGAAATAATTGTGCCAAGTCCTCTATATTATACAAATGGTAGTTTCCCTGGAGGGCAATTAGTCAGAGGGTGTATCATGGGGTAAATATGGATGAACTGGGCACCTTTCATCTTATGGGTAGCTTTGAATGAACAAATTAATACTATTTGAGACTTTCATCTATAGCTGTTAGTTATCCTAACCCATTGCTAAAATGTTCTGCCCAAGTTACTATGGCTGCCCAGTTTTCAGAATTCATTTAGATTAGGGGTATCCACACTTTTGGCTTGGGAGCTACTTTTAAAATCACCAAGTCAAAATGATCTACCAACAATAAAAACTTGGACCTAATGTGTGCGATCGAGTTTGTTTTGAAAAGCCGGGCTCTGCGATCTACTCGCGTTGGCTTTGTGATCTACCTGTTGGGCACCACTGATTTAGACTGATTGCCTTTATTATTGTAGGGAACAAATGTCAAAGATTAGGAGTAGCTGGAAGTAGGTTGAGTCTTTTCTCCTTTTATATACACAGCAGTTATTGTAATCACATATTCTGTTGTTCTGATGTTATTGAAGTGTTTTTTAATTGAGAGGGTGATGTTGGTACATGATTGATGTACCTGTCAATGTATCCAGACTAGGTCAACTACCAGTAAAAGTACTGAGCTAATTTATAAGTATACTAATATTAGAGCTGAGTGGATTTACTGATATACCAGTATTAGCACTGGACAAAATAACTTATATAACGGTATTGGGGGTTAAGGACTGGGAAGACTAAATAATAAACCAGTATAGGAGTTGGGCTGATTTACCTGACTCTGGACTAATATACCCATATGAGGACTTTACAGACTGATCCAATTATTCTATTTTCAGCTTAGCTTAATTAATGTACAAGAAGACCTCATCTTAAAAAACATTTTAAATACGATTTTAGTCCAAACAAAATTTCTATATTCCTATTCTTTACCTAAAACCCAGGTGTCATCTTTTGAGATAATATTGGTTATGTTGGTAAAATGGATGCCAACGTTAATAAAGCTCAACTCCAACAATAATTTAATAGAAGGATTAGAACATGTTTTTATTTTAGTCTAACTGTCTTTTTGGTCCTAACTGGGGAAATTGCTCTGTAATGGTCGGTAAAGAAATGAGGCAAACACCCAGCTAGAAAATTCTTTTCTACTTAATTTTTGTGTTTTGGAGAAAATAAGACAGGGTCTCGGTCAATTTGGATGTTCCAATCAGAATTTCTACCTCAATATCTGAAAGTGATAGGAACTGTCTCCAGTGAGGACACACAGAGCAAAGTTAGTAGGATGATGGGCTGGATCTCCTGACAATGTACTTACTGCTGCCTGTCACCCCATCTGTGTCAGCCCCAACCCCACTTCTTAAACATAGAATGCAAGGACAGATACAAATGATGCAAAACCCCACATTGGAGTCACAAAAAAGAAAACTGAAATCAACATTATTTTATAATAATAGTATGTTATCTAATATAAAAAGCTGAAATTGTGAAAAATACTAAAAAATGAGAAGGCTTAGCCCTAATGTGTCTGCGCCATACAGGTCTGGATAGAGTAATTTCAAACAGCTGACTTCCTAACAGCTCTAAGATGTGCTGTCACTGAGCTGACACTATAGTTACAATTATAAACAGGAGTCATGGTAGACAAAGCTGTAAGGGCAATTAGCATCAGCCTGTTGGCAGGGAACACTATCCTAAATTGCTTTAAACGAAGGCATGGTGCCAGTCAGAAATGGTATTAGCTATGCTTTAGAAAGTCATATCCCACAACCACTATAAATTAAGTTGGTTTGGGGATACACAAAAAACTACATAAATACAGAAATGTTTAAAACATATTTAGGCAAATTATGGCCCCTTCAATGCACAACCTTGGGATCTCCAGGTTACATAAAATTATACCCAATTGTGGAGTAATAGGCCATGACTAGTTTAACACTCATTTGTACACTTCTACGTGTACAGGACTCAAAAATGACAATACAACTGTATGAACCCAGATGTGATTAATTTTAACATTTTCATATATTTTAACAGGTATATGTTTCTTCAAAACAAAGAATGACTTCAAACCCAAAACTGTCATTTAAAAGAAAGCTGTTTTCATTGTACACCCAGCACATATAGCCCCCCGCTTCAGCAGCCCTCATTGACTTCCTGATCTCAAATTAGTTCTTGAGCAGCCTACTGCTCAACATTGAAGCCTAAAGCGTACCTAAACGTAAAGTTTTTCTTTACATAAAAAGGTAGACAACCCTTTCATTTAAAATAAATTCGTTATTAATTTGTTTTTAAATGCAATACCCTTTTAAATACCCTTCTGTTCACTTCTGAAAGTTTGTTTTTAAATTCATCAGTGGAGCTTGTTTGTGATCTGTTGAGTAATTCAATTTAAAGCATATGATGACATTATTATCTAGCATTATTTTTTACTATGCAGCGTAGAAAAGTGCATCATTCCGAAAACAAAAAACTCACTCTTCTTTCCTTCTGCGGAGCCCCTGATTTTTCCAGCGCTGTTCTTGTTTGGGTCCTGCGCCATCCTGAAATCCACCTTTGGCCTGGTGCCCGGTGCCGCCATCTCCCTTCATCTGGCTACATCACCCGATCTCGCACTGCGCTGGTGTAAGATCAGGTGCCCTACTTGCCATAAATGGGGATCAAAGAATGCAAATCTCACTGCGCATACGTGAGATCGGCGTTTTTTTGCCCAAGACTGGGTATGCACAAAAACCTTACAGAAAATATTTGTCTATCCTTTAATAAAATAAAAATTCTGGTGATAGGTCTGCTTTACGGGCAGCATAAAATTTTAAGTCCGACATACTTCTCCTCCCTCCCAGGCATAAAGGTCCCCTCAAATATATGGTATGCAAAAAGTATATATGGAGCTAGGAATAGGGGCAGTAGAGTTTGGCCAGCACAAACTATAATTAGACACTCCCAGAAAAGGAGAGGGCGCTCAAGAAAATAAAAAGGGGTTGTGCTATAAAATTCAATCATACTGAAAACATCTAAATTTGTAACTAAAAGGCACATTGCATGTGAAAAAAAAATGAAAAGAAATAAAGCTGAAAATGAGAATGTAAAGTTAATAATTTTGTGTTCTTTAACCAGCAATTGTTTTGGTTATCTTTTTTAATATTGGTCTGTGCCTGTTTCTTTGCTGTGATCTGCTTACAGCCTATAGAGGGCAGCACAGCTGAACTCAAACTGTGCATGTTAAATGGGAGGTTCCATTCTTCGATTAATCAATTGTCACCTCCAAGCTAAATAATTTATAATTAAATGCACAAGCATTGATCCATAACCCATACTTTCAGCACATTTCAGCACCAGTGCACCTATTCATTAATATCAGAGATATGCATGTATTCTAGGATCAGAAAACACGTGAGTGTATTTTATGGTATAGGTAATGTATAGTATACAGTTTATTCGCATTGAACATGTGTAATAAGTTTGCAGATGAAGTGAAAATTTTGAATGTTTCTGTAAATTCTATTCTTTATTTATGTTTAGTACTACTTTTAAAATTAATTTTCACTTGGGTAATAATGAAATATTACATATGCAGTACAAAATATACATAAATATCATTTTTAGGCAGCAAAGTAAAAAAACCTCTTAGCTAAAGCATTTAGCTCTATTATAAACAAGACCGCCTGAACTGCAAGGAAATCAGATCATAGGTTTGCTAGATCACCCAGGTTCACCCATGGTAGTCTATCTTCTCCGGTCCAGGGGAGCTTTAATAAATCAGGCCCATTGTGTTGTCTGGTTGTGCAGTGTGGAAAATGTGTATAAAGTACAAGACTGCTATACAGAATTAATAAGTAGCATAAAATTTCCCCCAAACTATGGCTGATCTGGTTGATCTCTTATTTGATATATCCTGCATAGTTCTGGGGTCAATGCCAATAAAGCCAACACTGTAAAGGGGACATTCTTTTTACTGGCTCATCAATTTAGGAGGCGTTCTTGCCACTGACCCTCAATAAATGGGTTTAGCAGAGGTACCCTAAGACCTGAAAGATATTTTAGGGTTTCTCAGGGGTTACAAGGTTAGGAAGGCTCTTTATATGCATCAGTCAGAACCAATGTAGACCCGAGGTCTGGGTTGATCAATAATTTTTCCAATATTGCAGTACACATGGGATAGTAGCTCTGCCCACTTTAGGCCCACAAGACCGGTGCATACCTATAAATCATAGACTGCCTCGCCATTTCTTTCTCCTTCAAAGGCAATAACTGCGCATTCCAGCAGGAAAATATCCTCCTCATAGATGATGTCCTCTGTGAAAACTGGGAAAACAGTCACCAGGTTTTCCTTTTAGGAGTGGGTCCCTGTCCAGAACTGACTTGGGGCTCCTGTTTCCCCCCTGTTGGCTAGGGGGTCTCCAGGGCCTTTGTGCAGCGTCACTCTTTGCACCTCCCTATGTCTGCCCCTGGAACCACTATTGACCAAAGGGTACTAACCACAATGGAGTATGGAAATAACACATTATATATCTCTTTATCATGTCAAACAAATGTAATTACCACTATTCTGGGGCATGGTAAATAGTTTTTAATATTTACCATAATTTTCCTTTCCTGGAGCCAACCAATAGGAACATACATCCTATTCATTCTAGTGTTTAACAATGGCTAGGGGTGGTTGCAGTTGTGATTTAAAGGTATTTACTGGTCTTGTTGTTTAAATCTAGATGGAGTAACTACCACATGTATGCTGCTAAACAAGTTCTGAAAACTATTTTTCATTATCATATCTAGGGGTCAGTTTTAGATTACAAGTCAAACCCCTTTTCACTCTCCTTATTTGTTGGATTTTTGTTGCAGAACCTGGTAGCAGCATTTGACCCAAAGTCAAAAAGCATTATGATGACTAAAACAGGGGAGCTATAAAAGAGCTGCAACCAGCATAAATCACAAAAGGATCGCCACAGGTATACAGGCAATCAGCATTTGCTTTAATGTGCCAGCAGCCAGCCATATCTAAATTTTTTCACTTTTTAGTGTACCTATCCTCTAATTAAGCCCTTCGCTCATTGTATTTCTTCTCCTCAAATGCATACTACTTAGCACAGTAGGTGGCAAATTAACTAGTGCATTCCATTCTAGGTAATTGTAGCAAGCTAAAGGTTTTGCACTAGTGAGCACAGGGTGGGTTCCATCATGTGTAGCTTGTAATGTTGGTATTTACAAACAATTTACACCTGCATCCCATACATCTGTTATTTATAATCCTCAGGACATGAATTAAATATAATAAATAAATAAAAATGTAAAACATAAAGTAGCAACGTAAATATTATACAGGTATTGGAGAGTTGAAATACATATTGCAGAAAATATAAGATTTGTCTATGCATTCTACATTAAAATAAAACATAGATCACTTTTTCAAACCTAGAAACAAAATATAATAGCCTTACACGTATCAATTATTAATATGGCTGACTGATTCACATTAAATGGCATATTCCAAAGCCTGCTTCAGATAATTACATAAAATCCTGAGGCTTCTTTGTGACTCTTTCTTTTTCTACAAAATCAACATGATGTACTGATCAGTGTCTCCTGTCTTGCATTTCTCGCAAAACAGATCTGGAAAATAGGAAGAAAAACAGAAATATTTTCTTAGTACATTTCTTGATTGATGTGTGGCATGCAATGAAGTCAAAACAATGACCTCATTGCTTGCCTATGACATTCGAGTAGGATTTATCCAGCTTTGCTTAACCCGTTCTGCATCTAAAGCAGCGGGAAATTTTGGTCCAGGTGGCAAAGGGTTTGGGTAATCCCTGGATGTCAAGGTTGCCAACTGCTCTCTTTAAAACAAGGTGTTTATCTTCAGTCCCCGAAGGCAAAGAATGGGTCAGGATTTTGGGATAGTGTCATTTTACTTCCATATACATACTTCATGCTTAATGCATTGCTCTTTGGTAATTATAGAAAGCCCAGGACAGTGGGCAGTGCAGATGGATATTTTGACTTTAAAGAGATCATTACCACACATTTCTAAGAATTCTCTTCATATGAATATATTCCCCCCAAAGTATTTTATGCATGTTATTCAGCTGAACAGATCACTTGTATAGACATTTAAAAGACTTAAAACTGTTGAAGGTTGTAGCTTTAGCCCCTGAACATCCATTAGGTCCCAGGGGCCCATGATCCTGTCTAGGTGGATTTGTGAATGACTTGGTTTTACAAGTTTTGGATCAGTGACTCATTGACCCTGATTTATTAAAGCTCTCCAAGACTGGTGAGGATACACTTTCATCAGTAAAGCTGGGAGATCCAGCAAACCTGGGGTGGATCCGGTCCAGGATTAAAAACATTTGCTAACAAATAGCAAATGACTTTTAAGAATTCCATTCCAGGTTTGCTGAGTCACCCAGATTCACTGATGAAAATGTATCCTCCCTAACCTTGGAGAGCTTTATAAAATCAGGGCCATGGACTCTGGAACCTGCACCTTCAGTAATAAGTCACAGAACAGCTTCAAAGTTCTTTTTTGACAGTTTCTCTTCAAAGCTGTAATTTTCTGTGTTCCAGCCTGTAAGTGGGTTTGAGGAGATCTTCAATTATATGTCCTACTCTGTTGAAGGTAGTGGATTCATTGCTGGCACTGGAGTTTGCTACAATAGGCCTAATTTTTCAAAGCTCTCCAAGACTGGTGAAGATACACTTTTCTTAAGCGAACCTGGACGATCCAGCAACCTTGGAATAGATCTGGTCCAGGATTGAAGACATTTCCCAACAAATAGCAAAGGTCTTTTAAGAAATCCATTCCAGGTTTGCTGTATCACCCAGTGTATCCTCTCCAGTCTTGGAGAGCTTTGATAAATCCCCGGAATGTCTTAGGCTGCCCCGTACACACGTGCAATAATTATTGTTGGAAACAAAGGACTAACAACCGATCGTCCGATAAATATTAAAAAAAAAGTGCACAACGACGCCGATGAACGAGGATTGTCGCTGGAAATAAACGACTTTCTCGGCAAATCTAATTGGGCAGCGATCATTCGCAATCTATTGTGTGTATGGTCATTCAGTGATCGTGGATGGTTCTGCAGTACACTTTCTTCTTTACATCTCACTTCCTGCACCGTTCAAACAATCGTATCTAGCGTGTGTACACTATTGATGGATTATATTATTATTTGAAGGATCGTATCGTTACAGCATGTACAGAATTGTGCACAATACGATCGTTACAAATAATCGTGCATGAGCCTGCTTAGAACAAGACTATATTTAGACCCAATTTGTTGAAGTACACTTGTCCTTACCCCAAGGTATCTGTATTTATCTTTAGCACAATGACATGCGGGTATAGCATTGAGAAAAAAACTCTACTTCTGTTTATGGGTCACCCATGGAGCAAATACATAATGGTCAGTTAATTGTAAGGGACTATAGACTATATGACTATGGTAGGGATAATGGTGTGATTCTTGTAAGGACAGTTAGTGACATAACTTGGACTGGCAGCAGCATACAGGTACCTGATGTAAGTGCCTAACCCAGGGGTACTGTGAGTCCAGGCCAGCATGGTGACACTTTCCCTGGGGATGGGTCTGTGACCAGCTCAGGCTTACAGGCACTCGAATGACTCCAGCCATTATTCAACTGAGAAAAATTGGGACATCTAGTGGCACGGAAAGACTAAGGAGGACATCTCCAGGCTGAAAGCTAGTATTGCAGAGCAACAAATTCATACAAATTCATGGACTTGCAATAAGTATGCCGAAGTTCAGAATTATATTATGTGTGTTTTCTGCATTCATGAAAAGGTGCCATATGAATGTATGTGGTATGATTGCAGACAGTACATTCTATTTTTTGATAAATATCTTGGGCAAGTAAATGTTTTGCTTGTAATAAATGTTTCTATTGTTTATACTTAATGCCGTTTCCTTAGGCTTAGGCTACATACACGTGCTATAATTGTCATTGGAAACGACTGATCGTTTGATAATCGTTAACAAACAAGTGCACGATAGGCCAACGAGGCTGATAAACAAGGAATGTCGCTGGAAATGAATGACCGTTCTGGCGGATCCATTTGGGAGACGATTGTTTGCTATCTATTGTGTGTACGGTCGTGTAGTGATGGTGGATTGTTCTGCAGTAGATTTTCTCCTGTACACGTCATTTCCTGCATCATTCAAACGATGGTATGTAGCGTGGGTACATTATTGGTAGATTATATTTAACAATTGTATCGTTACAACATGTACAGAATTGTGCACTATACGATCATTCAAAATAATCGTTAATCTGTCGTCAGTCATTCGTTTTTTAATGACATTTATTGCACGTTTGTACTTGACCTTAGTTATTGGAGCAAAAAAAACAAAAAACAAATAGAAATAATAATATTTAAAATATCTAATAAAACTAAATATTTGTTGTCTATGTTAAAGTCAACTTCTGCTGCTTTTACATTGACTGTTATGGCGAACTCTCTATCTTTGTCTCTTTCTGCTTTTCATAGTTCATTGTCCTCTCTGCCTCTCTGAGCTTGTATTCTGGATAGCACGGTAATTGAGGTCTTGGAATGCTGCAGTAAGCTGTAGAATACGGTAGAGTGCAGTGGAGGATGCTGGGAGATGGTAGGGGTGCAGCATGGGCTGCAGGCAGAGAGATTAGAGCAGGAAGACATGTGAGTTGTACATGTTTATGTTTCCAGATGAGAGGTGCTAGATGGCACTCCATAAAAATCTGGCTTTTATTTCAATGCTATGATAGGATAGAATAATACAGAAAGGGTGACAACCAATGTTGTCTGTGAAGGGGAAGATCAGACAGGGCATTTCAAATATTCTAAATATCAAATGCTAGAGCTGTATGTAACCTATGAAGAGTTACTAAAGCAGAAGGATCCTGATATAAAAATATATTGATTTTCTATGCTCTAATTTGTAGGAGAACCTGTGCAATGTAGGAAGAATTAATTATTGTTCTCTGCCTATCAAACAAGAGTGATCTATAGTCATTAACTGCAACACATCTTGCATGTAGTAAAAATAAAAGCTCTGCATTTTAAACTACCTGTCTGGTCTCACCCTTATCTGTGTTATTTCTACTGAATGCTGGCAGTGCTCTGTCTACATCATTGTGCTATGGTTAGCACTCCTATTCACATTACAAAATTCTAATAGATGCTGTACACTTTGAGGATGATTCACTAAAGGAATATAGGCTGTTCACATAGCAAAGTCCATCCCCCGCAAGCTTAGTGGATGGGATGAAGCTCTGTTGACGTTAATCATCCAATCATGTGCAAGCAAAACTGTTTTTTCTTGCATGTGATTGGGAATTCTTGCAATGTCAGCTATTACCACATTTATTTATATATAACTCTAGTCATGTCACTACTTGTCCTTTGGAAGTGATGGAGAAAAGAAGAGAGAAAGAAAAGAGAGACAATCTCACTGCGCTTGCGTGAGATTAGTATCTCTTTCTCCTTGGTGGACAAAGATCAGCAGCCAGAGCATCCCGGGATGCATGACGTACCTACGTCATGCAATCCCGGGAGGCTCTGTGCTATGATACAGTGCGATTAAGACCTAAAGGGGTGGTGCTGCAAAAAACAACAACAACAATTTTATTTTATTTAGAAGGGTTGTCCACCTTTTTATGTAAAGTAAAAATGTTGAGTTTAGGTACACTTTTATCTACCTTTATGCTTTTTGGGTTGTGGGAGGAAACCCACACATGGAGAAACATGCAAAGTTCTTACAGATAGAGTCCTGGCTGAGATCAGAACCTAGGACTTATTGTTGCAAAGGCCAGAGTGCTAGCCACTGCTTTGCTGCCACATTCACTATGTGAAATATCCCTTGCAAAGTGATAATTCACTTAGTATGCCCAAATATAAAAAAAAAAATTCACATCGTGATTTTAGTTGAAGTTAAGCTTTAAAGATAGTAAATATGTAAACTGCCATTACTAACCCCCTTCATTATTTTACATCTTCTTTATGGTGAAAAGTAAAATAAATTTTGCTAAAAAGTTTTTAGAAACTAGAATCCCTACACCAAATTCAAATAAATATACAAACATAGAAGAATGGCCACAGAAAAAGTGTCCCATCAGATTATTTGATTTGCTTTTTGGTCCTTTTTTTAAATATCTTTGTTTCTTCAAACCTTTTTTTCCACTAGTATAAAAAATAAAATAAAAAATGTTTTTGTGTCCAACGCTTGATCAAAAGCAAGCATTGCTTCCACTTTACTTTAAAATGGTGAGTGGTGAGTTTCAGCTTATTTTTTGTTGCAATCCGTTTTTATTGTTGTAATAATTACAAAACAAGGCTCATACATAAAATGGCACATACAAAGAAATAAGGCCACATGGCCTGCAATTACACAGTTCCATGGTACAAAAAGTGTCATTTTATAATATCAGTGCAATATTAGAATAACAATAACGAAAATAAAATGGAGTCACCTGTGTAGAAAAACAAAATGGAGCAAAGTAGGTAGAAAGAATATCACAGGGAGTGAACATCCAATAACAAACATTAGTATTATCTAAACTCGAGCCCATTGTAACTTTAGGACATCAATAATATAGTAACGCTTGAGAGCAGCACAGCTGTCCTCCAACCCAACTCCGGAAGCCACCGGGAATGTCTGCATATAGTCCTAACCATATATTAAAATAAAACAGTTAGCCGGGGGGGGGGAATAAGTAACCGACTGGCCTCTCACCTGAACAGACTCTCGTATTATTAAAGAAGCCCTCAAGCATAACAGGGGTTTCAACTCCCATGTATTCCACCACATTTATTGCCAAAGTGGTCTGGACTGAGGCGATTCTTTGAACCAATCCCAAGTCGACCATGTCAGTTTGTATCGCTCCAGCTTATCCTCGTCTTCAGCTATTAATCTCTCCATATGTTGTATTTTTTCCATTTCTGCCAACCAATCCCTCATAGTGGGTACTAAGGGTTGTTTCCACTTACGAGGGATAATCGCTCTGGCCGCAGTAAGAAAGTGGCGAAGCACATCGTTCTTACATGCTTTGAGGGACCCAGGAAGGATGGACAGTAGAGATATTTGAGGAGTTAGCTTCAAAGTAGATCCCGTCACCTCGTTATAAACCACCTGGAGAAAATTTATTAGTTGGTCTCTTGAGCTTTGCAAGGGAGAGCCATTCTATGGGTCATAATGAACGCCTTTTCCCAATCCAATGGGGAAATAACCATCCCCAGGTCCAGCTCCCAACATCTCATGTAGAGAGGGGCTTTGTGTGCATAAATTCCTCAGCTTATTTTTTAATTTAGGTTCACTTTAAACTATAGAAAATGTTTCAAATGTTTAGGGCAGCTATTCTCAACCAGGATTTTGCCAGGGGTTCTTTGAACTTTGGCTGATTGACTTTGATAATGCCTGCCTAGTACTGGGGCCGAAGCCATGTGCATGACTCTAATTATGTCTTATGTAATTTATAAAGGTGATATTCTTGCCACCACTGTAGGGCTTTTTGTATTGACCCCCCCACGGTTCCTCATTGGAAAAAAAGTGGTAAAACAGCTTATTTAGGTTCATACTGGATGGATTTCATTATAAGTATCTGTATCAAAATAGAGGCAGCCAACTCCAATAAATAGAATGCAGACATCCTGAATATTGGATATTATTGCATTGTAGTATTATAGTATGATATTATGTGGGCGAAAATCTAAATCATTAATGGGACACCAAACAAATCCTTTATCAAGTTAGTTCAGTCAGATGCATTATTGATAAAAATCTACCAGTTAAATCTGACTTCATGAAATGTACTTCTGTCTATGCTAAGAAATGGATATGACCTAATACAGACTACGCCCTTTTTAACAAAATTTGGGTTACCTGCACATTCCCATAGGAACCTCAACCACTAATCTCTCCTGTATAATTAAGTCAGATTAGGATATCTACCTGATTCCAGGGACAAGGTCCTCTGGTACCAAGTTATCAAACTACTTTATATATAAAAAACCAACTCAAAGTGACTTTAATTAGCAACACAAACCAAAACAAAAGTTGTAAGATAGGGAAGTGAAGGGGTAATAAAAAGAGTAAGGATTAACTAAAATGATAACTTCTTTTTCACAAGAATATTCTGTATCTCTACTACCTGGACCCAGAGCCCCTGGTATGTAATCCGTTCATTTCTACTCTCCCCCATCGCTATGCACTATAGTAACACTACAGCAATAGACCCTTTAGTGACAGCGTACCAATCAGGCAGCCCAACCCATCCAGTCACTGAGGACACCCTTTAAGCCTTAGTAATTAGCTAACTGGCCCAGTATAGGGAGAGGGAGAGAGTTCATTGCTTTCAGCCAGTAATCGAGGTAAATAGTGGGTGTGCTCTTTTTGATTGGTGGATGTTATAGGAGTGTGCCTGCTGTTTACCTTGATCACTGGCTGGAATCCAATGTTTACATTAACTATGGGAGTGCCACCAGTGTCATGATCTGCAGGGCTGAACGATTTATTAGACAGCTCTGCCCAGTACTACAGTTCTGCCCAGTGCAGGGCACAACTAAGCGATGCAAAGGCAGGAGAGACTCCAGCCTCCAATGCACAGTGCCAAGGCAGATTCCGCTTCTGCCTCAGCCCAGACCTGGACCTACCCTGTGTTGCCTCTTCTCTCCTTTTAATTCTTTATGTTTGTACTATATAAATATGTGATGATATAATTAATTTGTGATAGTAAATTGCCATTTTTTTTTACCAAACTTAGGCCCTGTTTGCCTCATCACTACCTATTGCAGGTTGGTAAAAATGAGTGCCACAGTGAGGATTTGTCAGTATTAAAATCCAGATGTATCTACCGTAGATGATGTATTGCCAGTGAATTCTTGTCTATAACTACTGAAATGAATTGAGATATGCAATGGAAATATAGATAGTGTTGGAGAGAATGTCACATTCACATGTGCAGTAACCATAGCAACCAGTCTGAGGTTCTCTTTTATTGTCTGCGTTAGACTGTTATATGAGGAAAAAAAACATGCCATTTCATATTTTAAAGCATTATAGTTCCTTAACTGATGTAGCTCTCGCCTCTCATAAAATTAATGAATCCCTCCCCATTAACTCCCTAATTATAAGGCCACCCAAGTTTATTCTTTCAGTAGGTATGTACACAGCTTTCTTACACTTCATATCATTCAGAACACAAGGGTAAAATATCTTCCGATAGATTTTTATAGAAGGTGCAGTTTTTACATGAAGCCTGTTAGACTTTTGGCCTCAAAGGAGGCTCTGGAATGTTTTGTAACTTTTACCCTTGCATGGTGAACATTTGGGTAAACATCAGAAACCTTTCTCTTTGCTCCCCTTCTTGCAACTACATTTTGTTCTAAACCTCACAAGACAAAAATAAGTAAGGTTAAAAAATTAAATTCTGCCTTATTGAGAAGTTTGACTTTTTGGTTCAGCAAATTAGTTATTTTTCTTTGATTCCTCTTTTAAAATGTTATGGCAATTGTTATTATTCATAAACAGGATTTATATAGCGCCAACATATTGCACAGCCCTGTACAATAAATAGGGGTTTCAAATGACAGACGAATATAGATAGTGACACAGGAGGAGGAGAGGACCATGCCAATGGTAGACAGCTGCATTGCCCTGACTGGTTAGCGGGTTCTTCAGGGTGAGATAGAAGTAAGAAAGAAAGGGAAGGAGTGGAGAAGACAAAATATTTTTTCACTGTGGGCGGTAGAACACAGACTGGCCATTACTGTTGCTGCAATCCCTCAAGTACATTAGATAATCACTTTTTGCCCAATGGGGGATGGTTACATGTGACCATGAACTTCTGTGTGAATTTGGTTAAAGGGGTACCCCAGAAGACACCTGTTTGAAGTTGTGTTGAATATGTTGGAAATCGTATTGGGTGAACTACCCTGATTGAAGAATAATTGTTCTGGCCTCCTTTACAAAACTTTGAGTGGACACTCTCTCCTGAATGTCCACACAGACGTTCTGCAAAGTTGTCCCTTGAAAGTAAGAGTAAGGGGCATGTAATGGCTTTGTATGTTAGGCATTGAGTGTTGGCCTGTCCTTCAAGGAGACATCTGTATTTTTTGAGTGTATCTTTGGGTGGTTTGTAGCCAAGTGACATTGGGCCTGATTTATTAAAGCTCTCCAATGCTGGAGAGAATACACTTTCATCAGTGAAGCTGGGTTATCCAGCAAACCTGGAATGGATCTGGTCAAGGATTCAAAACATTTGCTAGCAAATAGCAAATTACTTTAAAGAATTCAATTCCAGGTTTGCTGGATCACTCAGCTTCACTGATAAAAATGTATCCTCTCCAGTTTTGGAGAGCTTAAACAAATCAGGCCCAATAACTCCACCTGCAGAGTTCCATGGGCTTAGTTCTCTCTTTGTGCCAGGCAACCCTGTTCAAATCAGCAATTGCTCTTGTTACAAAGTGGAAACCTTATCTCTTAAGTGAAGTAAAGTAGTAAATTGTTGTAGTTTTTTTGATTTTTCAGTAACATTATCACTAAGATTGCTCTCTGCAACCTCACTCACCAAGGGGGAAGAAAGGAAGAAGTATCTTTAATTTCTACATGTCCTAGCATGGGGAATCTGCAAAAATAACAGAGTAAACTGCAGTTCACCCAATAAAAGCATATTATATTTCCCCTACAAATACCCTCAATAAAAGCCAAATAGATGCAGGCCATGCTAGTGGTTTGATCTCTCATACATCATTTTGGGTATTCTCATAGTCTGCCTAGGCAATCGTATGTTTTATGAAAATGCAATTATAGTTTATTCTGCCAGAGTCGTATGCAAAGTTCCATAGCAAACAGTTCTACTCAAAACCCAAGCCTGACCCAAAACCTAGCCTTATTGTAGGTCTGCTTCACAGCTTACACTTTTATGCTCAGCTGTCGGACCCGTTAGGTATTGTTCACATAGTAATACTTTTTAGATCATTCCTGGCCTTTATGAACTTTATGAATTTAATTTTGCAATAATGGAAATTGTGGAAGGAAAGGAGCAACATTATTTTTTCCTGTAAAACAGACTGCCACATGTTATCAGTTAAAGTGATTGCCTTAACAAGTTCCACATTATACAGCTAGTCTGCTTGGTTTGGAAAAAATTATGAAAAAGGAGAAAACTGGATAGTATTTCAGAACTGGGATGTCCAAATTACATATACAAAATTGTATTTAACGTTACCCATTTCCAACCTTATAGGTTGTCCAAGGATGGATCCTGAAAACAAAGACAACATTGTCCTGGGAGAGGAGAAATTCCGATACTTCTGTTTAGAATTTGTGAAGCATTCCCAAAGTGTAGGGGATGGCTGGGAGTGGAAAAATGTCCAGGTAATGTGTGTGAGTCACAGTCTATATATTATATCATTAAAGTGTATGCTGGAAGTCAGCATTTTCTGTAGTCTGCATTGAATTTTTTTGTACTTGCACTACTGAAATGAATTATTCTTTCACCACATAATTTGGTAATTACTGTTTTACTTGTCTCAGGTCTGAAAAGGTAATCTAAAACATACAGCTAAAAACAAGGGGTGCTATATATAACGGGGCAAATGGGTCATATGGTGCTATTTTCTACCCTTCTGCTGTATTCTGTGTGCTTTGTATTTTTTTATGTTTTATTGTATTAAATTATTGTATTAAATTATGTTTGTTGTATTAAATCATTGATTTACCACTCATGTAAACCCAGAGAATCTTTTATTTGTGCACTGCCTGTGTGGTAAAGATACCATATCTATTCAAGGGGTAAAAATAATACCTAATCCTATTTTAATCTAGTGAACTAATAACATCATGTGCTGTTTACCTGTATTGACTGGTGATTCTGTAGTCCACGGTTGACAAACCGCTCATTCATATTAGACACAGTAGGGTAAAAAAAAATTGATACTGTAGGACAAGAAGTGTATTAGTTTAAAAGCCAGAAAACAATGAAAATATCCAACACCTCTAAGGATTGATAAACTGCAACATAATTCATTGTTGTTCCTAGGGTTTAAAAAAATAAATGTTAGCTGATGTGGGGAACTTATATTATGTCAATGGTATTAAGCACTTGGTGGGTTGATGTTTTCACCAGAACTGTGGTATTTTAATCTAAATTAGGCAACTCTATTTAACATCTGGTGGGTATATGAGGAAACTGATAGGCAGGATAGCTCCACTTGTAAAGCTCAGAATATTATTATTATTATAAATAAACAGGATTTATATAGCGCCAACATATTACGTAGCGCTGTCCAATAATTAGGGGTTGCAAATGACAGACGAATACACACAGTGACACAGGAGGAGAGGACCCTGCCCCTGACAGAAGAAGATGGGTAGGCAAGTTTGAAAAAATGGGTTTTGAGTGCTCTTTTAAATGAGCAAAAGTAGGAGCAAGCCGAAAAGGACAAGGAAGACCATTCCAGAGAGTTGGAGCAGCTCTAGAAATGTCTTGTAGCCGTGCGTATGACAAGGTTATGAGTGAGAGAAATTTTTTTTTTTACCAGGTCAGAAATGTAAGTGGGACAAGAACTGTGGAGGGATTTAAAGGCAAAGCACAGGAGCTTGAATTTCATTCTAAGGTGAAATGGAAGCCAATGAGGAGAACTACAAAGAGATGCAGCGGAAGAGGAGCGGAGGGAAGGATGGATGCAGCCTTCATAATAGATTGTAGAGGAGAGAGTCGGGTTAGTGGAATACCAGAGAGGAGGATGTTACAGTAGTCCAGACCAGAGATGCTGAGAGTGTGTACAAGGAGTTTGGTGGTCTCAGGGGACAGGTAGGGGCGGATTTTGGACATGTGCAGGTGAAAGTGACGGGACCTGGAAATGTTCTGAATATGGGGGGTAAATGAGAGGGCAGAACCAAAGGTGACACCAAGACAACGTGCCTGAGGGGAGGGCCGAATAACAGTGTTGTTAAAAGCTAGGAATATGTCAGAGGGAGATTTGGAATTTAAAGGGGGGAAGATAATGAGTTCTGTTTTATCCAGGTTGTGTTTCAGGAATCGGTCAGACATCCATGAGGAGATGGCTGACAGGCAGCATGAGACCTTATCCAGGACTGAGGGGGACAGGTCAGGGGTAGACAGATAGATTTGAGTGTCATCAGCATACAGATGGTACTGCAAGCCAAAGGAGGATATGAGACTACCGAGAGAGGAGGTGTACAGAGAAAAGAAAACCGGTCCAAGGACTGACCCTAGGGGAACACTAACAGGGAGGAGAGTGGGTGAGGAGGAGTTATCATTAAAAGAAACTTGAAAGGAGCGGTCAGACAGATAGGAAGCAAACCAAGAGAGAGCAGTGTCACAGATACCAATGGAGCGCATGATTTGTATTAGAAGGGGCTGATCAACAGTGTCAAAAGCAGAGGAAAGATCAAGGAGAAGGGAAAAGTTGAGACTTGGCTCTGATGAGGTCATTGGCCACTTTAGTAAGGGCTGTTTCAGTGGACTGGCCGGTTCAAAAGCCAGACTGGGGAGGGTCAAGAAGGGAGTTGGTGCTCAGGTAATCAGTGAGTCTTTTGTAGACAAGGTGCTCAAGAAGTTTGGAAACATGGGAGAAAGGAGATAGGACGGTAGATGGAAGAAAGTTAGGGGTCTAGTGAGGGTTTCTTCAGGATAGGGTGAATTATGGCATGTTTGAAAGCGGCGGGGTATATACCAGTAGAAAGGGAGTGTTTGAATAGTTTGGTTAGGGCAGGGGCCAGGGTGGAGGAATGGGCGCGGAGTGGATCAGAGAGAAATAGGTCAAGCAGACAGGTAGTAGATGGAGATGATGAAAGGAGAGAGTAGGCTTCATTCACAGTAACAGGGCTGGGGGAGGCCAGTGATGATTTACAGGTGGAAGGGGTGGGTATGGTTGGAGTGGCCTGGACAGCAGAGACATCATGTCTGATTGTGTCAATTTTCTCTCTAAAGTAAGTGGCTATATCTTGGGCAGTGAAGGTTATTGTGAGGGGATCAGGTGTGGGGTTTAGGAGGGAGTCAATTGTTGAGAAGGGGCTGCGTGGGTTTGAAGCTTGGTAGGAAATGACAGCGGAGAAATAATTTTGCTTGGTGACAGTAAGCTCAGTGGCTTTGTAGTACATGAAGTCAGTGCTGAGGCCAGATTTCCTCCACTTGCACTCAGCTGCATGAACAGTCTTTTGTAGCTGTTTGGTGTGATTGTTGTGCATTAACTGGGAAAGTCAAACATGTGTCAAAGTTAATCGAAATTCTTCACAAATATATACAAGAATACACCAAATTTTCTTCACCAGAACTGTTGGTGAAGTTGAGCCACTCCTAATGAAGTTTATTGAAATGCTGTGTATTTTTGAAGTATATATGTATTTTTGTAGCCCCCGAAAAGGGGATTTTTTTTAATTCAGAAAAAGTGAATTTTTCTGTCTGTCCACTGACTTAAATTACTTTCTCCCTGTAGCTATTGTTTCACAGATTTTTGTTAACACTACTTTTTTTTGTTTGCATTTGTTATGTTCTGAACTTTTTTAGAGCCACATTACAAACAACTTTTCCAGTAGTCATTTTATTTTCATTTTGACAGGAAAAGGTATAGCAGAAAATTATTTTTCTGGTGCTACAGCCCTGGGTGGTCTTTGGCCTCCAACCCGCCTCTATTTTTCTCTCCCGCCTGCTTTATCACCATTCTGTTATCCCCATCTTGGCTAGGACATATGGTATGTTTTTCATCCTTCTTGCACATGGTCTTCCCCTCCTCCTTATTGAGTACAATCTTTCTTTCATTATTCTTTCAGCAATATTTCCTTTTATCCATTCTTTTCACATGCTGTATTTCAGCCATTTAATGTGCTGTGCTTTTATAAGCCTTACAATGTTTTGTGCCTTTATTATTTCCACTAGCTCATGGTTATTATAGTGTATTCTGCAGTTTCTTTTTACTTGTCCAGTGATTCTTGGTATCTTTCCTTCAAACATTTTTAGCGCTCACTCTCTACTTTTTCTATGTCCACATTTTTGATGCAACTGATCAAATCAGTGCTCTATAGATTTAATTTTGATAATTTCTAAAAGGTATGTTTTCTTGTATCCTCAATCCTGCTTGTATCCTCTCCCCAATAAATTGACTTTTTATGTTTAGTAGTAAGCGAGGAGCCCTTTAAAACTTTTATCACCTATAACACCTATTTCAGTTTTAGGTATATATTCTTAAATGCTTTTTTACTATTCTCATGATATTAGTATTCAATCATCCCACTCTTTTATCTGCATAGGCACATATTTAACTATTATTATCATGAGTACCCAGTATTTTTATAGCGCTTAAAAAGTCCATAGTCATGTCACTAGCTGTCCCTCAAAGGGGCTCATAATCTAATGTCCTACCATAGTCATGTCTTTAATACAGTTTATAGTCAATTTTGGGGGGAAGCCAATTAACCTAACTGCATGTTTTTGGAATGTGGGAGGAAACAGGAGTACCCAGAGCAAACCAACACAAACATGGGGAGAACATACAAACTCCATGCAGATAGTGTCCTGGCTGAGATTCAAACCTGGGACCTAGCGCTGCAATGACAAGAGTGCTAACCACTGAGTCACCATGCTGTTTAGTCATATTATAATATTACTTGTATTTATATGGCACATTTAGATGCTCACAATCTAATGGCCCCACCATAGTCATATGTCACTAACATAGTCTAAGACTAGACATATTAAATATTGTTTCTCTTTTTTCAATTTTCTGAATGACATAGTGTTGGAAAAGAATAAATAACCCTGTAGAAATTCCATTCACTTGAACTTTTAAATTCAAACTTTTATTTCTTTTATTTTGCATGTTTTTACTTTGGCCCTTGTGCTAACCTAGATCATTTGAAAAAAAGTTTATTTTTTTTGTGATATTTCAGATCTTTCAAGTTGAGTAAATCACAGAGTTTCCCCCTATTTGCTCTATTAAATGTCTGCCTAAAGTCCATGAATAGTATACGCAGTTCTTAGTTGTGTTCATTGAGCTTCTCTATCATCTGCCTAATTAAAAATATACCCAATTTGTTGTACTTTTGTTTGGTAAGATGCAATACTGATACTATTCTAAGATTTTTTTGTGTTAGAGTTTTTGTTAGACTCCACTCAGCACCCTATATACACTATTTAGTTATTCCTCTGCATTTTTCTCTTACTGGAGGGTCACCTTTTTGTATATTGGGCATATGGTGTCCACACTCAAGCTTTTTGGAAGTTTCACTTTCCTATATTTTTAAGATGATATTGAAAATGGCTTCAGTCAGCATATTCTCTCATATTTTAATAAATTCAGTGACCGAATTATCTCCCTAGTGCTTTATTGTTTTTTTATAATGTAATGTGCCTCATGTTTAGTTGATTTTTCTTTGTCCTCTTTTTCTTCTGTTTTTCCCGATCTTGTTTTTATTTCTTGTTTTCCTTCTGCAAGTAGTTCCTCAAAATATCTGCTACATATATTCAATACATCCTGACCTTAATAATTTAGTATGTCTTTACATCCTTTTAGTCTTGGTTAGTAACCTTTCCTCAAAACATTTTTTACAAACTTTTAATTATTTATTTGATTGGTCTGCTTTCTTGCATTTTGAGCAAACTTACATACATTCATTATTTCCCTGTTTCTCTCTGCAACACACTTTGCTTTCTTGTTTCTTTCTTTCTCTTGCTACCCAACAGTCTTCATTTCACTCCTCGTTATTTTCCTCTATAACCTCCTTTTTTCATATTTTCCTGTGTTTTTTGATTGTTGTCTATATCCTCTTACACTATTCTCCTATATCTTCTAGTTTTTGGCAGTCAGTATGTTTTTTTTTGTATTGACCTACTAGATTCAACTCTTCTTTATTTTGTTTTCATATCCCATTTCTTTGATATTGTTCACTTTTTTCTGGGAACTTTAAATCATTTTTCTCTTTCCACTATTCAAGGCAGATAGTGATTTTAATGCACAATTAGAGCTATGTACACACGATAAGTTATTGTCACCTGGGTTGAACAGTTGTGATCGACTCGGGCAAAAATATAGCGTACAACAGTCTCCCAACATCATTCATCAATCTACCCTGGTGGGTTTATGAACTACTGAGCAGGGGTGACAGTTGTATCTTCTTATGGAGGAGACCAAAACAATGGTCACCCGCTCATGCTCCCCACCCTTCCCTCTGAGCGTTTTGTTCTTTCTCCAGTCATTGAAAACATGGAAGATCATTTCCAGTGACATAAATCTGACATCTGTACAGGGGTTAGGTCCTTTGCAACTTCTGGTAACTATATATATGGATGGATGAAGAATTACATGTGCTTACTAGCAAATGATGTATGTGGTTTAAACTTCCAGTCCTTGCATTTTCCAAGCTTCCAAATGTATTTTTATGAGGAAACCATGTACTTTTAATAATTTAAAGAAGTATTTAAATTTATTCTTACTTGCAAATTGGCTGAACAATTTTCCATTCTCAATACTTTCCTCATGTAAAGAGTATTTACCAGCTATTCCATGCAGATAATCTTCTTGATGTCATTAAAGTCATCCGCTAATATTTTTTGAAGTGTTTTGGAAAGTTTGGTCCAGTTTTTTCTCTGTTTCCTGTTTATCTTTGTTTGGTCTGTGCACTAATATCTTTTGACAGATTTTGAAATCTGCCTCTTATATGAATTCTGCACATTTTTAAAAATTAATGGGTCCAGTGAAAAACAGGAATAACTCTGGCTTATATTTTCTACAGTATCCCTGCCATCTTTTTTTTTGCAGTGCCACTTGCCTAGAGCCAAATTTTAGAATTTCTAGTACATGCTTTTGCATTATTTTTGCATACTATGTTGCCGTTACCGAAAACTCGATCCCTATTTTCTTTGAAGTTCTTTGCCCATTTAGTATAAGTGTTAGGAATAACCTCTTAAGGCATTTCTATTTTTTTTAGTTTTTTAGTTTTTTTAACATTTTTAGTCATCAGAAATCTGATGAAAATCCTCTAATGGGAACACCTGTTTCTGGACCAGCTCTTTGGAATGAAGATCACTTTCAAATGATTTCCTTAAATTCTTGTTGCACCTAATGATGGGAAGTTAAGGGAACTTTCCCTAGGGGGTTGGCGCAAAAAATTACCTGATATAGGCCTTACCATTCTCTGCTGATTGTAAAACTGAAGATACATTTACAATGTGGGAAAGTTGTTGCCAAGTAAACAAAGTGGAACTGCAAATATTTCTCTGGTATGTAAGGGTTATGATAATGCTGAAGTGGCTGAACATTTTAAGCTGTAGAACATAGGTATGAACTAGGGCCTGATTTTATAATGGTCTCCAAGACTGGGGAAGATACACTTTTATCAGTGAACCTGGGTGATCCAGCAAGGAGTTGATTTCTTAAAAGTAATTTGCAATTTGTTAGCAAATGTTTTTAGTCCTGGACCAGATCCATTCCAAATTATTTGGATCACCTGAGTTCACGGATGAAAGTGTATCCTCTCCAGTCTTGGAGAGCTTTAATAAATCAGACCCATAGTAACCAATAGGATTTCTACTTGAAGTGCCTTTTGATAAAGTATTGCAGTTCATGGAGTATGCATTCTACTGCAGGAAAATGGACACGTTTGGATGGGCCTTCAGCTAGAAGTTAGAAGTTCAGCTAGAAGCTAGAAGGCCTTCAGCTAGAAGCTGCCAGTTGCTCATTGCTTTGTTGTCTGAACACCGCTTGGCAAATACATGGTGCTGTAAGGCATGTTTAGTTATTCAGTCATCTCAAGGATTTTTTTTTAACTCATGCTTCCAGTTCTTACCAATTAGAACTTTATGACTATCTTTTATAAGTGGTACTAAAGCTACAGAGTTGACTCTTTAGGCTTGGCTTGGCACTTGTTAGTGCAGATAAATATACATAATATTCTACATGGTTGACTGATGAAAATGGATTAGCCAAACTCTTTAAAAAAATAAAAAGGTTGGTAATAAATAAATAAGTTGGTTGCAATCCAGTGTGAAATTTGTATTACATTGTAAGATGAACACTGACAGACTTGGTGGAAACATGTTATTTACTCTAATTAGTGACTTACAGCATGTCCCAGCACTGTTGTATTTGTGACAGCATTTACTTAACTGGTGTTATTTCTTACTAATTGTTTTATTTTAACAATTAAGAGTTTTCAAAATTTTTGCACCCTTGTAAATCATTTTGATTAGATGTTCTCCTAAATAGCAAATGGTCAGCGATTGCTGATATCTGTTTTGGCCTTATATAACAGACTTTGTCAAATACTTAGCTCTCATTAGTAAAACTGTTCATAAGGTTGTGGTGTAGTTTTGCAGCTTTGTAATGCAACTCCTTTATGAGTTATGGAAAAAACTGTACTATCTCAAAAGTATAATCTAGATCGATGTGCCAACACCAACCCAGTAAAAGATGCCCATCTACATTTACCGCTCTGGCAGTTTTTAAGGCTACATACACACGTTAGACTTTTGTCATTGGAAAGGATCTTTCACGAACCTTCCTAACAACAAAAGACGCAAAAGATGCATGAAATAGCACTGTACATATAGTGCCATTCGGCTCTATGGAGAGGGTGAAAACAAGCGGCACCCCGCTATGCTCTCTCTACTTTACATGTATTGCAATCGTTAGTCATTCATGGACTGGATGATAATAATAGATAAAGTTTGAGGGATAGTTTGGGTGGGAGGCTGTTGGTGCTCACAGTGAAATTCACATTTGTTCTAGTGCTTAGACCTCTGCTTCCAAATGTCCTAAATTGGATTTTGGCCATCCAAAAGTAATGCTTGTTATATAGAATACTTCTCCCTGTCATGGCACTGCTGAGCATTTACATCTCTCCACATGTCTGTTAGGTTGCATCAAAATAGGTAAAAAAAAAATTGGCTTGATTTTGATTGAATTTCTGGCTGTCCTAAGTATATGTTAGCAAAACAACCTCTATTGTTTTAAATGAGTCTGTGGCTTACCCAGGTTCTCACTATTACTAATATATCACTGTTATTTTTTTATATTACTGTTATCTCACTATTACTGTGCTCATATGTTTAGAGAACTGTAGCATCTTTCAATATACCGGTATGTGTGTGTGGTTTTACCTTTAAATGTACATTGTAAGTCTGAGAAGAATTTAGTAGTTTTGCTTGAAGCAGCACACATTTATTTCTATTCCTGACACTGAGTTGTAGGCCTCCAAGTCAAATTCTCCTGCTTGTGGTATCTAATGAGATCTTACTAACTTTTGATCAACTGAAAACTAGGATTTACCTCCAAGATCATATTCTCCTTCTACTTTTTTTTCTCAGACTGTGGCATATTTCTTCAACCCCAAAGAGAAACTAATGACACACCAGATTATCCTCACATTCATTCAGTATGTGTGGAATATATAAAAAATCTCAAATATTATCAGACATAAAATATAACTGCAGTGAACCTGTACAATATAGTATATATATGGTCACAGAAAGAAGATGAAGAAGAAATTCAGTGATAACATTTACCATGGGGAAACTTGCAAAAGTGTAGAACCTGTATTGCATGAAGGCTTAACTTTTTAACTTTCAAGCATACAAGTTGTACAGGCTCCACTCCTGTAATTGAGTTGCTTACTCTGATTGCATTTCACAGCACACAGTGAGTTTCTCACCATGTGGATTATAGGTCACAGCATGTCAGATGGCATGTCTCGGCACACTTCTTTCCTTCATTGAATTTTAGTTTCTTTGGCCATGAAGGCTCTGCATTATTTGCAGGCATTTCTGCAGCTTCATATTTTGTGGAAGTTTTATACAGCACCCTGCCAGCTCCTCCCACCATGATCTGTCTGTTTCATTGCATACAAAGGCACATAGAGAATGTATAAAATAATATATGTAATATAGCAGAATATACTTATGTTTTGTGTTGCAATATTAATAACAGTATATATTTATTTATAGCACCAACATGTTATGCAGAACTGTACATTTATTAGGGGTTGCAAATGAGAGATATAGACAGTGACACAGTAGGAAAAGAGTACCCTGCCCCGAAGAGCTTATAATCTAAGATTAGATAATCAAACATAAACTGTCTACCTAGGTATAGTTAAGATATTTTACATTACCTTTAATGGATTGAAATCCCTCATCTCTATGCCTCTCTGATTATGTTGCCTTTCTATACAATGGACTTGAATTGATGTAAACCTCCCTTTTTTTCTTACTTGTACTTGTCTGATATTAGAGATCTTAGCCCACCATGAAATGTTACTATTAGCCAAAGTAATGGCACCTGTATGGGGCTTATTCTAAAAGTTTGATAAGTCAAGCTACATACACACACTATGATTGTTGTCTGAGATGAATGGTCGTGTTCATCTTGGATGGAAAATCTAGCATGTGTACAGCAGTTCCCCAATATCTTTTATCAATCCACCCTAGTGGATCAATAGAAAAGAGCACAACAGGGAGCCACTTTCCCTAGATCAGAATGGCACTGCATGTACAATGGCATTTCATGGTAGTTCAAACTTCTGCTTCTGGCCATGATCACTAAAAGTTGTTTTCAGGGACAGCAATCAGAGCTTTAGCCTCTAGTAACTCAAAAGCAACTAAATTAGGGTCGGGATCAAACTTGCAAGTAAGTTGTCTATGACCCTAATATATTATTAAAACATGAACTTCAGAATACTTCTTATTGAAAGGTAAATCCATTTCCATTACCTGTCATCTATGAATGGACTAGGAGGAGAATCCTTCTGGAATTCCATTGTACATAATCAGTTGAACATTGGTGCTGTGTAATGGCCTGGAACTTTCTGCCAGTACAGCACATACAAAAACATAAACTACACTACGTAAGCCATCTTTTAACATATTTTCAGAGATCTGTGTTTTGACTCCTTTATTATTGCTGTAAACATCACTGTAAAAAAGACTAATTAATAAAAAAAGACATGAACAATATCTCCCCCATGCAGCAATTTTACTTTCATCTCATCTGTCACAAGACCCAATATAAGGAGATGCTATCACAACCAAGATGACCAGCCCTGAGCCATAAATATTGTCTAAAATGGCCAATTAGTTATGAAAGACAGATGAAGGGCACACAATGTTCTGCTTGAAAAGGTTACAGCATGCTTTACAAAGACTAGATAGCTTTTAGAGGAAGTAAGAGGAAATCTTTCAGTAGAGCCGTGTGTGGACAGTCATTGTCAACATAAACTCAGTCTGATGTCAGCTAATTTGATATATAAATATTACAATCCTTTCATTGTGGCTTATTAGTCTATATCTAAGTGAATTTTTGTTGAGCAGACAACACAGTTTTAACAGTTTTATTTGACAATGAATGTCAGTACAATAAGATATTATACCAGATTTATATTAGATAAGAATAAAAAAGGCACAGAAGCTGTTGAAGATAATTTTTTATTACTTCTATAAATTTTTTATATTAATGTTCTATGTAGCAAAGCTAAGCACAGGTGGAACAGAAAATGTAGCCTAAGACATCCCTTTTCAGGACTTATCGTGACAGATTTATTAAAGCTCTCTAAGGCTGGACAGGATACACTTTCATCAGTAAAGCTGGGTGATCCAGCAAACCTGGAATGGGTTTTCTTAAAAGTCATTTGCTATTCGTTAGCAAATGTTTTGAATCCTGAACCATATCCATTCCAGGTTTGCTGGATCACCCAGCTTCACTGATGAAAGTGTATAATTTTAAGCCTTTACTTGCTTTATTAGGAATGTGCTACAAATTTTTTTTTTTTTTTTTTTTTTTTTTTTTTTAAGAAGCCCCCTTCTGTCAGTATACTCTGAATTTATTGGCATGTGATTGCTTGGGGCAGAGTATCTGATTTATAGTCCTTAAAGCCACATGCACACGCCATAAAATTGTTACCTGGGGTGAATAGTCATGAATAGTCATGCTTGTCTTTTCCCCTTATCGGGAGGACCGCTGTTCATGGAGGAGAGCATAGCAGGTCTCGCACATCGTTCTCCTTCCCTCTCCATACCCTCTCCATAGAACAGAATGGTATGGTGTGTACAGTGCTCATTCATTAATCTGTCACTGAGAACAACCACAAACAATTGTTTCTAGTGACAATCCTCTGGACATTTGTACGAGGCTTAAAAAAAACCCTGTGATAGGGTAACGATGCAGAGCCATTGTCACCTTATCAAAGGACGTATCTGAACAAAGACATTCATTACACGACCACAAGGCATTAATTGTAAAAAGTAAAAAAAAAAGTAGCTCTTGAATTTACATTAACATACTAAATGCTGCTGCATTTAATTATCAGTGAATCTGCACTGACTGTTTTCTCTTAGTTGCCCTACAAAGTCCCACAAATTTAGCAAATGCAAAGTCCTATGATACTGTGGCAAAACGCTGCACAGTTCCATGCATGATAAAAGTGCTGCCAAGCTCATGTAGGTGGTGCTCAATTCCAATACAATAGAATGAGAAAATGGCCCTGATTTATTAAATTTCTCCAAGGCTGGAGAGAATACACTTTCATCAGTGAAGCTGGTGATCCAGCAAACCTGGAATGGACCTGGTTCAGGATCGAAAGGATTTGCAAACAAATAGCAACTGACTTTTGAGAGATCCATTCCAGGTTTGCTGCATCACTGAGCTTTACTAATAAAAGTGTATTCTCTCCAGTCTCAGCCGCTGGCCACACCTAGTCCTACCCACTGCTTGCTGAAATGACAGCCCTGCTTCTGTTGTCCCTTCCACCATGAGCAGCAGAGTCTGGGAGGGGAAGCATGTGAGACACAAAGAGGATTTGGTATGTTCAGGAAAGGCAAGTTCCTATAGAAGGGGACACAGCGGGGTACCTCCCACTCACCATCCCTTCTTTATAGAAAAAAACAGTTTGTGTGTATAGTGCTCATTCACTCATAAAATAATTACAATAGATCATTTCCAGCTACAGAAAGTCTAAAGTAGCTTTAGGCCTATGTAAACAATCAATTAATCCTTTATTTTATCAGGTTGGCATGGTTCTACATATTTGTATGCAGATCTAAAGGAAATTGTACAGTCAGCTTTCAAATCTATGGCTAGCAAATTGTTAATGAAAAACTAGCTCAAACTCGCACAACTTTGTAACTAATAGTTTTAGACACAACACAAAAAAAAGACGAGATTTATTCTATAATTCCAACCATCATACAGTTTTCACATCAATTTTTCTAAACTGGCCTATTCTGTTCTTTTGCTTATGTTTCATTTACAAACCTTTCAACATATCACTTTTCAGGATTAGAGTCATGTCTGCACAAAACAAGAAGCTAGATCTAGACAGCTGTGTTATTTTGTAATAGGTTCGGTGTCATGTTGTTTGTGAATAATATGGGTCTTGTGTTGGATCTTTGTAGTTTAAGACCTGTGGAAAATGTAAATATACTATCTGTTGCTGTTACTCTGAATTTAAAGTTTAACCCCAGCTAAACTTTTTTTTTTTCTTCAAAAGAAGAAAGCATGGAACCTCTTTACTAATATGGTCCTGATTTATTAAAGCTAAAGAAATCCATTCCAGGTTTGCTGGATCACCCAGGTTCACTGATGAAAGTGTATCCTCTCCAGCCTTGAAGAGCTGTAATAAACCAGGGCCACTGTGTTTACTATTATTTAGTACCTTGATGGTGTAGTAGCTTCAGACCTGTGGTGGGCTGCTCAGCTGCCCATATTGCTGCTCAGGTTTTTTTAAGTACCAGTATTTGCACATTTATTAGGTGGCAGTAATGGACGGCCATAGGTAAGATGCTATATGTATCGTCTCACAAGGAAGTAGTTAAGTCGAAGAAACAGTAACCTCAACACAACTTTCCTTCCAGTCAGAACATAGTCCTAATATGTGTGATTTATTTTAGTATTAGTTTCATAAGAGCAATTTTCATTTCACCAAATATTACAACTCCCTCTGTCCTTCCAACGCCCACTTGTTGGTGCATGTATGATAGACACTGGTGTTAGTGTCCTGTCTTTGCTCTTGACAATTCCTAACCATTCGTAAAACACATGGCCCGAGTGTCATTCTCTGCATTTTTTGAATGGTCATCTATAAATGGTACTATAGATATGACAGCAGCATTGGTGTCTATCATGTAGAGCTGATGTGGGGAAGGGTCTGAAGTGCAGAGTAAGCTGTGCTACCTAACCAAACGTGAAGGAGTCTAAACTTTTTCAAGACATCAGACGATAACTTACTATACAGTAAGCAGATTTTTGTTCCAGCAAAACCCAGGACCTATACCTCCAGGAAAACAGGCACAGGAACGTGTCCTATACAGGTGGAGTATTTACACTTTTTTTAAACAAGTTTATTCATACTTAATATGCTGTTTACCAATTACAGTGGCAAAACTAGCAAAATAAAAAATTACAATTATACTGTAGCCTGGAATACAACAGTTTTTCTTTTTCTGATACCCTCCATAACATAACTGTATTACCTGTTCCTTAACAGCCAAGGTGTCCTGGAAAAGCTGCAGCTACGGGCTCCAACCATTTAGGAATAGATGGGGTTAAAAAAATGGTCAGATTTGTTCATATGGCTTCACAAGGTTTTCCAAAATAATTTAAAAAAAAAAACATAAATATAAAGGGTTTTTTTTTTTGCTCCATTTAAATCGACTTGACTATAGAAAGGTTCGTTCACCGTGGCAACATTGCCGTGCAATTTCACTGCAGAACAAACAGCATTGTCACCTGTTAGGGAAAATGGAACAATAAAGGACCTGCTGGAAAGACCTGTAGGTGATAAAAGTATTTTACAGGAGAAAACAAAAAAGACTACATATGTGATTGTGAATTGTGTTGATAATTCCATGGTATTTCTAGGTAGCATTTTTTGGTTTAAAAAATCAATTTTATTTATTCATTTTACTCCCACTCCCACACTCCAATTTTACTTATTTTTCTGAAACCTAAATCTTTCTAAATATGCTGCATACAATATTTATCTTTTAGTAATATTCATCTATAAAATGAGAGTTTCTTACTAAAATATCTATACATTACACTTGCATTGAGATACCTGATGTGTAGCCAACCGAAACAGCAATCTACCGGTAGCTAAATGTATGTGAACATGTTTGTGACACTTCATATTTGTCTTGTTATTTTGGATGCAGGGAAGTGATGATGGATTTTTGAGTAAAACTTGCTACCAAACAAGATCTATCAGTTCAGAAAGCATCCAATGGAAGAAGAGTGATGAAGAGGATGAGAAAACTTGTGTTACCAATGATGTGAGTTTCTTAGTTCATTCTACTCTACTTGTTAAAAGATATCCATTTATATGTGCAGTCAGTTGTACTGCTGTGACCACATGTTGGGCTGAGCTTTGAAAATGTAGGTAGTTTTAGAATTTTTGATCCTTCTGTTTCCATACTGCCACTGTGTGACTAAAGTTCCTTGCATACTTCTTAGTCTAATGACTCAAATATTCTGAACCTTACAAGGACTAAGTATAAGTGAGCACACTGTTATTACATTATATCTACATGGCTAATATTGTGCAGTATGAAAAAATGGAATATTAATGAACTGAAAAACATGAATCAATAAAAACTATGTTGAGGTAGAAAAGGAAGAAGGCATTATTAAATCTGATTGGGGTGAACTAGGGGTGATATAAAGATACAATATATATATATATATATATATATATATATATATGTATTTTGCAAAATGAAGCACATTAAATGTTACACGCTAAACAAAATTGCTTAAAACTCTACAAACTGAAAATCCAAAGGATGCAGTATTATCTTTTGTGATGCTGACCCCATTTATCACACCAAGTGGGGCAGTGCACAGGTAACTAGCAGTATTCAAAACTGAAATGGCTGCTGGAGTGTGTTTTTTTTTAGGGTTTGTGTGGGGCAAACAACATGTGATCAATAGGACTGCTGCCAGGTCCAAACATGGTTGCCGCTGCCAGGTCCAAACATGGTTGCCACTGCCACTCTCTGTCCATCTTATTGGCGCCAGTGCTCACCAGACTCCAGTCCCACAGTCTAGCATCGTACTCCTCACCTATAGCAAGCCCCTACTTGGGAGGTTGGCTGCACCTTTCCAGCACACGGCTGCCCTCAGGACTTCTCTGCACAAAGGATGGCACCTGGGGAAGGCATGAGAGAGGACCAGAAGCCAATGATAACCCAGTACAATGGATTCCATCAAAGGCCAGTTAAAAAAAACAAAGCCAGAGGTCATACACAGAAATCAGTCTGCCAAAGGAGGTATCCAAAGGTAGAGGCAAAGCAGAGCTGGGGTCACAGGCAAAAGGGTGACAGAGTCTGCAACAATAAATTCAAGAGATAAACACATCAGCAGCAGGTCAGACCAGGTTAACGCTACAGCAGGTAACTGGGGACTGTGAACAGAATGGCTATAAGTCCTAGCAGGCAATAGTAGGCCACTGACTAATCTCCTAAAGTCCCCTTCAGTTGTGCACAGCCTCAGAATATGTGCTTTGGATGCCAAGAAGGTAAATCTCAGGCTGCACGGTCAAAGGGAAGTAGGAGATGCTGCTATTTCCTTGTTCTTCTTGCTGTTGCAAGCTATTCCGCCAAACAGGGTGTGATGCAGCAGTGGCACACAGCTCGGGATCGCTAGCCATATAAGTGTCTCCTTACAGATAAATAATACTCTCTAGTTATATTGGAACCAGACTGGATGACTGATGTCCAGATGGAATTTGTGATCAACCCAAATTTAAGAGCAACAATAATGGCCACCCTATACTGTTGCTATGTGGGTGACTTTTACAGGCATGGGCACTGCTATGTAACCAGTCCATATACAGATAATTTTAGTAGCGTTCTCCTAATATATTTTCATAGAGAGTTAATGTCTCCCTTTATAAGTAGCCACGGAAGATTCAATGGCAAATCAACTGAATTCCGGCATCCACAGTAGGTAGATGTGAAATCAGCAAAAAATGCAGACTTGACTACAGGTCCCACATGCATGTTGTGAATCTGTGACAAGCTCAACATTTTAGTAAACCCAGGTGAAGCAATGTGATCATAGGACAGGCATACACAGATGTATTTTGCCCTCGTAGTGGTGCTTAATCATAGAAGTTCCAGCCAGGAAACAATAATTGATAACAGATATGGATTGTGCTTTCCTTGTAGCTATTGTTGTTCTGTGCTTTGTTTGCTATTGGAAGTTTTGTCATATAAACATACACTACATAAGTGCATTCATGAATTCGTTCATTCTCTTCTCCTTCTTGGCTGCTCCTCTGAGGAGAAAGCGATGATCTTGCATTGACGCGGTCTTTGATCTCTCCTCAAATTCTGTTTTATATCCCCTAAAGAATATGTTTGATTGACTGTTACTACAATAAGTAAATCAAACCAAATTTATAAGGAAGCTGCAGGGAGAGCTTAAAAGATGACTTGCTTGACCTCTCGCAAATCTATTTCTCTGTCCCTTCTTGTTGCATTGTAACCTTACAGAGCTGATTATCTGTGTCAGTGAAATTGGTTTTGTTATGGATTGCTAACAAATACACTCTACACTCTTTGCCTCTGAATTTAAAAATATGGCTTTGTGGCCAAAGTGTTCCATTAAAGGATTTAAAGAGTTGGAATGTAGCCTATGCTTAGATATAAAGTATATTAATAAGAACAAAACAGTGCTCCAATCACCACTCAGTGATATGAATGCGTGATGTTTTTTTCAAATTATCTTCTCCATGTACTGAAAACCCTAGCAGAAAATTGGGCTACTGCCAGTACTGTGCTCATAACTTTATTATCAGCCTGATAGGTGAAGATTTTGAAAAAGGGGAATACTTATGGGAGAGCTCTCAAAGTACATACAAAACCAGATGAACTATCACGAAAGTTTTTAATATGTCAATAATATATTCAGTGATGCTCAATGTAGTTGAGATAGACTTCTTAAGATACAGACATAGCACACTTCCCCTTGATTTCCTCCATTCTCTGAGCATGTTTAGCTGCTTTAAATTCAGTTTGAGCTATTCAGTTCTGTAAACAATTGCATGATATCAAGGAAGCTAGGTAGGAATAGCAATAAAACAAACTGTTGGTGACCTCTGTAGTTGCAAATACTGTGGAGCAATTCATCTTCAAAATTTACAGTAGAAACAATATAGAATATATCAGCAGCTCAGCTGGCTCTGCTGCCTCCTGCAGCGATTCAGTAATTTTCTAATTCAAACTAAGAACAGAGTGCCTGTAACTTTCTAATTTTACCTACATTATCTCTGGGCTTTATCCAAGCAAGCACTATGAATCTGTTCTTTTTTTTCCGTTTCTTATTTTGGCAATAATATTGGCATTTTTTTTAATCAACACATTCACAAACGGTTGAGTTGCTTAAAAATATTGAGGTTTCCTATAGCTTTTGTCAGGCCTTTATTTAACACCATTTTTAAACATATCAACATGTTGCATTTATGCCAAGAAAAGTGAATACGTTAGGTGGAAAATTCCATGGTCTAATACTTTGATAAATCTAGGGACCAGGCTTCCAAAAGTGGATAACAAATTCTCTTCTCCCCTTTCTGATAAATAGGCCCGTGTATGAGTGGTGAAATCCCCTCAGACAAACGTTTTTTTACTTTTCTAGAAATTGCATGTTAATGAATGCATGTTAGAATTGCATGTCTACTAGGGCTCAGTTTATGTTTTCAAAATTTCATTCTTTTTTCCTCAATTTTTTTTTCTTGTGTCATTTTTCTGCAAGTATAAAATGACACACAAGCTAAATTCAGCAATTGTCAATCTATAGAACTTTGCGTAGGGTAAATACTTTTTCAGCCCCTTGTACATCACAGTGTTTTGATGGCATTCATTATCCTAGTTGTTGATGCCTATGGTAAGTTAATATAAGCCATCATGCAGTAAATAATGACACATTGCCTTACTTTTGGAGACGACATGTTTGTACCAGGTGCAGCAGAGCATAGCCTAATGTAAAACTGCAGCCATAGATTTGTTACTTTCACATTTTCTATCGATGTTTCTTAGATTAACTCGGAGTGAGACACGAGCGGTGCTCAGTAGTGACAGTCAATCAATAGAAATATGAGGACATGAGTCATGTTTCTTCATCAGTACCTTGCTGTAATGTTCAATCTGAAATTGTTTTCTTTTCTCCTGAATGAGATAGGGTAATGACTGTACAACCAGTCCTCAGAGGATGAATCCATGATGATGTCTAGGATGGATGCATAAAATAGAAAGCTAAGCGTCTCATCTGTTATCTGGGTGAGAGATGGAAGATAAACCACTACAAAATGTTCTGTTAACTGTGGCTTCTGATGTCTGCCGACTGAGCGCATACTGGCCAAAACATTGCCACTGGTTGGAAATATAATCATTTTCATCATTATCATTATTACTAAAAAGATGTTTGGAAAGGTAATTTTTTGGGTCAAAATAACAAAAAATAATGGACGGTAATACCGTAAAGCTGAATTTTTTGTAAAAAGCTAATTACACGGATAAAATACTTACAAAGGTGGCTGTATTAGCCAAATTATTTGTAAAATGGCCACTCAGTTCTGAGAATGCACAGCACAGCTAGGTGACATCACGTACAGCTATAGAATATAGAAAAGCGGTGGTGTCTTTTCACCAACCCCAGCCTGCTGATTGGATAGCGAAAGAGCAATAGCAAGTTGATGAGATTATTTCTTGGTTTACTTTACTTTCTCCTTTAGCATGCTCTGTTGAATGCTACACATTTGGCTACTGCCCTCCGTCTTTCAGTCTGTGTACTGATGTATAGGAGATGGTAACGAGGTGATACCAAGTCAAATTCTGATACTTTCACTAATTACTTAAAAAAATGCCTTTGAATAAATACACAGCTGAAATATTTTGTGTATTTTATATCTGTCTAACTGCCTAACTTCAGTTGAAATCACAACAAATTTTCAAGGCACAGGACCCCTGATTCTAGCCATGTGCCTTGGAAATGTTCTATGTTTTCCACTGTGGTCAGACATTAAAGGTATTGCCTTCAGCTGTTTTTGTTATTTTGTCAAAAAGTACTGTTCTGGATCTGTTTAATAGCTCCTCTTCAACAAGAACGATGTCATTATTGTGAACAAACAATTCAGAAACAGACATTACAATGTATCAAGATGTTGTAAAGGTCAACTTCTGAATTTCTAAAAAAAATAACTTCTTTAGTATGAAAGACATGTTAAGTTATTTGAGAGTTCAGATTTAAACCCCCTCCATTCCCCCACCTATTTATGGAATAGGAAGTAAAAGTTTTTTTTTTGTTTTCTGTTTAGGCTGGGTCTACATGGACGTTTTTGAAAACACGTGTAAACGTTCCTTTTTGGTTTATATACGTTTTTAAACACTTTTATTAGCGGTTTAAAGCTTGTCTTTAAAACACTGGAAAACGCCTATGCTGTGTCTTTTCATGTTTTCCCGCGTTTTTATTGCGTTTACGTTTTTAGTGCTTGAAAAAGCAGGAAAACGTCCTATTCAAGTCAATGGAAGCGTTTACCCGGGTTTTGGGGCGTTTACCAGCTTTATCTCTGCGTTTTAATTTTTTAAACGTTGCAAGCAATGTTTGAGATTAAGCTCATAAACGTGCCTCAAGGAAATGTCCCGGTGTAGATTAGCCCATTGGAATGCATGAGGATTTCAAACAAGGGCTTTAAAAGCCTCAGGTTAAACGCTGGGGAAACTGTCCGTGTAGACTAAGCCTTAGTTTACCACCAAAATGTCATTCACTGGCTCTTCTAGGCATGCAGACTGTTTTAATCTGCTCCCAATACCAATTTGTCACGTTGTTACATAATCTCATTGTTGGTGTCTTAAGGAGCCTGTGGGGACCTTGCAAATTGGCAGTCACATCACCCAAGCAATGACATGAGATGTTAAAGAAGGATCCACCCACCTTGCAATCTAGAACATCTGAGACTGTCCTGTCCCATAAACCGAGATTTAAATAAGTAAAAGGGGCTACTAAAACTAACTTGGGGATTACTTCGTGAGAATAAAAAGTTGGTGTTCAGAGATCTTTCCTAAAGCCTTCTTAACATATAATTTAATATAACTTCTGCTGCTAATTGTTTTACATTGGCTATGTTTATTTGATGGTCATGGAGCACAGAGAAGGATTGAAACTCTTTTTTACATATTCATAGTGGTAGTGTTTTCTGATTTACAGAATACAGTCTATTAATTGGAGACTGCAGGCTTGGGGTGGATTAGAATTTTCTTCAATAATTTCCTAAAATGCATATTCTGAATGTCCCAAATTGGTGAAATAATTAAAACTATACCACTTTATTTTATCAAGGTAAAATTCATCTACATAGTTATTCAGCCTTGTTGACATTTGAGTTACAAAGACAAAGTTTGTAAGTCTTGTGCATAGCCATCTTTGTTTGTATTTGTAACTGTGTCAGATGTATGCACTAAAGCTCTCCTATTCTCCTGGTGCCCCTTGTCCACAATGAGATCCTGTGCATGTCAGTTACCCAGGCTGACCCTGGGGGTTAGTAAAGCATGCAGTTTCCTGAGTTCTATGAAAAAGATTATCTGAAGCCATGACAAGTGGCAGTAAGTTGATTTTTTTTTTCACAGCTTGCGTTTGTGTATGAGTGATCTCCAGGCTGCCTAGTGTGCCTACTGAGGATAACAAGCAATTGTTTCCAGTATGAACTATAAATAAGTCATATATAATTGAGTAAATGTGTCTTTTTATTTTTAATTTGCTGTTTTCATTCAGAAACCTTTTACTTTTGACAAGAGATCACACATATGCAAATGTTACATCATGTAAAATACGTAACACAGTCATCTTTATTGTCAAAATACATTAGTCTTTCAGCAGCCTGGAATGTGAATATTTATAGAAACCATGCTGTTGGAGCTTTCATGATTGCCTCATAAGAATAAGTGGCTATAGCTGAAGCAGTGAGAGTGGTTGTAGAAGCAGTAGAGCTAGGACTATACCCCAAAGCTGCTAGGGCACACTAGACATCATTGCTAGCCTGGGAATAACAAGTAGCCCTGGTATATAAGGCATGCCGATCCACATCTGTGTGGGTGATCAAGCAAAGTTAATCCCAATGTTTATATACACAAACCTCTGTTGACTCAGTAAAATATTGGTGGCCAAGTTCAAGTTATATAGGGTTGTTAAGGATGAGCAGCTACCACTTGTCTAAAGATGTTTTCAGTACAAGCAGCTTTTCTAGGTTTTCCACATTGCCAGTTGGGCCTGCTGTTTTAATAATGACTTTGCGCTATGTAATGAAAATTGGAGGAAAATGCAAAGATGAAAGTACAGATTAAAAAAATAGAGATCCAACAATTTTTAATATTATTTATTTGATAGAGGTCAACCAGAACATGGATTGTCATTAGAACTAAGTATCACGAAGTCACATAGTACAGAATTATTATAGGCAGCAAACCTGATGATATTATAAAGATAAAAATGAGAATGAATTTAGGATGTAAAGCTTCGGTAATGGGTTATATACCTTTTGGTATGTCCACACCTCATGTCCTTCTGTTATGTACCTAGATAAAATGAGAGAAGAAAATCCAGCAACGTAGACACAAACAGCAGAACCTGAGAGTAATCCCAACAACCAAACATAAAAAAAAGCAAAAAAAAAAATAGTTTTCTAACTGTATAAAATCCAGATGCCCAAAATGGGTTGTTGTATTTATAAGGTCTGGCTCTAGTTATATATTTCTTGCTGCCAGGAATGATTCTGCGCTAAGCAGGCTGATTAAATCAGTTTGTCATATAATCAAGGTTGACAGTGTTGTCAATTTAAAGCCCAATGAAATTCCACAAAATATTTATTTATTTATTTATTTTGTCATACAGCTTTATTAAAGAGAAAGCAAAGTGAATTATCATTAAGCACATTCTAAATTGCGTATTTACCTTTATATAATTTTATATGCCTCACATGTTTACATGCTTGCTCTTCCAAAAGATTTTTATTTTTTAAAGAGAATTTAAAATGCATGCAGACAGTAAATTTGAGTAACTGGAAACAATCTTTCTTGATTGTTTCCAGTAACAGTAGAACAAGCTGGTGCTGTTCAGTTCTATGGAGAGAAGAGGACAAGCAGGAAGCACAAGCAGTCTTCCCTGCTCAGCCGGTGATATGCTGTGGCTTTACCACAATACACACACTAAAGACTACCACAATCATTTGTCTCAGGTAACAATCATCCAGGGTGTGTACATAGCGTTAAACTCAAACAGATCAGCCTGCAAAAATTCCTTGTTCTTATTCTGATGGGAGGCAACTCAAATTTTCCCTTTCTTGTAGCACTATGGCCGCTGCAGGAATCTAATACTTCCAGTACTGTCAGATGCCTTTTCTTCTCTGGATAAAGAACCACATGCAACCTACTGAATTGCATGGCAAATTGTTTGCCAAACTATGTTGTTAACATCACAGTAGATTAAAAGGACTTTTTTTAAACCTCTCATACAAATATTTTTATTTATTACTCACTGACCCCTCGTAAAAAATTCATTACAATTCATAGAAAATATAAGATATTGATGATTATTTGCATCAAGCAGATCTCTTTTATATAATTATCTTCCCAAACATTGAAAAGAATATACTTTTTCATTAAAATGACTAAATTATAATAACATAACAAGTGCATGATAATTATTTCAAGACTTCTTATAACATTGATACAAGTTTCCCAAGAATATATAAAATGAAGGATGTATATTGATTTCTTTCATTTTACCTAACATCAGGCATCTATTTTAGAGGCTTCCTAGCAAAAAAGTAAAGATATTTAATTTTTTTTTTTCAAATCTTAGTTGATATGACAAATGAAAAAACAAATCTTAAACTAATGTTAAAAATGAACTTTTGAGTGTTGTTTTTAACAATCCTATTTCAAGCCGAATACATATGCTTTTTTTAATGCTTTATTCACTTTGATGAACTAATATTAATTTTATAACATTACTACGCAAATACATTTCTGATTTCTGCTTCTGTCCTGACTTGGCTATGTTATCTGTTAAAGTGGATATGGCTCACCCCATCATGAGTCATGATGACCCAGTATATTCACAAAATCTCTCAATTATAATGGTTTCCTGTAACCCATGTATCAGCTCACTTTCCAAACTCACAGGCATTAGTGGGGTGGCAGTATCAGTCCTTCTTTTTACTTTGACTAGTGTAATCCTTTTGTGTCCAGGGGTAATCAAAGCCTTGTGACCAGAACAAATATTGAACTTTTGGTATCAGGTCACTGGACTAATATAACTTTCTACCCGCACTTTAAGGGTTTTTCAAATTACCCTGAATATATTTTATAATCAGCAGAGAAATTAACAAAAATGTGAAAAAATAATCATCATTCTACAGGGAGCAATATTTTAATTAATGCCGTTCTGACAAGGCAACTTGCTAGATGTATATTAATGTGCAATGGGGAGCACACATGGATTAAACAGAATCTGTCATGAAAAAAATGATAAAGTCAGGAATAATGATCTTAGATTTTATTATAGTATAAAAATTGCTGTCATTCTGTGTTTTTTTTTTTTTTAATCTCGGCAATAATCCTGTTCTGATGTTGGTTCCCTTTGCCTGCCTCTATTTCAGTTATAATTGGGTGCAGGGATCAAACCATACTTACATATAACTATAGCTAGGATTTACTAAAATGCATTAGCAGGATGCAGAACTTTGCCCTGTTCTTGTGTTAAATAAATGTGTAATGCGAATTTATTTAAAATTGATATCTGCTTATGTTTCTATTGTGCTGCACCTGGTAAGAAGTGTTGTCTGTATCGCTTGCAATATGTTCATTGAAAGGCTGGGGATATGGATTTGTTTGAATATACAGAAAATAGAAGAAAACTTTAACTGATACACTTAAATTACCTCAGAGCAGATCTCAAAAAAAAGAAAATTGGAGTTTATATTTACAAATTTGTTTGATTTGCTTAGATTGTTGTATATTAAATGGACAAATGTATTTGAAAAGTGAGCCTACCATTTTAAAGAAAAGCTAAGGCACTGTCACTGTGTAAATACAGCAAAAGCATACTGTCACTGTATAAATACAAAAATCACTTTTTTTGATTTTAGTATACAACTCTGACCAGTTTGACCAGTGTTCCCTATATTGAATATGCACAATATCCTGAAGAAGGAAGCACTATTGCTTTATTCTGCAGCATACAATGTCCTGCTTGATAAAACGTGTATAGAGGCCATGGATCTACATCTGAGCAAAACTTAAGCTAGGTACACACTTCCAATGGCTGAGGGCCGATATCGGGCGAGAATCTGGAGTGTGTACATCACAGGTTGTGCATCGTCTGAACAACCGTCCCGGCAGATCCACGGACAATGAACAACGAACGATCCTAATGCAAGAGAAGGGGCGGAGGGCGCAGCAGGGTGCCGCTCCATCGCTTTCCCCTCTGCATAGAGCAGAATGGTGCTGTATGTACAGCACTCATTCATGCATACTGCAGTGCATAGTCATTGGAAAGGATCATGAAAGATCCTTTCCAATGATTATAATTTGAAGTGTGTATGCAGCTTTAGGAGATAGATTAGTCCAACTTGTTAACAAACTAACAGCAGCTTCTATTTTCCGTGATTGCTAATAAATAGACATAGTCCTCAGCTCCTAGATTAGACTAACTTAAACTATTTAGTTTTTCATTTCTAATTTGGTAGCTCCCCTGTTTAAATTCATATGTCACCTAATCAAAATATTTTTAAATATTAAAGGAGAATCTCAGTTGCATCTGAAGACTCACAGACAATGAAATGATTTAGTCTAATAGTATGGCCACTCAGTTTAGGGACAATGCATTTCCACACAAGTGTCCATACAAAATGTGCACATGCAAACCTGCCACATTATCCACATGTTATGAACACATATAAGCTACAGAACCTACTACATCATGGGTCTGATTTATTAAAGCTCTACAAGACTGGAGAAGATAGACTATCTAGAGTATGGAATGAATTTCATAAAATAATTTCCTATTATTTGGAAAATGTTTTCAATCATTGACTGAATCCATTCTAGGTTTGTTGGATTACCCATGATAGCCTATTTTCTTCTCTAGTCTTGGACATCTTTAATAAATCAGGCCCTATATGTAGGGACATACACTAAACATACAGTTTATAAATGCCTTCTCCTGTCTCACTTTGTAGGGTCCACACATGCGCACTTTTCATATATCATACATATGCGATGAACTGAGGATAGAAAGAGTGATATTTTCAGATACAATATGCTGCTGTGCATGGCATGGAAGCTCAGTGCCATGGTGAAGGTCATGCTGAGCACTGGGTACGATCTGCCAGCGTTTTACTGAGCATGAGACACTCAACAGCCACAGAAAGTAGATCACAAACCTTACTTGCTGGATCACCCAGCATTACTGATGAAGTGTATACACTCCAGCAATATTAAATCAAGCCCAATGAGTGAAAAAAACAAATTGGTCAACCAGGCATTGCCCATTGTATTACCAGTAAGAGTTAATATTACATTAACAATATATAGCTTATTTAAGATTATAGTGATTGAGATTAGATCAACTTTACCTACTTTATGTACTGTACTTGAGGTGTATGGTACATAATAAGTGAAGCAATTGTCCAGGAGCATGCTAACCATAACTGGCACATTGCCAGAGACATAATGAGCACCTGACTTTTGCTTTGTGTACCGTAAATACTGAATACATGATGGATATGCAAAGCTTATGGCGTAGTTTGCCAGGGACAAGCTAAGAATCTAAAGCCCTTTGCGATGGACATGCTAAGTGCAAAGATTGCTCTATTTTGATATGCAAGTGTAATTCTGATTCTTGCCTCCTGTTGTAACATATCATGAAGCCCCCATTATTGGACAAAAAGAAGCACACTTTTAATTACCTTTTTTAATTCTGTGATAATAGGTTGTGTGTAATTAACATAAAAGTCAATAAACATAAGTCCTAGAAGTGGCAGGAGATTTTAAAAAGCCATCATTTTGTGGATCTCACCAACCAGACACCAAGGTTAGGAGAAAGTGACTATGTACCAGGATAAAAGTTAAGTATAAGGGGAGAAGATTCACTTTTAGGGTCCCACAGATGAACACTTGGGGTGGGGAACAGGGTTTAGGGTCAGGTTAGGTGTTTAGGTAGGGGAGAATTAGTTTGACCATACCTGTACAAAGGCATGAGATATGCTGTTCCAATGTCTCCCAATTCCAAAAGTGGGGCTACTCAATTGGGTGGCATGTGTGCTGTTATGATATGATCGTTCCAAGTGTTATCATAAAAGACAGACTTCCTCCTAACATCAAAATGATCTTTCTAGGGGCACTGTGTATATAAACAGTATACAGTATGTCCTTATTGTGGTTATAAGGACTTTTTTTTTTTTTTTGGCAGTTTATAACTACATAGCCAGCTAAAAACTGAAATGGGAAGGAAATCCCTAATAACTTTATTCTTAAATCATGTCTTGTGTAAACAGTTATATGGTAGATCATGTCAAGTTTTTGTTTAAAATATAAACACAAGCCGATACTCTGGATAATTATGGATAAAGATTGATTTGTTAGAACCTGTCAGTTTTCATTTCAATAGGGTTATAGACAACGATCAAAAGGTTCCTGAAACCCCCTCCCCAAACTCAAAAATCTAAAAGAAAGGTTTTGGCATAAATTCACTTTACATACCGGTACTTCACTTTTATTATTCACTTATTCACTCACTTTTGTTATTCACTTTTGTTAATTTATATGGCAAGTATAAGTAAAGGTCACTTATTCTACAAGCCTTCACTGAATTCTTTTAATATGCAATGAATGTTCTCTAATTGGAAAATGTTCATTTCGTGCCCATTATAAGGCTACATACATCTTGTTCCTGTTTTAGCAGAAAGAGGAAGCTGAATGTTTACTTAGTGTAATAAATCTTTTTTTGGGCCCTCCTCCATTTCAATTCAGTCCCTATGTAAAAACCCAAATGATCATGAAAAGTGTATCCCCTTCTTCTGAAGGATGCCCCTGTTGGATGCCACACTGAAGACATAATGATGAGTTTTGGGGTTTGTGGTTTTTGACAGTACACACCAGTCCCCAGGCTATGAATTTTTTCTCTTGACTTCTCAAAACCTCTGGCATTTTTTATGGAGACAGTTCCTTGGTCTTTGTAAAGTGAGTCATATTGTTTGGCTGCCACTGCAATTGCACTGGATTTAAAATGGAATTTAGAGATGTTGAGAAAGTAGTGTAAACAAGAAACTCCTAAGTATGCTGAAACAAAATCTTGTATTTTTCTTAAGTGGGTTGAACCCATAACTCTTCCATGTGTCACTTGGCTTTTTTTAGTGCAAGAATTTACAATCTAGACAATAAAGTAGATATAAATCCTAATTGACATTTAGTTTAATAAGGAAGAGCATATCATAAACCACTGTATTTTACTTTTTTTCACCTATTCTTTATCCTTTGTGGGATCTCAATACTGCTGATCTCTTGAAGTCTGTTTGCAGCAGTACTAGTTTATTGTAAGATCACCAATTCTCGGATTTTTCAGTTAGGCTTTCCTAATGGTGACAAAAGTAGACTTTGCCTTCACCGGAGCACAGCTGGGAGACATAGACAGAGGGTTGTTACCCTATAATAGGAAATTCATGGCGAGATTATGAATTCATTATGTTACAGGCAACAATAAACTTTATTCCTGGTTGGATCATTGATTGGACTTTTTATGTTCCAACATGACTGTTTACAGAACCAAGTCCATAAAAACATGATATGACAAGTTTGGTGTGGATGAAATGATGTGGCCTGGAAGGAACCCTGATGTCATAACTATTTAAAACCTTTGGGATGAATTGGAGCTCAAATTGTGAGCCAGGACTTCTCAACTAACATCAGTACCTAACCTCATAGCTTTGTTGGCTCAACACGCACACATTTCCATAGCCACATTTTATGTTCCTTTCCAAAAAGTAGATGGTAATATAGCCAGAAAGACGGGGATCAACTCCATATTAATGTCAGTGTTTATGGAATAGAATAGGTGTTGTGGTCAGGTGTGCGCAAACATTTGGTCATATTGTGTATGGTGTATAAATATAAAAAAATTACAAACATTCAGAACCTATAAATAAAATTGAGCAAAAACCACCATAGGTTTTATTCTATCAATAGCGGCCACGATAAAAAAAATCATGTGGACAAATTTTTGGTGGCCCAGGCACAGGTTTTTGCAAGTAGAAGTCTAGGTGGCATCTTCTGTCACAGGTCAGAAGTGACATGGTTGAACATGAAGTGTGAAATGTTATACCAGAACTATAATAATGGATTGCAGGTTCAGGAGTAAAGGAATGTTTAAAATCTTTTTACAATGTTCTGTTCTGACGTGGCACTGCCTGACAATTTTATGTCATTTTTCTGTCTGGAAAGACCATTCCTGCAAACGCCACTTAAGCTTTGGAAAGATTTCTCAATACCATCTTACTTTCTTTAACTATTTTATTCTAATACCTGCATGATGTTCCTTTTCTTAAATATATTTTAAAGTTGAAAAACCATGGACTTATTATAACTTAAAAGGAACATCAGGATAGAAATAGACAATCTGCTTTGCTGACATGATCTTAAAGGTGCAGGGTCCTGGGCTGCCATCTTTATTTCTTCTACACTGCTTGGAGAATATTAAGCTGCTTTTGTTATTTTTGCTCTTTTTTGTTTTAGACAAAAAAAAAAAAACAGTCAGCACATAAAATTTTCAAAGAAATTTACCCAAGTTGACCCCTTCCAATCTTCTAATAATACCCTCTTTGAATTGGCATTTTCAAGCTTGTGAATAAATGTGTTTTGTTTTTCTTGGATACAATTCAAATCATCTTCAATCCACTGTGAACTGATTTGAAGAGTGCACTTGACTTTTTGCAAGAAGGAGTAGAATTGTCGAGCATGCGGGAGGTCATTGCAGCATTGAGCAATCATTATGGCTGACCTTGGGATTGTCTAGCGTGAAGCTGCTTAAGAAGTAAACAAGAGCTCTATATAGCCCATTTACTGCATGGAGCAATGGTGAGATAGAAACATTAACTCCATAAGATACAATGTTTACAGTAAACCTGTAATTGATAATGCAAACATCAGTCTAATTAACTTCCTAGTACATAATATGATGTCTTAATACATACCTATGTGTATATTTATACATATCTAATCTCATACACACAAATTGTATCAAACCAGGTAATAAGCTTCCAAAATAAATTATATTTAAAGTGGACCTGTACTGAGAATTTATTGAAATTGCTAATTTTCTGCATTAAAAGCTGATCTTTTGGATATTGTTGATCACATACTTGGAACAAGCATACAGAGAACTGCATGACAAGTATAGAAATATTCTGGGCAAGTGATTCTGAAACTGTGAAAGGCTGGGGATCAGAACACCAACCATTCAATGAATTAATTTTAGAACCTGGGCAGCAATAGCATTTTACTTACTACTTAGTCTGCTTTACTTGTATATCATACTTTCCAATATAAATGCTATTATAATAAAATACTGGGCATTTTTTGGCCACGAGTGTCATCTGAAATAGTCCTAATATACAAAACTTTAACTGCTTTAAGATCAGTGTATGGAGCCCCAAATATTAGGGGTCCAAGAAGAAAGCCAAAGGGTTCAAGTGTATGCAAATCCGAACCATAAACTCAATGTATTGGCCTTACTGAAGGGGTTAGCAGTCTTTAAGAACAAATTAACAATAGTTAATGTGATAGTAAGATACATATAGGTGAAACAAGCTTTCCATTAGTGTCAGTATAGGATTCATTATGCAGGTACAAACCAGCTACAAGCAGTAAATTGAATATCTCTAAGGAACTAATGGAATAATTGTCAGTGCTGGTAAATATAGGTGTATGAAAAGACCTAGCTAACAGCAGCTGGACCTGTAAATACATTGTGAAAACCTCTTTTAGGCACAGACAGACCAGTTCCTATTAATGAGAAATCTGGCAATTCAGATGGCAGGATAGATCATTTAGGCACTAGTCAAGGATCAGTAACAGCCCAGTATGGGTCAAAAGGCAGTGTAGGTAATATTTACTACTGAATTGAAACTATAGGTTTAAAAATAAAAAATTGCAAGCAGGTTGTTTAATGAAGAAGGAAGGGGCAATGTCTCTTCTGCAATAAAACATACTTACCTGCCTGTTCACAAACTTTTCGGTAAGGTACACTAAGCTGTGCATGCACACCTCATTGAATGATGCCAGGCATTTATACAAACCCTTCGCTGTTGGAAATATATTAACATGTGAACAGGGTGTCATTCTGACTAGCCAAAGAACCAACCCTGTAAGAGGGTGGGTGAAGATGGCAGAGCCCATGATGAAACAAGGAGAGGAAAGTTTACTCTAAAAATTTTGAACAGGCAGGCAAGTTTATGTTATTGCCCCTTTTGCAACCAAGAGCCTGCCTGCATACAATTCATATGTTCATTGTATGCACAGTTAGACTCTTTACTCCCAAGACAACAGAACACTGATTGCCTGGGATCAGGAATACAGCATTCTGCTTGCAATGGCATTCCTTTACATCCTCTTGGAGTTTGAGCTATTTACCATAAATGTAAAAGGAGGCTGCAGTACCAGTTCTCAACACTTTGCAACTTTTTAGTGACCCAGGGATGTACTCCTGCATCCAAACTTCAGTTTGGATAAGCCTTTAATGGTGGCAGTAATAGTTAATCTTTAAAATCATGCTGAATTTGTGGCATTCTGATTTTGTGGCTTTACTACTTTCTAAGGCTTGGGGAACATGTGCAGATCACATGGTATGGCTTTATTGCTTTTACAAGTAAAGAAAGAGAAATAGAATTTTAAAAGGTAGTTTACAATTGGGAGTCTATGCATGACTCATTCTTAGATTCTGGTTCCTTTATGCTACATTTTATCTATACTTTTAAGTATAATTCTGCATTTGGAAATGGGAATAACTATACATAGATATTATTCCATGATAGATTCACTTAAAAGTAATGAACACTATCTAGATTGCAGCAATCATTAGCAGCACAGCCGTGCAATATTCAGTGTTGTAGAATTCTCTGATTAATAAAACATCCTTTTTGTTTGGTACCTATAGGTTACTGCGATTCCCTGCCTGAAAGATAATATCCCTAAAATTAGTATTTTGCAAGCCCTTATCAATTGCAGATTAAATAGTTAGAGCATTGATTTTGCTTAAAGTGCTGTTTTTACCAGCAGTTTTCTCCCCAGGTCCTTTTTTATGGGCAGTGAGTTAAATGTATTGACTGCGCCTCATGTCAGCTGCCAATTATATCTATTTCTCACCTGCAGAGTGAAATTACTGTCCTAATGATGGACTCTGAACACAGTGTCAGCAGTAGGTTCTACTTGACTATTATAGTTTACACTTGATTTCTGGCTGTGCATGGTGAAAGAGCAGTGAGTCCACGTATAATAATGATATAAGACTGTTTATATAGCGACTTGAAGTCATCTATAGTCAATGTAAGTATATAAGTTGCTCTGTGGGAAATGATTGTTAGAAGAAACTGTGTACACTAAAAGTGATTAGACTTAATTAACTCTGGAGTGTTAGGGAACATTGTAAATTAAAATTATTGTATTAAATTTATTTCTCTGACCTAAACTACCGCCATGTGCCTTGTTAGCTGGCTTTGGAGTTATAGCAGAAAAGCTGTATTATGACAATAGAAAAAAAAAACCCAGTTAATGGAAGATGGCTAAATAGATAACAATTACATAATCCTTTGCCTTTAGGGTGAACTGACTCTTTATTAAAGATTTCTGCCAATTATTGCTTGCATTTAAACCGACAACATTAAACCTGTGCAAATTCAGCAAAATGTAATCTGTAAAAAAAAAACATGTACCGCTTATGGGATCCTAAGGTTTTATTAGTCATAAATAGAGCAGTAAAAGTCTAACTTGGATCGAATCTTGTTGGATTGTTTAGAAAACCCAACTGCATTTGGAAATTCCAAACTGGAACTGGTATTTTTTTAATTAAATGTACTATATCTTTCAATGACAGGTATATTACCATTCAGCCAATCCAGACGCCAGATGATGACTGCCGTCTATGAGTAGCTATTCTCCCTGCACCGGTCCTTATAGCTGATTGGGTCTGGTACAGATACACTGCGTTTGTCAATGATCCTAAGGGCCATTTCGGAACCAAAGTGAGTCACAGTGTTCTGTTGCAGACTCAACCCCGGTCCCAACCTCTTCCATTTAGGTGAATTATATAGGTTGGGAATCTTTTTTTTTTGCACGCGGATCACGGGGTTGTTATCAAAAGCAACATGTCACTGCATAGTTGTTGTTTAAAGATTTGCACTTTGCTCACTGTTGAATCTGATGCTCCTGGGTGGATGGCAATGGTTTGCTGGGCCCAAAAGCATGGTGGGCAACAAAATCCTGGATATCTGCAGATCTGATGCAGAAAGAAATCTTTGTATGGAAAGGAATGATGAGAGTTGTAGTTCTGGGGAAGTGTCAACGCTACTACATCAATAGGAACAAACCTAGACATCCTGTTGATCCCTCCTCCAGCAGCTGCCCCTACAAGACTCTCAATTATCTGGTGATGACATATTATGTAGTAGGAAAGCTGTTTTTTACTACAGGAACAAGGTTAAAGACAAATATCATACTTGTATATGCTCAAATTCGGGTCAAGTCTGGAGCTAACTATTAGGACCACTAAAACCACAGAATGTTCTTTGTAAAAGTAACTCTAGCCATGGGTGCTGTTTGGGTGCCAGGGTTTTTTTTTTTTGCCTTCAGGCTCCAGTATTCAAAATCCACCCCTGCATCGTCATCAGCATTTACTGCTAAATATCTTAGAAAAACTTACAGCTTTCCAAGTAAACACTGCTGGTTGTGTAAATTCCTTTGTGCTCTGCTGAAAAATCAATTGCGTTGCTGGAATTCATGGGGATTCTGAAATCATGCTGTGCTTATGAAATGTCAGAAAAATGCTTCTGAATGAATGTAATTGAATATGTTCTTCATTCTGTTTTGCAGGGTTTCCATGAGGAAGAGGATGAGAGCCTAGTTATACCACAGGAAGTTCAGGAAACAGAAGTGATTCACTAGGAATATCAAGTCCTATACTCCATCAGCTACCAAGCCCCTGTACTCTACTTCAGAGCCAGCTTATTGGGTATTTTGCTGTTTTATAATAATGCTGCTGCTAATAATAACATATATTGTAGTCACCATAGTGTGTTATGGTTGACACCACAGTTGGGAGATAGGGACAAGAATGTTGTCATGTGATGGCAGGAAGTGCCAGAACACTTCATATCATGATCACCAAATATTATATATATATTAAAAACTACAGATTTATAAAATATTGAAAAATACTTTTCAAATTACTTTAAAATTCAAAGTTTTCGTGAGATTTTAGTGACCGAGTTTACAAAAACTTTGAAGCTGACTCCAGACATAAATAATTTGCACCAATGAAGGCAGCTTTGTCTTCACCATCTTTCACTGTACTTTTTGCAACTAGTATAAGGTCCTGAATATGACTTGGTACAGCAAATTGCAGTCCAATTTGCATTCTGTACAGCAGAGCTCAGTAAAGAGGAGGCAGAAACAACAATAAGCCAAACAAGCTGCAGTACAAGAGGAATGCTGATAGCAGGAAATAGTATTGACAGGGAACTGACCTTTTCAGAATGGTGCTACTCCTTTCCTTGTCCTGTTAATGGAAAGGGGTAAGAAGACCTATAAGTGAATGTGAAGCTGCATCACAGGGCTCTGCTGTAGGTCAGAAGTTGTGTTATTTCCAGGACTGAATAAATAGAAATACAATTCCTCTGGATGGGAGCTCAACTGTCATATCTGTATTTCATCTGCCTATATATCAGGAGTTCAGCCTTAATCCTGGCTTTACATCTAGGCATTGCAACACACTTCAGTTGAGATTTGTAAAAGGGGCTTTAAGTCTCACTACACCATGACATTTGTGTCTTGATATATGTTTAGGTGGTAAACCACTTAATATATTGTTGTATCTGTCACAGACTCTAATGATAAGATTTATGATTCGCTGGAATGGAGTTCCTGGGTGTGCACTCCGAGGTGGCCATTATAGAACGTTCCTATTCCTTTTCTTATTTATTAAATTTATTTTTTTATTATGGAGAATAACAACAGACATGGGGACATATATTTCTGGGCAGAAGGAGAAACAAAGACTAGGGGTGAGTTCACACAATAGCATTTTAATGATACTTTGCTTTGACCCAATTGCCCTGATTTATGAATGCTCTCCAAGGCTGGAGAGGATATCTGGGAGATCCAGCAAACCTGGAATGGATCTGCTCCAGGATTCAAAAGATTTGCTAGCAAATAGCAAGCAAATTACTTTTAAGAAATACATTCTAGATTTGCTGGATCAACCAGGTTCACTGATAAAAAGTGTATCTTCTGCAGTCTTGTAGGCCTTTAATAAATCAGGCTCATAATATTAAGGTGGGTTTTGTGGACTTTGCTGCATGCATGTCAGTGTGCTCCCCAGCCCATTTTAGCTGGGCACACCACCCGGCACTTTTCAGCAACCACCCAGCTGTTTTTGTGTGGTTACTGAAGCGTTGGGTCACAATCATGGGCTTCCACCCGCCTACAATTTCTTCCCACCCAGCTTTAAAAAATTTCTGAGTTAGGCACTGCATGTATACACGTTTTGTGTAATTTCCTGACTTGTTACACTATATTGGAACAAAAATCAGCAAAATGTGCACTAAAACAAAGGAAAGTGCTGCAAAACACAGGATAATCTCTGGCAAAACAATGTTTTATAATGCTGTAGTGTAAAGGCTGTTTATGGCCTAGAAATCTTGGCATTGGATATCACATGGATATATAAATGCCAGAGGGTGGTAAAACCCCATCATATACCCTAAATATGACTTTTTAAATAGACTAACCCTTTGAAAGCTCTTGTACTCCAAAGTGAGCCAAATGCAGCATGCCTCCAGCTGCTTGTGAGTTGCTTTGATTTGAGCTGCCCAAGAAGTACCTTTCAGCTCATTCAGGGTTGCTTTGGTTTGAGTTGCCTAAGGATTAGCTTGAAGCTGCTTCTAAATGACTTTGATTTTAACTACTTGTGGAATAGTTTTGATTTGAGCAGCTCATATTGTAGTTGCTTATGGATTGCTTTAATTTTAGCTACTCCTAACTTTTCTTCTGCTTTTGCATATACATTGACTTGTGTGAGAAAAAACCAATGTACTAATGATTGCATGCTGCCTGTCTATACCCTAAGCTGTTTTTTGCCTTATGTGTGTAGATTAATGGTACTTCAGTCATATTAACAACCATTAAGTAACTGAATGTCAAGTTTATAATTTATGAAATGCAGACGTTATTATACATTCTTTCTGATTCCACACTCTGCAGATGGTAAGAGGTAATTAAAAAAAAAAAAACAATGGGATGTAAAGGATGTAAAGTACAACAGCCATCTAAACATATAGTAAATCAGTGCAAAGATCATAAAAAATTTAAAGCATAATAAATAATAAAAAAGTCTACAAAAAACAAATTCTATGGAAGCGGGATTCTTTTATATAATTAGTGTACACTAGAAGCAGTTAATCATGACTGAAAAGCTCTCAGAGACAAAACAACTTGTTTAGTTTGTCAGCATTGGGCAGTCAGAGGTGTTGAAACATGACTGCTGGTATCCAGGCTTGGAAAGTATGGATCCCAGAAGCGTATCCCTGTCTGTCTATGGTGTGCCAACAGCTCCACTTACTGTACAGTCCAGCAATTGTTAGTCCTTTCTGTTTGCTGCTTCTATAACCGAGCAGTTCTTCCCGGAATACACCTTTCTAGCATGGCAAGCGAGACTCCCTGTGGAAGATGCACAACATTAATGTTTACACATAGATTTAATTATAGACATCTGGAGGCCAAAAGGATGCAGCAAGCTTGCTTTAGAGAAATGGCTGGCGCTCCTTGTTGTGACAGGTGCTGATTGGCTGGCTTTGAATTTTATTTTGTAAAACACGTACCTGCTGAGGTAAAAGCAAGTGCCAATTTCGCATCAAAAGCTAAATAAACCTTGTTTCCCAGTGTGCAGCAGCAAAAAGTAAAAAGAAAATAGGTTGGATTTTTAGAAATAGGTTCAGATTTCTACCACCTGCCTCAGTATGTAAAAAGGAAACTTCAGGCAACAAGCAAAGCCAGATAGTGAATCTATTCAGCAAACACTGCGATGTGAATGTGAGAAAGTGAACTCGGTTTACCCTACATAATTCATGGGGACAGACTCAACTTTTTCACAGTGCTTCTGGATTAGACTGCAACTTTACAAGAAGGTGCCTGGGACTTCAGAACAATTTTGTATTTTTGAATGTTTATTATTATTAATAAACAGGATTTATATAGCGCCAACATATTACGCAGCGCTGTACATTAAATAGGGAAGATTCAAGACTATTCAGGCACTGACAGCCATAAGGTTTAATGGCACAGCCGTTGCATCAGGTTGAAAATTATATTTTGGGTGAGCAGGACATCCATCTGAAATAGTATTAATATAACATGTTCTCATTTGACTGGAGCATATTTTTTTTTACTATAATATCAGCATATATAATGTACTACATGGATGTAAAGTGTAGAATTTTTCACATCTTCTATTTTAACTTTTTGAAATAAACTAACACATGTGAGCCAGATCATGGATGGGTTATTAGGCTGAAAGTTTGTTGGCCTCCAAGTAACTTATAATGGACTGATGCACATTACTAACCAATAAGATTATATTTTGGTTGAATGTGTATTATTAGTTCAGGTCTGACATTTCATCCAAATAGTTTTTGTAAGGGACAGAAGATACTGAGTGTAAACCAATGGTGGAGCTGAAGGTATATGAGGCAGAGAAGAGGACAAGAAAGAGGAAGTAGAATGTCACCCAGCGGTGAACCTGGGAGCTATAAAATAATCAAAGTAAAAGCTTACAGAGGACAGGCAGGGGGTGTAGTGGTGAGAGGGGTATAAGTTACTAAAATTGCAAAATAATTATAAAAAAAGAAAATATAACAGGAAATCTGACATTCCTTCCTGTTTCATTCATATAGATGGAAGCCCTCTGACACTTGAAGACATTTGGAGCAGAGTTCATACCTGCTATAGACCTCGACTACTGCATGGACCTTGGGAAACCATCACACAGCAGGTAAGATGATTCCTTTTTATTCAGTTCCTTGATAGCTGCTCTGCTGTACTGGATCACACTTATTGGTCAGTTTTTAAGGTACAACTGTCTTCCTCATATCATGAAGTTTTATTAGAATTAGACAGTGTTGGAAACATGGGACAAACAAAATCATTGCTCTAGGGAAAGAATGGATTGAGATCTGCTGGGTGAAACGTATTTGCTTGGAAAGAACAGATGATGCTTCAAGATACTGAAACACCAGGGGTACATCATCATATGCACAGTCTAGTCATGTGAATGATTAGTATTTCACTACAAACAAGAATCCAGTCTCCTTCTTGAGAGAGCTTTTGTGACTGGATGATCTAACACTTGTGACCACAATTGCCTTTTTTGACTATGTTTTGGAATTGAAAATTTGTATTGTTTTGTTTTCTTGATTTGATTGTTCTAACAAAATTATGTATTCTAATAATTAAAACTTCATGTATTTGTTTATATACAATACCTTAAAGGTCCCATACTGCTTTTATTGTAGTTTATGTCATTGCATGAACTGACTGTTTCCTTGTACTGCTTCATACTGTCACAGTTCAGCCCTGTTGTATAGGGACACTAAGATACTGCATTTTTTATCCAACTCCAGCAATCATTGCATTATGACTTTTGAAAAATGTGATAAACCCTTATAGGTTCTTTTGTTTGTATTTTTTTTTTGTTGCAATCCTTTTTTATTGTGTAATAACGACATAACAAGGCTCATACATAAAATGGCACATACAGAAACACAGGGCCACACGGCCTGCAATCACAAAGTCCTGTGGTACAAAAAGTGTCATTTTATAATAACATTGCAATATTAGAAATAACAATACTGAAAATAAAATGGGGTCACCTGTATGGAAAAACAAGATGGGGTAAAGTAGATAGGGAGAATAACACAGGAGGTGAACATCCAATAGAAACATTTGTATTACCTAAAATCGAGCCCAATTTAACATTAGGACATCAATAATGTAATAACTCTTGAGAGCAGCGCAGCTGCTCTCCAACCCAACTCAGGTGGCCTTTTGTTTGTATTTTTTAAAATATGTTGTAGGAGCTTTATTCAGTAAAAACAAATGCTGAGCTTCAAATGAGAAATTTGACAACTGGGAGGCGATCAGGCAGGTAAGAATAGGTATAATAGAAGAGACATTGCTTTCCACAATAAGCACCAATCACCTATTTAGTTCCACTTCTTCTTCTCCATCCTTAGGAGTTACAGCTTATCTGTTGGCGGGATAAAGGAAGCAGTGTTTTTTTTTAAGGTTTCAGATGGAGGGAAAAAAAAAATATCTTTTAAGAAAAATAAAAACCTCAACATTTCTCCGATCTTTCTTAGAAGTTGCCCTTTAATTTTGCTTTGCAGAACTGCAAAATGTAAAAAAAATAATTCATACAATTTGAAGTTATCTGCAATAGTTGGGTTACTTTTATTAAAATAAAAAAGGAAACTTAAATCACCTCTTGAATTGACTTTACATTTAAGTTTATTTGTAAAAGGTCCTATTTATTAGATTTCAAGTCAGAATTCAATTATTGACTTCTTTTAAATGGGCTTCTGATAAAGCTAAGTAAGGATTGATTAACAACAATGTTCTTATCAGACACATTAAGTAATGTTCACGTGCTATAATTCTTACCTGACATGATCGGGGAGCAGTCCCCCAATGTCGTTCTGTAAATTTATTTAACATTTTCACTATGCCAGTTCCTTGGGGGTCCATACAAGCGTCCCCTCCTTCAAAGTATTAAATGGTTAAATTATGTGATTTTTAACAGAATCTCATTTTAAAACATTATTCTGCTTTTTCCATTAGACCTGTCTCATTCTTTAACAGAAAAACTCCTTTAAAAGCATTTACCTGTACAGTTTACTGAATTTGATTTGAAATGAAGTCGCAACAATGTCTCTCATGGTAGCACTAATTTCACTAATGCCCGCATTGATGGTACTTCAGATGAACAATACACTTAGCAGGAGTGATTGAAACGTTCCCTAACATCAACCTCCCCTTTTCATTCATCCGGCTGCACGCTAACATCCAGCTTTCCCTTTATCTGCATCTGTTTTAAATTGCACAAAATCAATTACAAGCACACAGCTGCTTAGCAAAACTTTGAAATGTCTCTGCAGTCTCCTTGGGTATTCCTTGATAGCTTGTAGCAACATCAATTTTCTGCACCTGGAAAAATGTACACAGGCTGTGCTGAAATCAGAACAGACAAGAAAATGTAATTGTATTTATTGTTACCTCTGAATGCATGTCAGCGGAAAGCATGGCTCCTGTTTTTAAAGATGACACCGTGAAAGGGTAATATGTTAATAAAGAGCCTGGCATTATCAGGAGAGTGATGCTTAAACTGCGCATTGTTTGCAAACACAAGCCCTGAACATACATAGGATTACTGAGAAGCAATGGAGATTTCAGGGAAAAAAAGCAATCAGTACATCTAGATAACAGAACTTATAAAGAGCATTTTGTATAAAAGTAGATAGCCGCCTTGGGACTGGTTATACATCTAAGTGGTATTAATGGATTTACAATACCTTGGAAAGGTATATAGAGTTATTAAAAGTACAAGTATACCGCTGTATCTACTTTTGCTAAATGTACCAGTGTTTCTGCAGTATTTTCCTTACTTTAAAATTCACCTAAGTACTGAAACCAGCCTTATCCTAAATCTTTTCTATTATCAGTTTCAGTACTTTTAGACCTTTTCTTTTAACAAGGAGCTTTGTCTATCACTAGTTTTTGTGTGCTAATAGGATTGTTTGAGGCATATTTGCTTGTGGCCTCTATCCTTATATTCTTAGATTTTGGGCCTAAATTTAGAATTTGTCATCAACAGAACAGTTTCTGTGTACTGCCAGATATTATTCATGTGGAATTTCCCGTAATTAGGGCCAAGTGATGGTAATTGGACATCTCATTCAAGTGGAATCAACACATTCAGTAATGCAGGTTCTTGTCTCTGGTTTGTCATTTAGGTTTTGTTCATTAGAATTAAGTTTCCTCAGAAAATCCTGAAATACCTCATATGGACCTGTCCAAGTGTGCAGTCTATGCAACTGTGGCATAACATTTATCCCATTGGGAAATGCTGCAGCTTACTCTGAGTAGTGGACTGCACATCTTGTACATTATTAATGAGACTTTAATACATGTTTTTTTTTATCATAATGAAAAAGTTTGTAAAAGTTTTAAACATTTCCCTAACCTGATGGTTGAATAATGAAGAAATAGTAGCATGGTGAGTCTACCAGCACTTAGTTCCTGGTACTAAACTCCCTTCTCCCAGTCTGATTACAGGACACTCATATCAAGACAAGTGCATATATTAAGTTGCAAAAAAATATTGTTTGTTTTTTCCTTTCATATCCTAGAATGCAGAGTATATGTTGGCGCTATATAAATCCTGTTTAATAATAATAATAATAATAATAATAAAGCTACGTACACACGTCAGATTTTTATCGCCCGATAATCGGCATCGCCCAATTATTGGGCGAAAATCTGCCGTGTGTACAGTCGTTGTCGTCCATCGTCCGAAAGACCGTCCTGCCGGATCCACGGACGATGGACGACAACCGATCCTAATGAAAGGGAAGGGGAGAGCGCGCAGCAGGGTGCTGCTCCGTCGCTCTCCCCCCCCCCTCTCCATAGAGCATGAACGGTGCTGTATGTACAGCACCGTTCATGCATCGTGCACTCCCTTGTCGTTGGAAAGGAATGTGAAAGATCCTTTCCAACGACAAAAATTGCAAGTGTGTATGCAGCTTTAGATTACCAAATCACATGTGCAGGTTTTGAAGCATGTGCATGTTAACATGCTCATACTCCAAATTACGTTTCACATTCTCCTATGGCATTCTCTTTATTTGAGGGGCAGGGTCCCACAGAAAAATGAACCCTACATTTTCAGGGTTAGTTCAGAATTGAACTTACTAAATATTTTAGTTAGATGCATTCAAAAATGGACTCAAAGGCAAGAGTTTGAAGAAAAATCCATTGGCTTTTTATCTGCAACAAAGGTGGAAGTTCACAGACTCCAGATCTTCCTGGATATTTCTACCTATTCTGGAAATGTATCACTTTTTTAGATGTACCAAGCATGGCTTCCATTTCTGCCCTGCTCCTTAGAGGAACAATAAAATGTGTGAGTCCTGGGAAATGTAAGAAGGAAATAAAATGTGATATTCAGCCAGTGAATCTGCTGTGAAGCACTTGACACTCTTCATGTAGCACATGCTGAAGTGAGATATCTGCCATGAGAATGATTATTCTGTTAATGCACATACAAAACTCTTGCCACTGGCCCAGAAAAGACCCCGCAGTGTGCAGTGAACAAGCCAGCATCTGAGGGATTTTGCATTCTGGAGCTACAGCAACCTTGATTAGCTGTACAGGTTTAAGTGCTTAATCGTAAAGAACTACAAGGGACATGGCATAACTGCAGAATGTACGTGGAAAGTGAAATGTAAGTGTGTTCCTGACCATTGGTGGGTCACAACTTGTTACTGTTGTTATCTTTTATTGTGATCCAGAATCACTGTTTCAGCAGTGACCCATTATGATGGTAGAAAAATGTAGATCCTAAAAGCTCACTGGACACTTTGTTTGGAGGGTAGTTACATCTCACTTCCATGCTCTTCTGAAATGTAAATGTCACTCTACTTTGTGCATTCCTAGATAGATCCTCTACTTAGTGCAGGCTTACTAACCAGATAACAGTCCTGATGCAGTGCCTAATGGTAATTGATAGGTGCATTTGGCAATAAACCTAGCATACATGCACTGCTTGAAGAGCAAATCAAAGGTTAGGAAGCAACAGAAATTTGTTAAGAGGAGTTAGTGGAAATGGGGCAGAATAAAAAAAATAAAGAATGACTGTTCACTAAAAAAAAAAAAAAAAAAAAAAAAGAGACCAGTCTCCCAGGAGGCCTGCCAGAGATCTCCCATCCCAGAGTGTTTCTGGCTGCTCCATCTGCGCATGCTCAAGCTTGGGCATGAGCAAGAGGAGCCTTTTCTTCAATGGGGGAAAAAATGCTGATCTCACACATACACAGTGGGATTGGCAATCTTTTTTTCCCATAAATTACAGCAGGTTACGTCACCTGATCACACACCTGCGCAGTGCGTGACGTAGTGGGTGATATAGGCAGAGGAAAGAGGCAGGAGAAGAGGAAAGAAGATGATGGTGTCCCACGCTTCCTCCATGCCAGGACGAAGACGGATTACAATATGACTCGGGAACTGATCCAAGAAACCTCTGAAGGGTGCGTGAGTTTTTCTTATTTTAATTCTGCTTTAATTTGTGCTTGGCCCAAAGAAAGACTTTAATTCTTTCCTTCCCAACTGCATACTTATTTGCCTTTATTACTTCACCTCTCTGTTCACCCACCATCCAGTTGAAGCTTACCCAAATGTGACAGGAGTAAGCCAATCGCCAAGTTTTATCGGATGAACAGAGTGACTGGGGAGTGAAGGAAATGTGAGTTTGTACTGCTGGATGGGCATTAAAGCTTTTTACACTTAAATACAAAGCACAGGTTTTCTTTAAATATTTACAACCCTAAAAAAAAATTCTTTTGATCTTTTTAGTAATATTTAGTTTACATTTGTAACCTCATATGTGTAAGATGTGCTATTTGTTCATAAAAGATGCATCTTTGTATAATCTAAAAAAAAAACATAACCAATTTGGCATACTTGCCACATACTGGCTTCTTTATATTCTTTCCATGTGCACAAGAAATTGGACATTTATGGTATTATTCTTTATTTTAAAATACTTAGGGCTTGTTCACATAGGTAAAAGAATTGCTAGAAAATGACCACTTTTCAGGTGCCCAAAATGAACTTTTAAACATTCCGGTTGCATGGTGGTTGCTCAAAGAGATTAACAAGTTGTTACTGACATCTATAAAACATCTGATAACAAATGTATTTTTTCAGCATGGAGGAGTAAAGAAAGTGGAAACACGTATTGTCCTTTTAATTTTAAATGCTTTATAATGCTTTAAAAACAAACCAGTTCCAGTAATTGGTTAATACAGTGGCAATGAGGTGACATGGTTGGCTTAGGACAGACTACCTCTGCTTCCTTTGCTGTTTAGTTCCAGGATAGGCAGGTACAATCACACCTTGGTTTTAAAAATTATTATTGTAATGAGCCTAGGACACTTATTAAATTGGCTGTGCATTTAACAGCCCAGATATAGACGATTGTATTCTGAAATCCTTCCTTCTGCTAATATTGCATGGCCTGTGAGTAATGTGCGGCTTCCTGTGCTGGCTTTGGGTAATGTTACAGCCGTGAACAGCTGCAGTGTCTCAGGTGTGGGTTCTGGCCCATGGACTGTGTGTTGGACAGCTCCCATACAGAGGATTTTATTCCTGGTTGTAATAATTTTTAATTCTGTGTAGGGTTTATAGTTTTTTACTAATCTAGTATAGAGCAGACGCACCTAATCAGGCTTCCTCCACAGTTTGCGGGGGGTTAAGCAATAAAAAAATTCTTTCACTTAAATAAGTAACCAATGATCATTGTAATTATCTCTTTGGGGAGCATTCTTCCCAACAACCACCAATTCAATGAACAACATTCCTGCCGACCACCTGTCTAAGAGTTTACTTCTCCACTAACCACCATCCTATGGGGCACTTCTCTACAACTCCAATCTTGTGGGCACATGTCCAATGACCACCAAACTAAGAGGACCTTTCTACACTAACCACTATTCTAGGAGGGCACTGATGTAAAGGAACACTACAATTTTTACTGTGTTTTTTTTCCTGGACATTATTATTATTGTTTCAATTTATTATTATTATTAATATTATTGTTATTATGAAACATATTCCAAAAATAACAAACAGAGCTGGGTGTCAGATTAGTACACCACATTCTTTTTTCTTTTCTGTTCACTTAAACAATCGTAGTGGGCTGTGGATATGCTAATTATTAGCAGGGGGTCCCCTTGGACCTGAAAGGTATTCCAAGGGTTCCCCCATATTACAAAAGTCTGAGAAAGGTTGTTATAGAATTTGTATGTAATTATGATGACTTTTTATAGCATTTTTTATCTAACTATGAAATTATCCTATTGAAAAACAAAATTGTGACAATCTTCAGGATAAGTACGCTGTATCCTTAACGCCACCTAGAGGTTTTATAATGAAATCACATGAAGTATATGTGATGAGACTGTGATAGTATATGAATATCGTTATTTATTATGTTTGTCTATTCTTATAGCATTTTATCTAATAAGATTATGGATTACACGTCGCTTAATATTTTTGCATTTTAAATAAATATGAATGTGCATGTGCTTTTGCATTTATGGTGATTTGGGCATTTCACCACTTTGCTTCCAATAGGTTTATAAACATCAGAAATAACAATGTTTTTTTTTATTTTTTTAAACCTCCTATAGGTGTGCAATAAGCTCTAGTACATATCAGCAAATCAGCTGCCAGTTTTGCACCTAACTGATATGATAGACTGATCCAATTATTAATTGCTTGAACAGAAGTTTTAAAACACAACACACTTCTATGATATTCTGCCCCGAAAAACCTCTTCACTAAAGGGACTCTTGAGTGCTTTTTGAAACAATAAGGCTGGTTTGATTCTGATGTAATTGGTAGGATGATGTACAATCTTCTATATTTTGTAAAAATAAACTCATTCACCAGACCCTTAATGTCTTCAGTGTTGTAAATATCTAGAAAAGAAAGGTTATAGAACATTGCATTACATCTCAAAAGCTTCAATACCCAAAGATGCATGTGTTCTTCCAACATCACTAACTTTTATCTTATGATCAGTTTTACTACAGATGTTTGATTCACTAAAACAATGTCACCTAGATGTGTAATCTATATCGTTTCACGTAAAATGAACATCAATCTGTCAGAGCCCTATTTCCTTGTTTGTTTTTTGATCTTGTAATGCTTTATTTTATCACTACCACAAGCAAACCCCTATTACTTTCTCTTTCAGCTAATAAAACTCCCAATTATAATGAAGCTGGGGTAGTAACGTGCATAGTGATCCTTATGAATTGATGTTTACATAGAATTTTTCATTAGGACCAATAAAATAGGAGTGATATAATACCATATTGGAGATAAAATACCACTATTTGTAGAGTATGATTGGTCTTTGTGTTGTATATATGGTGCGGTATCAAGGAAATAATACTACAAAAATTAAAAACAAAACATTTTGGGGAATTCAACCTAACGTGTAAATTGCTACCTTGAAGTTTAATATTATAATACGTACATATATGGCATAATGGGCCTGATTTAATAAAGCTCTCCAAAACTAGAGAAGATACACTATCATGGGAGAGCCTGTGTGATCCAGGAAATCAGGAATAGATTTGATAACCTGTAAAAAAATAAAAGTTACACAAATCACACACATTCAATACATTACTTTAACATTAAAGCCTCTTTTTGTAACATATTTTTACACACAAATTTGCAAAGTCGAATCTCGTGTTTTTCGGGTCAGGTCTATCCCAATTCGAACAGCAATATTCGGGTCGAATAAAAGGACAACCCGAATTCGAACACCAACACTAATGCTGTGTACGTACAATAAACGCTTATTCTAGGCTTGGCTATTCAGTTTATACTGCCAATGCTGGTCTCCTTATTCCCGTTGGTAGAAATCCTGACACCATTATTGTACCAATACCCACAGGAAACTGGTATGTCTGGCAGAGCTGTGGATACCATTCTCTAATACAGCTAACCGGAAAGCTCAGTCTTACAATTAAATCCCAAACCTCCTCGATTCGTACATCTTTAGGAATTTACAGTGGATATAATAAATGATATGATATGATAAGCTGGTTGCACACCCTTAAACTAATACTTTGGTTAAGCACCTTTTTGTTTTATTTACGCCATTCAGTCTTCTTGGGTAGAACTCAGTATGGCTCATCTCAACTTGGCAATAGTTGCCCACCCTTCCTTACAAAAGTTTTCCAAATCTGTCCTCTTCAGGTCGCCTCACAGATTTTCCATTAAGGTTTGAGCTCTGGGTGGACCATTGCAATTCAGGAAAATAATGGCTTTAATAGCAAAAAACTTAAGTTTTTGGAATTGAAGATGTGCCATGCTGATAGAATTTTTAATATTCTTCAGTGGTCGGATTGTAGAAGATTAAATTTGACTATGAGACTTTTTAATTGTAATATATATCTTTTTAGAGCGCCTGCTTAATTGTATTGGGCAGGTTAAACACTATGTTCTAGCAATATTTTTTTTTTTAGTGTTACATTTTTTTCATTAATTTTCAAGTTTGCTCTAGTGAATCATGTGTAAAACAATAGTAATATTATAGTTATCTGCACCTGATGCCCTATTGGACTGGTATGGTGCATTAAAACACTTGTGGTGATATTCGTTATCTTGTAAAATATTTTTACAGACATGAAGACCTTTTTACAACACCACATACTACAATAGACAGATGGCAAATCTTATCGTTCTGTAATTAAAGTGTTTTTCTCTTCTTTACCTCATTAAAATGTAGGGAGCACTGTACTGTTTTATATGTTACTGTACACACACTTAAACTACATGTTACAACAAAACAATAATTAACATAATGCATGTTACCACAAATCATTTTTGTAGTACCTGCTTATAGCTAAGTTTAATATAGCCACCACTATATAGAGTGTATTAAAGACACAAATAAACCTTTATCTCTTGTACTATATACTAATCAAGTATAATATTATGATCTAATTTGCTATAATAAATGATATAATTATTATTAGGTAATTAATAATTAAATTTCCTAGAGATTGAGTTAATTAAGACACATTACGCATCCATAATCATTTGCTTTATATATACCTACATTGACAGCTAATATTTTCCAAAACCCATTTTTTTTTTTTTAACGTGAAAGTGAATTAGTGAATGCCCATTTTGAATCTGCATAGAGAGTCACTTTTTAATTACCTTTTAAAAGTAAATAAAACATTGGCTTCATTTGACGTAAAAAATGTGCTTTCCTGTTAAATGGGCAAAGATCAGATGTTGTTTAACATGTGAATAACGTTCATTGAGTCAATGGGCCTGCTTTATTAAAGCTCTTCAATGCTGGAGAGGATACACTTTCATCAGTGACACTGGGTGATCTAGCAAACCAGGAATGGTTCTTATCCAGGATTCAAAACATTTACTAGCAAATAGCAAATGACTTTGAAGTTGCAGGTTTGCTGGATCACCCAGGTTCACTGATGAAAGTGTATCCCCTCCAGCCTTGTAGAGTTCGAATGAAATGCATTGAATGAAATTTGACAGTATACATACTTACTAATAGAGATGAGTGGAGTAATTTTTAGCAAAATTGAATGTACAAAAGTTTTTCAATTGCTGATTTTGACTCTCGAATTGCTTAACTCTCGAAGTTGCTTATCTGAATTTGAGAATACAGGTTGACAATCTAAAATCTGGCTTATTGATAATCCGGATCCTTCAGTTTCCTGGCATGAATTTCGGATCGAATTTCAATACAGGGACTGCAATACACTGTTTGGCCACTAATGTTTTCATGGTGCTGTTCTGCAGAAACAGCGTCTTGTTTGCTAAACTAAATACACCTTGAGACGTCCCTGCTGCCTGCTCCCTGGAACTGTGCCAGATATCCGCGGTGCTGCGAGAGGAAGACTGGCCCGTCTGTTGGTAAGTATGAAAAAAATCTGTAATTTTCTAAAATCCGACACTCAGGTCCCGAGGTTTCCGGATTTTTGAATGTCAACCTGCACTACTTTTATTTTAATTTAGGGAATATTTTTGGGGGCTGTAATAAGAGTAGTTTATTTTATTTTTTAATAGCTTTAATTCAATTTTTCAACTATTGTTAAATTTAAAAAATTTAGGCCCAAGAACATGTTCAAGATAGTTGTAAGCAGCTTAAACTCTCAAAAGCCATTAAAAAAATTTTGCAAAAAAGTTCCTGTTAAAATGTAGGGTATAAACTTTCAATTTTAGTTGATATGTTCTAAAATAACAAATTATTCCCCAATAATTTGAATGCATTCTTAAGGAATCTCATTCGTCGGTATACAATTATGGACCTGATTTATTAAAGCTCTCCAAGGCTGGAGAGGATACACTTTCACCAGTGAAGCTAGGTGATCAAGCAAACCTGGAATGGATTTCTTCAATGTCATTTTCTATTTGCTAGCAAATGCTTTGAATCCTGGACCAGATTCATCCCAGGTTTGTTGGATCACCCAGCTTCACTGGTGAAAGTGTATTCTCTCCAGCCTTGGGAGCTTTATTAAATCAGGGCCTATGTCTTTAATGTTCACATAGCAGTTGAGCTGTCTTTACCTCATTATTGATTGATTAGCAAGGCCTCCAGATATACTATGCATGATCCCCCATAATCCAATGTACGTGCTATTTCTGGTAAACCAGAGAGGATGAACATACTTTCCAGTGGTCCATATAGCACCATGACTCCTATATATCTTTACATGATGTATTGAAGATGATTGTTCTCAGGAGGTGGAGATGTTGTGCTGTGAACAGCAGATGGTAGTATAATCATTCAGTTGTTCTGTATTATAGATGAAAACTTTGCTTATTCTGTTATGTTTATTATTTTGCAAAACCATTATTCCCTGGAAATGATGTGTTTATTAAAATAGGTCTTTATAGATCAGGGCAGCAGGCCATGTACTATTGGCACTCTAGGCTACTTTTTTTTCTGATTTTAATATTATGATTGAGCCTACAGCACTGCATTGCACAGATATGAAGTGTTGGTTGATTATTCCAAATCCAATTGCACAAGAGGTCCGTGTCTTCATTCAGATGTCTAGCATCAACAAGCCTTGAGTCTCGATTTGCTAAGCACATTTTACAACACATGAGACTGGTTTGGCCTTTTTTCCAAATGCTTATTAACATTAGGATGGAAAATTTATCTTTACTATTTGGACAGCTGCTTCAACCATGACATGAGAATTGCATAGTTGATGCACAATACTTGTCAGTTTTTTTTCCAGACTAAACCGTTTGGCTTTTCCTTTTTTTGACTAGTTGTATAGGTTTTCCTTTATGTTTTTAGTTGACCCTGTTTGTATTAGTGCTTTGGATGTTTTTGTTCCAAGTACTGAGTGTTCTCTTGAATATTATTTTTAAAGCAGACCCTCATCACATTTTTAACATTATATAAAAGGGCGTCTATCCCTTTTTTTTGAGAAGGTCTCCTCCCCTTCTGTCTTTAACCCCTCGGTGGTAAAAACTGTAGGGGAAATCCGCAGCCTACTGGGATACTTGTGCCCTATATACCAGGAGGCTGTGGGCTGCTTCTAAATATGTGAAAAACAAAATTGCAGGAACAGATCGCCCGATCATGCACCCGCCCTGTGTGAGTTTGAGTGACATGTAGAAGAACCTGCAACTGGGAAGAAAGAAGATGGTTGCGTTCACAGTTGCGTGGTAGAAAGAAGACAACGCAGGACTTGCTCGGCTCGGTTAGTGGAGGGATCATCAGTAAAGGTAAGTGATGTTTTTCTTTTATTATTTTCATAATCTTATACAAAAACGTTTGTACATGCATCTGTTCTACTGTTTAGATGACTCTTTGACTTGTAGTTTATAGTCAGTAATGAAGAATGCTTACTCAGATTAGTGACTTTCTCCTTGTGCCATGTATCATCTCTGCTTACATCATTAGGTTCCTTAACCTCATAAATGCCTAGGTTCACCTCGGATCACATTCTCAAAACAGGATACTAATGGACCCAAATGCAGAAACAAGACAAAATGAATTTCAAGAGTCTCAGTTCATACCCATGCATTGGGTTGTGGTGTCCTGGCTGAAAAAGGTACATGCTGCATGCCACCACAGAAATATGAAGTTATTTAAAAAAAAGTATGAATGCCCAATGGGACTCCATGAGAATATGAGACTATCTGTCCAAAAGTGGGTCTTTCTGCTCAAAAATGAGCCCAATGTTCACTACCAAGTCCATGCAATGTCCAAAAAAAAGAAATCAAATAGTAATGTTGGGGGAAATTTAATAAGCAATTCATAGGAAAAAAAAATCTACAAACCTATTGTAACTAAGGGAATGTTGCATGTAGCAGTTTTTAATTTCACCAAGACATCAGATACCAGTGTGAATTCATTTATTTGATAAGTGAAATTAATGAAGATGAGGATGGGAGTGCACTATTACATTGCACATACACAATGTCCTCAGTAGAACATCACACATGATGACAATATAATATATATCTATTCATTTAGATCAGCATCATCATAAAATGAATAATTATTGCAAATTGTGAGTTTGTTCACATTAATATACTTTGCCATACCTAAACACATCTACATAAAACTACCTATATCCTATTGCATGAGTATTTTATAGAAATTGGTTTCTAGTCTCCCAGTAACAAGAAGCCAAGAAATGCAAATGTTTTGCACTAGAATCTTTGAAACATCCATCACTTTTATGGCAATGATGAAACGATATAGAAAATGAAGCCTGATTACAAAACTGCCTATTTCAGTACTCTGAATCACAATGGAAGGATGTTTGAACAAGGTGGATGCTTTATTTACTAAATTTGAATTAAAAGTTGATAGTGTTCTGTGTTAATGCCTGTTACGATATACAAACTAGGAAAACATTTAACTTAATTAAATTGGCTTTCTCAGCCAAATTCAGTGTTCAAAAACTTGATTAAGACCTACAGGGAATATACTGTCAGAGTCTCAGCTGGAGATTGAATGATGAGAAACGGATGACTATCCTAGAGGATAAACATCTTCACGTTTTACATATTTTACATTCATGATTAAATACCAATCTCACTTTTCATTTTAACTATTTACTATCTTTCCAACCTTGAACCCGATGATAAAGCTGCACAGACCAGGGTGCTCTATATTACCATATTTACCTATTTCCTGTGCAAATTAAACTCTGGGTTCCCAAAAAATGTAACTGTTATATTACAGAAATAATCCCAACCTGGCAAATCTTACTTGTTTTGTTTCTTGTTTGTATTCCCATTCCTCCATCTCTATCCTATAAAAACAAAAAATGTTACTTTTTTTAATGTATATTTTATATGTAAACGTAATATTAGCACTACCAAAATGCCCTCATTTAAAGTTCTCAGGTTCAACCCTGATGATAAATTAAGATATACTAAACAAATTTCCCTACATTTCCTGAGTTTTGGGAATATGTCTACTTGCCTTGCTTCACAAACATGATCACCATATAGGTCTGTTAGCTAAGATAGTAAGTAATGTCACATTCAGTTTTATACCTTTATAACTACAAAAATAGGCCAGGAAGTTTGGCTTGGTGACAAGCGGCCGGTGGCTGGTAAATTATTACAGGCTCTGGGATAGGAGGGAAGACTCTGGGTGGGCCTTCCTATCCCACTGCAGTACAGGCCAGGTTTTTAGACTTGACTAACGGGTATGCCTGAGGCTGTCAGGAAATGGGTAGATCAGTCTGAGTGCAAGCAATGAAGCTTAAGGCAGTAATACTGAGCAGCCCATGTTGTTTGGAACAAAGACTTGGAAGCTGCAACATTTGCTACCTGTGAGTGCCAGGTCCAATCTCGGTGTGGCAGCCTGGGCAGCAGGATTTGATTTTGCTGACCATCTGGGCCTTATGTTAAGTGTTGCTTGACTAACCTGTTTTTTGTTACGTTATTTTGAAATGAAGCCATTTTTTATTTATGCCTGTTACACAATAAATGGACTTTGTAAACATCCTACAATGTCCTGAAATGTGCTGATTTCCCTAACATGACAATATATATCTATAGCTAAAACGGGCTGGTTACAACCCATGCCAGGGCATTTTGTTTGCTATCTGTGCCCCATTGCGTAAATTTACTGTCCAGTAAAAAGTGAAGGATTAAGTGAAATCTATCCAAAGTGGGATTCATTTTCCCTTAGTTGTTGCCATATTGTCCCCTTTGGAAGATGTGTAAATGTACATACTCTTTGTAGTCACTAATGACAAGCAATTAAACAATAGTGCTCCTAGTAGTCCACATTCCCCAGGCAGAGCAATCTTAGAGCAGCAGTTCTTTTATTCATGCCAGAAAATGGGCATTCTCATTTACAAAAACACATGATATTTGGTGTGTGTGTGTGTGTGTGTATATATATATATATATTTATATATATATATATATATATATATATATATATATAATAATTCAGGTGAAATATACAATTTATTGAGTCCTATTTAAAAATGGCAAACATACAGAAGACATTATTTTTTTTTTCAGTGGGAAAAAGAACAAAAAGAGATTTTTCATCATGTTGGAAAATCTTTGTGTGCTTTTAACATTCAGCCGTGCATATTATTGCTGTGGGATTAATTTATGCATTGCCTGATTTGACCTGAACTAATTGCATCACTTGAACATTTCTTCCATGTATAACTAGACTTTTTTCTAGGCTAGGAAATTTTTTTAGATAAAACTATAGACAACACACATTCTGAGTACTATTTTTAACACTGATTAATAAAACGAAGTTAGTAACAAGTAAGTTGGCTGGGAATAATTATTCCAGAGGAAATATTAAGTAAGTTTAAAAAAAGTCCTAAGAGCAGATACTGAGGAATGTTTTTTATTTGTTGTCTGGCAAAACTTCTTTGCCTATAAGATTTTGTTTCCCATTTTTTTCAATGACTATCACTCACTCAATGATAAGCACTATCCAGTGAGATTCCTTTAATGTTCTTACCTGTTGTACACTAGTTATTTGTTAACATCAACCTTATTTGAGTATCTTATGTCATTAAAGCAATTTTACTGACTGATAACACTTTCTAGCTGCTGACAACTTGACAAATATTTTGCTGCATGTACGTCTAGCATAAAGTGTAGAACAAAAGCACTGCCAGAAAGAAAGAGTCAATAAACAAGTTAAGTAAAAATGAGCTTCTTTTGTCAAAAGTTATTGGTCAACATATTTTGGGAGAGCAGGACACCCCTGCTTTACACGTACAGAATAGTGTTAGGAGAAGCTGCTATAGCAAATGTCATGGTGTATGTCTGTGGTTCTGGTATTAAAGCCTCAAATTAATATTATGACAAGGTAACAATCTAATATAGATTATTGTTGGCACTGCAATCACAATAAAACCAAGACTTTAGTGAGAGAAATGCAGACACACTCCTATTCTTGCAGTAGCAGTACTTTACACAGCCCCGTCTTGTGTACAAGCTCTGCATAAGGGTGGTTTTGGTATCCCTGAAACACTTTGGCTCAACACAAAATAAAAGATGATCATTTGTACCTTTTCTATATTTTAGGTTTCTGAGGTTTAGAACAGTTTTCTCAGTCTTATCATTCCAAAAATGATTCTTGAAATATTTTAAAAAATGCTACACCTGCAGGTAGGAAAAAAAGTTCAGTTATCATGTTATCTCTGACGAGTTATGTTAGATCTAGAATTATGCAGGCACCATTGGTTGGGAGGTCAATCAACCACTGCACAAGGAACCCCTAGACACACCTAAGGAACTTACTGCCAATCTGCATGGAGTTTGCAGGTTCTCCCTGTGTCTGCGTGGGTTTCCCCTGGGTACTCTGGTTTCCTCCCACATCCCAAAAACATGCAGTTAGGTTAATTGTCTTCCCCCTAAATTGACCTTAGACTATATTATTGACATATGACTATAGTAGGGACATTAGATTGTGAGCTCCTTTGAGGGATAGTTAGTGACATGACTATGGACTTTGTACAGCGCTGTGTAATATGATGGTGCTAAAAAAATACTGTGTAATAATAAGTAATAAAGGAACTCTAAGGTTCCATGAATCTCTGGTTGAGAATAGTTGGTTTGGAATCTGCCTGTTTAACTGGCACCCAAACCCTTAAGTTCTCCACATGTGTAAGGTCTAAGATGGCCCATAGATCCAGCTCCATTAAATGTTAAATTGTAGCCACTTTATACCTTTCTCTGTTCAAAGAGAGAAGTCATTTGTTTTACCAAGTCCTCTTCAAACTGATTCCTGAATGAAGTCTGCACTCATAATCACAGGAAAGATTTTCTGCGTTAAGGAAAGTTATAATGTCTGAATGCATTTAAAAGTAATTAACTTACAATTTTTAAATTTACTGCAGGTTGAAACCCAACATCAGATTGGAATATTAGGCAATATTTCTTTTTTTTTCTTCTATATATTTGTTAATAGAATTTTTTGAAACAATACTAAATGTTGGTGAACTATATACATTCTTTTTAGGAACATCCAATACTTGGACAGCCATTTTTTATGCTTCACCCATGTCGGACCAATAAATTCATGACTTCTGTTAAAGGAGCCTCAGACAGGTAAGGAATGAACTGGACCACCATCAATGTGTTGTGTTTGTATATATGTTGGTGTTTGTATATATAATGGAAATAAACTTCACATTGTTCAAGACACATCAGGTAATCATATACTTGTGTATATATATATATATATATATAACACACACACACTTACCACCAATCATGAGGTACACCTGTTCAACTGTTTGATATCACAAATGTCTAATTAGCCAATCACACTGCTGATCTGCTGGTATTTTTAAGCACAACCATCTCTAGGGTTTACAGAAAATGGGCTAAAAAAGTGAAAAATATCCAGTGAGTGGCCGTTTAAAATAGAATAAACCCTTACTACTTATATAGGAATTAAGAAAATAAATAGCAGCCAAATGCAATTACATTTGATTAACTGATCATCAGTTAGTATGACTACTTGTACAAAAGCTGAAGTTTTGCTAGTTTGCTGGTCTGGAGCATTCAGATAGATGTGTGTTAACTCAACGCCTAAGAGGAAAGACATTAGCAGTGATTTTATCAATAATCTAAGAAGATAAAAGGCCTTGTCCGAACAATCTGATGTACAACATTCTACTGCAAGAAAGATTGTCTCAGCAGACCAAGGTCAGATCATGTAATGCTGAGAGAAATTATGAAAAACCTAAGAGCTACAGCTCCTATTGTACAGGCCTAAAGTTAAAAAAGAATTAAAAATTGTGGGTTGTTTGGAAGGGTTGCCAGAAGAAAGCCTTCTAAAAAGATCATGGAAACATTCCATGGGTTTGCAAAGTTGCAAACATTGCGGGAAGTCCAGAACTGTTGTCATCCAAAAACTGAAATTAAAGGAGAGGGTAGCTACTTTGAAGAATCTAAAATATAAAACTATTTTTATATTTTCTGGTTGTTAAACACTTTTTTGTTTAAAACATAATTCCATATGTGTTTCCTCGTAGTTTGAATTATATCTTCAATAACAATCTTTAATGTAGAACATAATAAGGATAAAGAAAATCCATTCAATGAGAAGATGTGTCCAAACATTTGACAGGTTTTAACGCTTTGCTATTCTGTTTAAACAAAGTGTTTTTTAGTCCTGTGATATAAGGAAGAGCTGAAAATGCCCCATGTTTCAAGAAAGCCCTACTGTGTTTGTTTTTTGTCAGGCATGATGCCTTTGTTATGTATACACTGGGGGTTAAAATATCTCATTTTTATTTTCCAGACAAGGAAATTACATCACAACATGGTTAAGTACAGTAGGACCTGTTGTTGGATTATCTTTACCATTAAGTTATGGAAAAACTGTGTAAAGGTAAATCTTTTTTATTATGGATTTTCTTTCAATATACCAAACTTTATGAATGTCAAGCCTAATATGTAATTTTACTAAGAAGTGCTTTTTTTCCATAAACACAGAGAACACAAACACAATGTAGTTCTGGTTTGTCTCAGACACTAAACCAAACTCTCTATTATTTCCTAGTCCTTAAACATTTTCAATTATGGTCAAAAATAATGCTTACATTTACCTATGTGACCAAGTATACATTGTCCACTTTTTCAGTGAGCCTTCAGGGCTTTTCTGGAATGTGTCCTGTAATATGTATTTGTCCCGGCACATAGTAAGCTGAGCACAGCCATCTTCTTTCTTCTTTTTCCGGCTCCTACCTATCTTGCGCCTGTACAGTCCAGATCAGGTGATGGAGCCTGATCTAAATAGGAAAAAAGAGTGCCGATCTCACTGCACATGTGTGGGATTGGCATTTTTCCTCCATTGAATAAGAAGCTCCTTCTGTGCATGCCCAAGATCATCATCTGACTATTGACTTTAACACAATCACATATTTAATGTATGTCGTTTGTTAAAACCTCCTAAGTGTAGACATCCCAAAGCCCTGTTGGACACTGCTATCTTGGATGCAATGTCCTAGAGCAGACTCAGAGCTGTCATTCAAGTAATATTCTATAGTATTTCCAATACTCCAGTCCACACCAGAGCATTTTCTTTGTCCCAGCTAGGGAGATTCACCTTCTTTATTTTTTTGTGACCATTGTCCCTAAAATAGAAAGTTAGGAAATAGAAAATAGAAAAAAACAGCACTTTTTTCTGTCCTCAGAGCAATAGTTGAGGGGAAGTTCTCCAGTTAGGACACCTGTTTTGGAGACTCCTAGATAAAAAAAAGTATTCACTTTGGAACAGTGGCAGTCATAGCCAATGTACAAAACTGACTAGACCCCCCCATACGAACTTTCTTGGGGGGCCCTGCTGGCTGAAGAGGGTCTAGGGCCCTGGTGAGTGCCACACTTTGCAACACTTCATGTCCACCCTACGTCAGAAAGATGTTCTGTTTTCTACTGTCTTTGGGACAGAAAATAAGGAGAAATTTCTTTAGCAGGGTGCTGACAGCAAGAAAAATAAATATCTGTACATAATTAAAAGCATAAATTTGTACATAAACTTGCTTCTTAGCTTCAGTTTTAAACTCTTCCGTTTAGAGTTTTCATACAAGGTCTTCTTAAACAACCAATAAGAAGACAGAGATTCCTATATCTTTGGATCTACTGACTATTTTAAGATGCAATATTTACAGAATTTATTCTTAACTACATCCATTTAATTATCATATACTAGTGTATTTTTTACAGTATTATTTAACTATAATTCCTTTAGTTTTATTGCAGATTATTATAGCACATTATCAAAACACATGGCTATTATTATTATTTTTTTATTATTAATAATAATAATAATAATAATAATAATAATAAACAGCATTTAAATATCACCAACATATTTCACAGCGCTGTACAATAAATAGGGGCTAGTTTTTCAAAAATATAAAGAAGTGTTTTATAATACAGTATTGTACAGAAAGTAATAGTTCTCTAGTAACCAATCAATATGTGAATGAAGTTTGATCTAAATTATTGAAGTTTCATTGGCTGCTAAAGGTTACTTTACTCTGATTTTTGCTGTCTGGCGTAATAAATAAGCCTGACTAAATATTCCTCTTTGATTCAGTACTACCACATTCCTTTACCTCCCTTTGAAATAGTAGAAGAGATGCTTCAGATTACAGACCTATAACTCCAGAAATGATTGGCAGCAAATCAGAAGAGTGGCTCAGTGATAATTAAATTTGCAGCCTCTTACTTGAGGAGCCCAAAATCTAACTTAATGAAATTTACAGAGGAAAAAATGAAAGGTGCTCCACAGGAGTCTGGGGTCATTGAGATGAAGCCTGCACTTCTGTTCCAGAGACCACTTTAGAGTTATTCAGCCTGGGAAAGTTACCTTCTGTCAAATACAGTATTTCAATGCAAGGTATATATTGGCAGCTGGTAGTAGATCGGCATGTCAGATTGTTGCTTCTGTGCAAACACATGTTTCTATTTTTACAGTATATTCATGTTTATATATTTAATATGTGTAATAATATATGTTTAGAACTTGTTTAGATTATGTGGCGATGGTTCACAAATGGCTACATTGAAGTTGTAGGATCCAGGCTAGCTTGTTCTTTCTAATGCTTCTCCAATATTCTTTACTAAAGTGTATTATGAACTATAGCTATTGGTGTAAAGAAAAACCATGGATTAAACTAGCCTTTCCTTTGCTGTAATAAAGTAAATGACTAAGATTTTGGTCATTTACTCTCTAATGTCTGATGTAATGGGCCTGATTTATTAAAGCTCTCCATGGCCGGAGAGGATACACTTTCATCAGTGAAGCTGAACCTGCACTTCCTACCTTGCTATGGTAAAGCAGAAATAACACTTCTTTTTTCTGGGGACAAGCCCTCAATCCCTCGGCAAACCAAATCCAGTAGGTCCTGAGCCGTGCCCGCTTTCCTTCTTTCTAGCTTAGATGGGACAGTGAACATGGTCATCTTTTTTCTTTTTCCGGCACCTGCTCTTGTCAAGTTCGAACTGCATAGGTGCAAGATTGGGTGACGTCTCTTCCTGAAAATGTAAAAATAAAAGTGCCAATCTCACTGTGCATGCATGAGATCAGAACTTCTTTTTTACATTATAATAAAGCCTCTTATGATGCATGCACACTCCTGTGTGGAGCATTCCAGGAGGCTGCGAGCTTCTTATTAAAAATAAAAGTTTATTAGTTGATCATAACAGGTTGCAGATATTCTTCTCATTGCTTACCCCCCAGAAAGTTGCTCTCTAGTCTGGCCTTTTTATGGCCATATTTACTTAAATGAATGCACATACCTGGAATAGCCACCAAAACTTTGTCCTTACAGCCCAACACGGGGCAACATTGACAAGAACCGTTCACCCTTTACTGACCCCTGCACATTCCTATTGATTAGTGAAGTGGTCCATTGTAGTGGTTCAATAGTAACATAGGGGTATCAGCAACCTGTGGACATCAGTATGGCCTGGGATTCAATACACAAGGGATGCACTAGCTGTAAAAGGCACCAAAAAATAATAAAATGGGATGTCCATACTTTTTCCAGTCTTGAAGCCAAACAAATAACAACACATTTGCTCAAAATGAGACCTAATATATCAATTTCTGATGAGTTAACCTTTCAATCACTGCACTTTAGTTAAAATTAAAACCATAAACGTTCTTTTTATTATCTGCTATAATTTACTAATAAATGCCACTTGGTTGTGCGGTTTCTCTACTCTTTATTGTCAAATGAGAGATTCTGTTCTTTGATTTGCTTCCAGTGTTTGTGTGGATATTTGCTTTGTTCTTTCGTAGGAAACAATTTGTTGACGTTTGTTCTATAGACTTTATGGATCTGAATTCTCTCCTACCTTAGCCTTTAGGTTTTAGATCCTATTAGCCTAATTGATAGACTTTGTGAGTAAAAGTGTAAACATAACATAATGGATTCAATTAGCCTTATTTCTCCTGCTAAGAGTTGCAGAGCTTTTCTCTGAAGTTATCTTGGCAAAGTCTGGGGCCATGTTTTGCCAGAACATATGGAACTAATAAACCCAGTTTCCTTTGGATATTGTTTACCATTGCAGAATACAAGGCATATTCAGTATTTCTTTCCTATATTGGCTTTACAGTATATGACTACATTCAGTTTGTTCTTGTACATTTTGTACATATCCTAACATTACCCCAATGTTTGTTCCAGGGTCCGCCATCCATGTACACTTAAAAGACTGCTCATCCTTCTACGCCTAAACCCAACTCCTGGGAAATCAGCTCACACTGTATACCATATCATCGTACAGCATGTTGATAAGAGTACTGTGGATGTTTTTACAGAAAACTGCAAACAGAGCTGTGAAAAAAACTTGGCCACTCTGGACTCTTAACAATGGATTAAACCTAAATGAAGTACAACAGATGTTATGATGTAGACTCCAGAGCCATGCAAACATCTATTATGTTATATTCATCATCCTGAATAAACAGGAATTAAACCGATTGATTAAATAGAATTTAGTGCTGGATAATTATTGGACATAAAATGTTTATAAGTTATCACATTTACTGCTACTTTTAAGTTGTCCTAGGGGACATAATGGTGCGCTTGCATTATCTGCCTGCTAAATTATTATTGTTTTTACCGATTAGTGGATTATCATGCACATTTACATAATCAGATCAGGTCCAGTATGTTGTACTGTAAAATCCTCTTTCTTCAACAGCTATAACCTTAGAATATCTGGTGGCCAGGATATCCAATATAGCTGGTAGCTGCCTCCTGTTAAGGGTTGCCGCTGGGGATGTCTGCAAGGATCTGAAGGTGTCTGATTCAATTTCAATAGTGTTTTAGTGCCTATGGGTACCTCAAAACTGTACTCTTGAAAAAGTTAGCCTCTTGTAGTTAAGTATAACTAGAAATTTTAAATGCAGATGATGTAGCCTTCTCACTGGCATGCAGTAATCCTGGTGGCTCCACGATAAGCTACCTATAATTTACCATGGATGTCAATTAAACGTAATGGCTAGGTTATATTAGGTTTATCATCTACCAAAAATGTGGCCCATTGAAAACACTGCTAAGGGTTTGGCAGGATCTTGTAGTGAAAAGAATGTATTGTCTAATTGTGTAATTATAAATAACGATTTATTAGTGCATACTGACAATACTTGCAATACTGCAAAAAAAGACATTAAAGTGGAATTCAAATCTAAAAATAAAAAATCGCAACCAGGTCATTTATTGCAGAAGGAGCAGGCAATGTCCTTTTTTCAATAAAATAAACTTATCTGCCTGATTGAAATGTTTTAAATGCACTCACCTTGTCCTGCCATGGGTGCCACCATCTGTTTTCTTCTTCTCTTCCTGGTTACGATCTTTGGCCATCTTCATTGGCTGGGCTAGGAAAACTCTTCACCCTCCCCTGTAGTCCTAAAATCCTAACATAACTTTAACAGAAGGGATATTTTGGGTATGATACCACTTGGATCTGCACTGGTTTAAATACCATTTGATCCTAAAAGGTAAATGCTCTTTTAAAAACAGCAGTGCTGATTGATGAATTTTTTTCTTGCCCGCAGGCATTGTACCCCTAAAATCAGGTTTAGCAGGTACAAGGCACATCCTATTCAGTCCTTGCTGGGTTTCAGATTAAGGAAACAGTTTAATTTACTGGTGCTTTACCAGCGTCCACATTCCATTTGTTATAAACGATGAAAACCTTGCGAATGTCCGACAAACAATGTACTATAAATATAGGTCAGTCACATACCTATCCTATGATAAAGTCATAACCATGACTATTCTTGGTTTTTAAGTCTCTGAAAGCTCTTTATAGGCCCCCTGTTAGAGTCTTTTATTCACCTTAGAAAATGTGTACTCTGATCTAAAAGTTGTTTTATGATTTTACTTGCAGCTTTATGGATTTAGCACATTTACATTTTTCTCACACATCGTATTCTCAATATCTGTGAAGTATTCACCTCTTCATCTTATCACAGCTACCGTTTAGTTAAAACTTCACCTTTAACCTTCTAATCCCCATAAATCTAACCTGCATTTAATGTAGGACTGTGATCATTTCTCATGTCCTGTGTCAGAGACTTTATTGCTCGGCTTGTTTGGAATCTTAAGATCTGGCATTAAAGAGGTTTATGAGTTTTACTATCAACATGACTCTTGTATATATCCTATATGCATTTACCCTGAAATCACTGAGTGTTTTCATTTATTCTGTACAGATGCTTTCCTATTGTTTCCATCCAATCTTCCTGACAGTAGGAGGGTATTTGAAATGTGTTAAATCATTATATTTTCTTGTCAGCATGGCCTCCCTGAACTACATTTCCTGGAAATCATTCCCTTGCTGAAATGGAAAAATCTTTTATTTGTGTACGTTTGTAACTCGTATAGGCAGATATCATATCAACAAGCTGTCTGTTCAAGGTAGTACATCACATTTCTCCTACTGATGGGTTGATGAAAGTAATTAGTAATGTTTTGTGTTCAATAAGGGTATTAGATGTTACTTTTCTCCCCTCTTTAGGTTTAAAACTTTCAGACCATTGCTTAAACTTTTAGCCCAGAAAACCATAATGTAATAAGAAATCATTGGTTGCTTCTGCAATTCAGAATTAAAATACTCAGTATAGGTGGAGGAAGAAAACATGCAGGCATCATATTAGGTTCTTTATTATTATTTTTATGAAACAGGATTTATATAGCACAAACATAATATGCAGCACTGTACATTAAATATGGGTTGAAAATGACAGACAGTCACACAGGAGGAGGAGAGGACCCTGCCCCGAAGAGCTTACAATCTAGTAGGTGGGGGAATGTCACACACAAAAGGATGGGAGATATGTAGTGGTGGGAAGTAGTGATGGTTTCAAAAGACAGAAGAAGATGAGTAGGCAATTTTGAAAAAATGCATTTTGATTGCTATTTTAAATGAGCAGAAAGTAGGAGCAAGCCGAATAGGATGAGGAAGACCATTCCAGAGAGTTGGGGCAGCTCTAGAAAAGTCTTGTATCCGTGCGTATGATGACGTTATGACTGAGAAGACATTAGGAGGTCATTGGAGGAGCGGAGAGAGCGGCTGGGGGAGTATTTTTTACCAAGTCAGAAATGTAAGTGGGACAATAACTGTGCAGGGATTTGAACGCAAAGCACAGGAGCTTGAATTTGATTCTAAGGTGAAATGTAAGCCAATGGAGAGAACTACAAAGAGATGTAGCAGAAGAGGAGCGGAGGGAAGGATGGATGAGACTGGCTGCAGCATTAATGATAGGTTCTAAGAAAGTCTAAAGCAGGCATGGCAAAAAAATACAATAGCTATACCGGGTTTTATGTCTAACACTTCCACATTTAAGTTGAAGTTTTTGTAGCCACCTTTGTAGTTTCCCTTTACTGTGGTACCAGAACAATTTGGTCAACATCAAAGTCTGCTTGTAACATAATGGGGAGCAGCAGCAGAATAAGATCATTTATTTTTCATTTCCATCAAACAAGACCTATCCGTCTACCAGTAAAGCTATGATTGTCTAAATAATTGGGTCATTTTGAATTAAAGCCAATACTTTTTAGGACTTTTTTTCTACTGGACATAAAGTAACCCTATGGAGTAGAATAATACGACAGCAGTACCACTGGTGGTTGGATAGTTCTGATTGGTGTTAATTTCAACTTGGATTGAATTTAGTAATTTCTGCAATGCAAGTTCCCATCAGCCATTACAGTATTGGCAGTGACATTTTGCAAAAATTGTTGTTTCAGAATTTTTGGATTGTTTACATATTTCTTTGGTATACTGAAGAACAATTATAACCATTTCATAAGTTTTAAGGGCTTATATACATACAATTTTTGCAGTCAGTATTTACATACAACTTCTGCAGTTTGCTCTTCTGTGCCAAATCCTGTCTGATGGTGATCCATTCTTGCCATGGTAATGTTTGGAATGAATCAGAATTTGTGGGCTCCTGCTTCCACAGGTTCTCAATTGGATAAAGAACTGGGGAGTACTTTTGTTTCAGTTAGAATCGCTGAGCCACTTAATTACTTTTGCCCTGTGACAGTGCTTCATCATGCTGGATAACCAGGACTGTTGGGAGAAGGTAATCATGGGTAGAATTGTGAGTCCACTCCATTGGACAAGAAGCAACCACACACATGAATTGTCTCAGGATTCTTCAATGTTGGCATGAAACAGGACTCATGGTAGTGTTCACTTTTTCTCTGGACAATTGATTTTCCAGTGTAAGCAGGAAAGTGGTCATTATCAGGCGACTGGATAGGCTCAGCTGTACTATACTTTAGAAGTATATGTCTCATTTAAAAAAAATACAAAGGACCAATCTGACCATAATCAGAGTTTTTGTGTTGAACGACTACTCTATCCAAAACTAAAAAAAGGCTCCTACAAGATTATTGCAGTAGTTATCACACTTTGTCCCATATAACAAATTTTCTGTCTTTTCTAAACATTTGGGTCAATTTTGATTATCACACAAATCAAAATGGACTTTAAACACTTGAGTCCACAGTAAACAATGTACACATCATAGTCACTATAGTCCTGTAAAATGAAAGTTTGTGCTGGAATTGCACAGCATGATAGGATACCGGGTGCAAGGTTAAGGTGTGTATGCCCCATTTTGAAAACTTAAGTCTCACTAGATCATATAAAAAAAACTGAAAAGGCCATAACAGTACAAAACCTCTTTGCATAAGCCTCCAGCACTAACAGTCCTTTAAAATTTTATACAATTGGCAGATATTTTGGCCACTTCCCTAAGCCTGTGTACCTTAAAACTGATATTTTTAACAAGAAATATAAAATGTGTGTTTACCAACACTTGAGAACTGTCAAATCAAATTTTTGCTAACCTTTTTTTAATTAAAATTAGGAGATGCTCAGTGTTCAAGAAACTGATAGTAACTTTTGAAGGAACCCTGAGGTTCCACAAAATCCTGGTTGAGAATCACTGTGTTAGAGCAGTAAGACCTCAAATAGTTACATAGTAGGTTAGGTTGAAAAAAGACATAAGTCTATCAAGTTCAACCACTAGGGCAATAAACATATGCCAGATATAAAACCCTGTAAGACATAGCTGGTCCAGAGGAAGGCAAAAAAACCTGGTACAATTTTCTTTAACAGGGAAAAAAAATTCCTTCCTGATTCCATGAGGCCATTGGATGTTCCCTGGATCAACCGTCTGTTATCTTTACTTTAAATTCTTAATACCCAGTTATATTCGGTATTTCTAGAAAAGCATCCAGCAATCTATAGTACCGTATTTTTTGCAGTATAAGATGCACTTTTTCTTCCCCAAAACTGGGGGGGGGAAAGTTAGTGCGTCCTATACGACAAAGGTGTGATAAAATAACTAAAATAATATACTCGCCCGATACCCGATCCTGCGTGTGTCTCTGGCTGCAGCAGCGTCTGTCTCTTCTCTCTGGCAGCAGCACGTGTCTTCTCCTGTCTGTAAAGCAGAGCGAAAGAAGCTGGCACAGCGCCACCTGCTGTTCCCTGTCCTAACTGCCGTACAGTGGAAAAAAAGCACAGAGTGATCAGAAGGGGAGTTTGAATGGCATAGTGTGATCAGAATGGGAATTTGAATGGCACATGAGTGATCAGAAGGGGAATACCGGTATGAATGGCACATAAGTGATCAGAAGGGGAATAATCTTTCAGAATCTTTTTTTCTAGATTTTCCTCCTTTAAAATTGGTTGCGTCTTATATTCCGGAGCGTCTTATAGGGCGAAAAATACGGTAGTTGCTGAAACTACTTCCTGAGGGAGCCGATTCCACATTTTCACAGACCTTACAGTGAAGAATCCCTTCCTTACCTGGAGCTTAAACTTCTTTTCCACCAGACACAAAAAGTGCCCTCTTGTTCTTTGTAATGACCTCAAAGTGAATAATTGGGAAGAGAGTTCTCTATATGGACCATTTATACAGGGTGATCATATCCCCCCGACCCTTCCCAAGGGAGAATAAATTCAGTTCAGCTAATCTCTCCTCATAGCTGAGCACCTCCATTCCTTTTATTAGTTTAGTTGCCATTCTCTGCACTCTCTCCAATTCCACAATGTCCTTTTTGTGAACTGGTGACCAAAACTGGACTGCATATTCCAGATGTGGTCTGACCAATGCTTTGCACAGAGGCAGGATAATGTGTCCATCTCTGCAGTCTATTCCTCTTTTAATACAAGAAAGCTGTTAAGTCTATGATCTACCAGAACCCTTTCCATTTCTAACTCCCCCAAATGTATTCCCCCTAGACAGTATGAAGCATGCATGTTGTTAGCCCCCAAGTACATAATTTTACATTTATCTATATTAAATGTCATTTGTCACTTGGCTCCCCAATCAAACCGTACATCCAGGTCTGCTTGTAGACTATAGAAATTCTGTATGGACTTAATTCCATTACATAGTTTGGTGTCATCTGCAAACACAGAAATGGTACTTTTAATCCCAAACTCTATATCATTTATGAAGATGTTAAACAGTAAAGGTCCCAACACTGAATCCTGGGGTACACCACTAATAACCTTAGACCATTCAGAGTATGAATCATTAATTACAACTCTAGATGCGGTCTTTAAGCCAGTTCTCTATCCATTTACAGATTCACTTTTCTAAACCCAATGACACCAACTTGCATACTAACCGTCTGTGGGGTAGTGTCAAATGCTTTAGCAAAGTCCAAGTACACTATATCAACTGCTATTCCATTGTCTACCCGTTTACTTACTTCCTCATAAAAAAAGAGTAAAATTGACAACTTCGGTCTTTCTTGAAGCCATACTATCACTTGTAATACTATTTCTAGCAGAAACTCCTCAATGTGGTTCTTTATCAAACTGTCTAGTACCTTTCCAACTATGGATGTTAAACTAACAGCTCTGTAGTTACCTGGTATTTTTGCTCCCTTTTTGAAGATGTGAACCACATTGGCCTTACGCCAATCCATCGGTACCTTGTCAGTGACTAAAGAGTCTCTAAAAATTAGAAATAATGGCTTTGAAATAACCAAGCTCAGCTCTTTGAGGACACATGGATGGGTGTAATCCAACAGGTCCTGGTGCTTTGTCAACCTTAATTTTGCCCAACTGTTTCTCAATCTTATCCATTCTGAGCAATTGTGACTCATTTAAGGCAGTGACATTCCTATTGTGAATTTGGACTTGGGCTCCATAATTTCCTCTGTGTATAGAGCTAAAAAAGTGTTTAGAAAATCTGCCTTTTCTTTATCCCCAGTTACCAACCCAGAAACATCCTTTAAGGGGCCTACATGCTCAGATCTGATCTTTTTGCTATTAATAATTTAAACATTTTTTTGGAGGTTTGCCTTTATTTCGTTTGCAATGTCTTTCACTTTTAAGTTTTGTACATTGTATCTCCTTTTTACAGATTTTGTTATATTCTTCATAGTTTTCAAACTATGAAGGTGATCCTTCCTTTTTTGGAATGCCCTTTTCATGTTCCTTATGGCTTTTTTTACCATCAGCTGTGAGCCACATAGGTTTTAATTTTAACCTCAAACTTTTTACCCATTGGAATATATTTTTCAGTGTGCTTTTGTAGAACAGACTGTTCTTTGAGGATAATATTGTCTCCCAGCTCTCAAAATGTTTTTTTCTTTCCTGTTTACAACCTATATTAAATGAAATCATATTATGGTCACTGCTACCCAGATTCTCTTTTATATGCACATTTGTTATAAGCTCTGCATTGTCAGAAAGAACTGGGTCCAGCAGGGTATCATTTCTAGTTGGGGCTTCTTTAAACTGTACCATAAAATTATCTTGTATAAAATTCAAGAATGTCCTCCCTTTCGCTGTTCCTGTAGTGCCATTACTCTAGTCAATGTCAGGGTAGTTGAAATCTCCCATGATTAAAACACTTCCACTTTTTGCTGCTTTTTCTATCTGTGCTAGTTGTTGATTCTTTCTTCCTTAGCAGTGCTTCTTGCGCTGAAAGACTGAAGGCACCAAAGGAACTCCAAACCAAATGACTTATTTTTCAGAGAACTTCTTAGACACAGATGGCATTCCTAGACATTCCAAAATGAAGCTGATCAACCCTTTCTGTATTCAACTTTTGTAGCCTGTACACTACAGATGACCAGGAATGTTATGCAGTTTTAAAGGAGAAAGGACTTGCAGACAATATAATTTGTGAACTGGATTTATTAAACTTTGACCTACATGAAAATATTTATGATCTTGGTCTCTCCTTCTTGCCTTTGTACAAGGCCAACAGGGAAACATTAGCTACTTTGACAACCTTGAATCGCACACCAGGAATGTCACCAACGGCATGACCAGCACGACCAAATCCAGCAACCAACACTTCATCGTTTTCCTAAAATGAAAAAGGTAAGGAGTTTTAAATGCAAGTTTTCCAAAACCAGAGGAAAACCAAAACCTGTGCTTAGAATTTTGTGAGTCCAAACAATATGTGCAATGTAAACACTTTACAGTCTTATTGTTAACTATCTGTGCAGACTAAAAATTCTGCTTATCAACTACAGCTAAAAACATAGTGAAGAACTAGAACAGAATGTTTCACTATCTGTCAGGTTTAGTCCTAATAAGTGAGGGTAAATCAAATTTATTTTTGTAGTAACAAAGGGACAGAATAGAAATCATCCAATGGAGAAAATTTCCCCCACACTGGCCATGACTCATGCAGTTTACATGAAAGTGATAGGAAACCTAATCAGGCAGGTGACAAGAAGAGTGAAGTCTATGTTAACCCCCCCCCCCCCATCTAAAAGTTATTTTTTTTATCTTATATATAAATGCCATTATCCATTCTAAAAAGTCTACTTTTATATCATCATACACACTGGAATGAACTAATATCAAGAATTGTCAAGTTAAATGTACCTTAATCCATGTATCAAAAAACCATCACCAAGGTGCCCAGCTCTCTTCTGTGCTTTTGGCAGCTTTGAATTAGTTGCTGCACAAGATATAAAAGCACCACCATAGGCTCAACTAACACAAGCATAACTATTGTGTTTGTAGGCACTTGTTGATGTCTACTTAAAATCAATATATTAATTTTTATAAACATTGCCCTTTAAAGCAACCAGCAAAGTCCCATCTGCAATAATGCAACTTACTACCAGGTGTTTCAGGCTAAAAGCTGAGAAGCGTCGGCTTTAGTTGCCAGAGAAACTCGGCATTCCCATTCGTGTGCCAGGATAGCGTATAGTAATGTCATCTTAGCATGGCCAATCAAATGACCAAATAAAGCGGAATAATAGAAGGAAAATGGCAGCGCCCGATGCAATCCGTTTATCAAATCTTTTAATCAATGCACCCACAAAGCTTTGGTACATCCGACATCTAATTTATATTTACCTCAATGAAGTTCAGACAACCGTCGTTTGGTACGAAAGCTGTGATTTTCTTGCCGTTCTTGATCAACTGCACTCTGACGCACTTCCTGATGGCAGAGTTTGGCTGCTTAGCCTCAACGCCACTGCAAAAAGTAATATTTGTTTATTTTAAAAGGAATATAGAAAGATAATCAAGTTTAATTTTGGCAACAATCACAGATTATCTGAATCTTGTGTGTAAAGTTATGTACTAGTGGAAAAGGATTAAAGCTAATTTCTAATTTTGCAGGGTTCTGCAAAAGCTTTCCTCTTCTCACTGTCCAGTCAAATATTTCACTAGGCAAGAAAGGAAAACGTGAAAGAATGTTTAGACATTTATTGAAAATTATGTTTTTTAAGACTGATTAGCCAAGACTAAAATATTGCCTTTATGACCCAAGATGTACAAAGCTCACTAATATGAAGTTAGGGAAAGAAGACAATTCTGAGGAAGAATCTTTGGTCACTTTATGTTATGATGTTACTCCAAAGGTGGAGGTGCAGACCCTAAGTGTTCCAAGAAATGTGCAAGTTTATCTAAATGTTTTATTTTGCCAATCAAACACAGTAAAATGCCCTAATACCTCACACTAGATTATGCCAAAATAAACAATGCAATATTATATTGTGTATTAATACTTAAAGTCTGATAGCTCACTTCCCTTCCTGTGTACATCATTTACTAAAAACCTCAGACCACCCACTGACCCGTCACTTGGTGCATCAAATTGCACAGCTCCTCTTTATAGACTCAAATACAGACATGGTCTTCATACAGGTTAATAAGTTCACTTCCTCCATTACAGGTTATAAAGAAAAAGATAAATCTTTGCAGCCAATGGACAGAATATTCAGCCAATATGAAGTTGGTAGTAGAACCATTGGTTCCCAAAGTGAGCAAATCTACAGTTAACCATTCAGATTTGTAACTCCTTATCAAAGAAAATTAACTTACACTTTTTCCAGGACAATTCCCTTAGCATGGGAAGCACCTCCAAAAGGGTTAGCCTTCAGAGCGGTACCCAAGTTGGCCTTCTTGTACTGCTTGTCGTGCCATTTCTGCTCACGTCGGTGGTTACGGAGCTTTCTTGCTGTACGAAGACCACGGCACTTGCCTGTATTGTGAAAATTAAATATTTGTAAATAAGATCCAGATACAAAAAAACTGAAAAAACAAGTATTATGGCTGTACAGTGTTGGCATTAGACCTCCAACATTGTACAGACCAAGTCTGACCACCTGTAACTGTCTGTGGGTGCAATGCACTGATTCAAGTCTATGGGGCAATTCATCTCCTTTATTTGCCCTGATGACTGCTGTACCAAAAACAAAAGGAGGGAAAATCTAACATTTTTGTGGTCATCTTTGCAATAGTCAACACCTGTTTCAGGGACAACTTTCTGGGTGACATTTACTATATGCCTTTTGGACAGGAAGCAACGGGTAAACTTCTTCAACCAAGTACAGGCTGCTAAAAGAAGTCCTGACCCTTCCCATGACATATGCTCAGTGAGACTGGCAATTTACCCCAATCTACGTCACCCAATCTTGCACCTGCGTCGGGTGATGTAGGAAGAAAACACAGGAGAAGATGGGGGTGCCTGGCCCCAAGACAGATAGCGGGATGATGCGGGACCCAATGGAAGAAACCTCCTGACAGATCGACTGCTCTGTGGGATTGAAGCTAAGTGTATTTTGTTGGGTTTACTTACTATGTAATAAAAATATGCTACCTTAACCCATTGAATTTTACACACACTAAAAAGTTTCCTGAACTAAGTAGATTCTGCTCATCTGTATCCAGCATGGGCCTAGATTTGTCAGTACAGACCAGTAGCTGTCATTGTTCATCTCCCCATACAGATGATACAATGTTGTCTGAGATGTAATAGTCTCAGGTGACATCTAACATTAGTACATCAGTTCCCCATGGTGTAGATCAGCAATCTGACACATTGTCCTATGAATAGGATGCAACAGGGAACATCCTGATCACCCCTTCATAAAGTCTGCTCATTATTCCATGCTACAGGTGCAAAGAAAGATCAACAACCATTTCTATAGATAACAAGCTTCCAATAGGATTAAATTAGCAATTCTACACATGATAAACTTAATTATCAGATATTTTACATCCACCTCTGAGGACAATACAAAGTCTGCCAACAACAACCAGTCCTAAGCTACTTCACATCAACATTTGCACAAGTTTGTAGATATCTAATACTGCAAACCAAAAGCAACTATGAAAATAATAAGCTTGTTTTAATCTCAGACATTTTGCAAGTGCCAAGAACAAGTGTACACTGCTAAAAGTCACTGTGTCCATAATAGAAGATTTGTCCTTTTTTACCCAGTGACAACTAAACTTGTATTTCCCATTATTTCCTTCAGGTGGTCAGCAGACATTCGGAGGGGGAGCACCCCAACCCCCGGCAGGCACAGACCACATTCCAAGCTGAGTTCCCCACCATCCAATATTATTAAATTAAAGCTTTGGCCTCAGATTGCCTTCACATTAAACATCATTAGATTGTTTTTTATTTTTAGCTGCACGTTGCAGACACATGTACTATAAATGCATTTAGTATATTGGAAATATAATAAGGAAATATAATAGCTGCCCCCATGGTGAATGGAGATCTCACAGCCCCGGGTTGTTGCCTCGATTGATCGGCCCTACACGGTCAGGGCACATTGTATACTCCGGATCTCAGTTATACCCACATTGGGTAGTGCAGAAGCACCAGGGCGGCCATCAGTAGCCATAAGGAGGCCGCACAATGTGAAGAAAGCCGCGGCAGAATAGCTGGGCCTGTCATGGCGCCATGCCTTTCCACAGAGCAGCCTCGTGCTTTACATTCACGTCGCCGCCCGCACCATTCCCAGCTGAAGTAGCGCCAGGCTGTGTAAGCTGGCTGTAAGGGAGACTAATGAGCTTCCTCCTGCTCCGTCAGAGGCTGTCCCCATAACCTAGAACCTTCCCTTCTCCACACAGCCTCACTCACCCATCTTGTCTGTCCCAGGGCCGACTGCGGAAAGACCGACTCCCAGAAACCACCGAGACACACAGCCACTGCTAGGACCCCGCCCAGACTGCCTTACTCCATGCCTGATTTAGAGAAACCAGCTTCTACCGCAGCTAGTCCCTTCTGGATAAAACTGGAAAGAAAATATTGGGACTCCCGAGAATATAACACTATATAGATATAAATCGGGTGCTTAATTTGTTAAATTACCGCAGTTAGATTAGAGCGGCGCTGGCATTTAGTTGCTCTGGTCATTTAAGGAACTACAGATCCCGACATGCTTTGTGTCCCTGGGGGCCTAATAGAGACACCGCCCACTGTGCGGGCTCCATGGTATGTTTGCGTGTTTGTGCTGCATGTGGAGCTGAGAGTTATTATTATTATTAATAAACAGGATTTATATAACGCCAACATGTTACGCAGCGCTGTACATTAGTTGTCCTCAGTTAGTTGTGTGGACGGGGAGGTCTCAGTGCAGTTCTCTCTCTTGTGTTAAATCCCTATGCCCAGCCTGTAAACTCCATTGGAAGCTACGTGGTGAGCAGGCTATCCGTATGTGCTACCCTGACAACAGTATTATATGTTAAAGGTACCAAGGCCTATGTTTATGTTGGGTAGACACATTAATGCATTGAGGTTTATTTGGAATGCCAACCCAACGCATCTGCAAAGCTTCTCTGATTCCTGTGCATTCACACTAACACAACTTGTGTGCTGGAGAACCTTAACACACATTACATGTGGATTAACACCATTTACAGGAACAGAAAACTGTGAATGGGCCATTCAGCCGGGATTCACTGTTATGTATTTTCCAATGAAATGCATGTTAATGTGTGTTGTGTTTTATCATGTTGTAATACAGCAGTGGTTGCAGCCTTTCGTACCTCATGGACGACTAAATACATCATTTAGCAGAAGTGAATGTGCATGCACCAGATCCAGAATGTGGACCGCGCATGATTGCTGAGCTATATGTTACTAAAAGGGGAAGAAACGTCCCCCAGAGTGACGTGATGCAAGAACCCGCATCTCCCATCGCAGGCTCAGACCTGCTTGCTTAACATCCTGGGGTGAGAATAGTGCAGGTCTGGGGATACAACAAAAGTTGTCCATACAGGAGACATAATCACTGGGGGGTTCTTAAATGAATGTGCTTCAGGATAAGAAATGCAGGATTATTATTACACAGTATTTATTTAAAATACAAAGTCCTTAGTCATGTCACTAACTGTCCCTCGAGCTAACAATCTAATGTCCCTACCATAGTCACATGTTTTTATTCCAGTCTAAGGTCAATTTTGGGAGGAAGACATCCTAACTGCATGTTTTTGGAATGTGGGAGGAAAGCCACGCAAACGACCTGAAACACTATACAGATAGTTGTCTTGGCCGAGATTTGAACCTGGGACCTATGGCCGAGATTTGAACCTGGGACATAGTACTGCAAAGTCCGGAGTGCTAACCACTGAGCCACTGTCCTGCCCAGAAGGATGTGTGAGGATTTAATATGGAAGAGCTAGTATGATGGTATTGATGAAGAGGGTGTGGAATTGAAGAATGAATAGAGGGATGGAAAAAAGATGATAATGAATGAGAAGAAAAAGAGGAGGGGAATGGAGAAGTGAATGGGTAAGCGGAATGTAGGTGGGTGTGCCAGGGAAGGGGATTGTGTAAGGGTAATTGTATGTGTAATGGTAAGGGTGGGTTTTCTGTGGACTACCAAAATTTTCTTTCAAAAGTCCTTGGACCACGAGTTGGTGACCGCTGCAATACACCATGTATTATTTTGTAAACATGCATTTTAGGGAAACCCACCACCTGCTTTAATGCGGTGATTATTAACGCTCTTCGAAGATATGAAAGGGAGCTCTGGGTTGAAACTTTTGTTTAATGCAAGTCACAAGAATGACAGTGTAGAGGTTTTCTTAAGAAGACAAATTTAGACCCTTTCATTGCTAATTTGTTTTTTATTGTATAAAGTACACTTATACTTCCTGCCTAACCCTCCTGCTTTAATATGTTTGGACAAGTTGTATATCTTGACTACCCCTCCAATTTATTCCACAGGAATGAGCATTTTCTTTACTTGTGAAGAAAAATATACACACCTAAATCTACTACATAGATCTCTTATAGTTGAATTAAAGTTTCACATTTAGAAATTCAATCAGGAAAAATTATTGCAGAAAGGGACAGGTGGTGTCCCTTCCTCCTACCTGCCTGATCTCTGAAAGAAACTCAAAAAGTTGTTTTATGCATGTGAAGCCCAAATTTGGTTGCCAGAGTACCTGGAAATCCCGGCTTCACCTGCACTTGCCTGTAATGAAGGAACTTCCATGCACCTGCACAGGAGTTCTCATCTCAATCCGGCCAATCAAGATTGGCAAGAAGATCATTTACAAGAGAGGAAGGAAGAAGATGGAGGTACCCAGTGATAAGACTGGTGCATTGATGGACTTCGTTCACAAATGCTAGTTACCTGGCTTTGGTTATTTTTCACCTGGAAGAACAAAGTGAAATAAAGGTGAAGACAAAAGTCTACACACCCTTTCTAGGTTAGTAACTCGAAATGTTGTGATGCTGTTCAGGTGAATAATATCCTCAGGGGAGGTCAGCAATAACAACCCACCCCTGTGTAGGCAGTTTCTGAATGAGGAAGGTATTGATGCCATTCTCAAACCTGAAGCCAAGAGAGACTCTCTGGGACATGAATCAGTCAACTGATTTCACTATGTAACCTGTCTGAGATCACACTGATGATCTGATTCAGATCTTGGAGGAGATCTTCTAGTGCCCCATCCGCTGTCTCATCAGAAGCAGTTCCCAGAAGTTGATGGGGTGTATGCAGGCACATGGGGATCACACACAATACTTAGAGTTTAACTAAAATAAAAACAAACAAATTACACTTACCTTTAATCTAACATCCCTCGATGGTGCTGGTCCTTCCTACGATCCAGTCCCGCATCGTCCTGGAATTCTCTTCATTCTGCTGCCATCTTCGTTTCTGTCTTCTTCGGTCTTCTTTCTTCATCATCCGATCATTCACTGTGCTGGTGCGAGATCGGGTGACGTAGTAAAAATGTTGAGTTTAGGTACGGTTTAAGAACACACAAGTTTGGTCATTCTGTGATTTAAAATTTTGTCTTTGATTTCAGTGAAATTTTTGAAATCTTGGTTTCCATTGACCATTGTGACATAATTTGTTCTTAATGAACTACTCAATTTCATAATTTCAGTGTTATTAAACTAGAACTAAATGAAAAATTAAAAAAAAGCACACAGATCTGTCAATCCATCAGGTGGTTTCTTCAATACAGTCCTGTGTCGTCCCGGTACCCTCCTTCGGTCAGGCGTGGACAAAGGGCCAGGCATCGCCATCTTTAGTGTTTTACCTTCTTTGTACGTCACCTGATCATGAACTGTGCAGATGCCAGATTGGGTGATGTAGATAGGGAAAAAAGATTGTCGATCTCACTGTATGGGTGAGATTGGCATTTTTTTCCCTAGCCTAAATGAGCCTAGTCCACTTTCATCCATTCAATTTTAGTTCTTTCAACTGTGAAAATTAGCTTCAAATGGCAGGCCGGCAATGAGGAAACTCTGTTTTTAATAAGCCCCAAAAAATGGCAAAACGAAAACAGTTATCCTCACACAGCCCTTTGCTTTGCTTTTTGTTTTTTAGATGGACAGCAGACAATATCACTATGTTCAGTTTAAATCAGCTAACACTTTTTTTTAATTTATTTAGGAGACTTTGTGGGGAAACAGTGTTTTTTCTGTTTAACATCTCTGCAATCTGCAAAGTTCATTCTCCCCCGATGTTTGGAAAACTCCAGTCCTAATACTGGCAGGGGACAGGCTTTTCTACTTCGGTTTTTGCTGCTTTCTAAAAGCAAAATATAGGATTTTGGAGATCCAATTTTTGCACCTGGACTGGATTTAGCTGATTTAAACTGACATTTCTTTTGAGATTTATTAACATAAGGGAGTTCTCTCTTTTTCTGGATAAAGTAGGGAAGAATCGGGTTTCTATGTCTTTTTGTGTTGAAGGGATTCAACATTCATCATCTTTTCCTAAGCCAAGAGACATCCCCAAAGAGGACAGAGGAATAACAATCTGACATTTTTATATTTTTCCCACACTACTAAACAGACCTATTTCATTGCTATCTGTGGTTCTACTGTGGTTGGATCTGACTTTCTTCCTCATTGTTATTGATTGTTCCTTACAATAAATCTGAATAGTACTTGATTACTGCTTTTTCATGTAATTAGTATCAAATTATGGTTATCACCAACTGGGAATTGTTGTATTTCACTTTTAGTTCCCTTATTGTGACAATAGTGTTAAACAATAGCCTGGTTGTAACTATTGAATAATGTAAACTTACACAGACTTACTGCTTTATAAATGGACCCCAATGTGTTCTGCACTTTAAAGATATACTGTTATTAACATAAAAGTGCAGGCTTTAAAAAGTTAGGGGGCTTTTATTTCCATAAATTACTTTATTTACTTGCAATCTGCCTTTGAACTTGCTAGGAAATTTGACCACATCAAAAGGCAATTACCTAGCACAAGGTTTCTTTCTTCTTTGTCTTTCTGTGTTTCTGTTCTTTCTTTGTCTAATTACTATCTTCTGACCCAACTCATTTGCAATTTACTTACCTACATAACCCCTATGAAGCTGTAAAGCTTGGGGGAAGAGGAATACTATAGAGCAGTGATTTTCAACCACTGTGTAGCGGCACACTAGTGTGCCATGGGGGATCGTCAGGTGTACCATGGGAAAATTTATAATTTCCAGTGTCTGTGCTGTAGTGACTGGCAGAGTAATGCAATACTTCTCCATGTCATGTTCTCCTTGTCTCCAGACAAGGGAATTAGCTATAGAGTGTCATTTTGTAACATTTTTGATTTGTGGTGTGCCGCAAATGTAAAAAATGTGCCGTGGCTCAAAAAAGGTTGAAAAACACTGCTATAGAGTACAATCAGAGTGGCAGCCATCCATGATGGTGGCACCAATCAGCAGTTTCAGGGTCGTTGTATGTTAAAGTTACAATTTTTTAAAATGTACATAAAATCTTCTTAGAAGATGAAACAGAATGTGTTTGTGGTAAATACATATTTTAAATGCACCTATGGGGCAGCATGGTGGCTCAGTGGTTAGCACTTTGGCCTTTGCAGTGCTTTGAATTTCGGCCTGGACGCTGTCTGCATGGAGTTTGCAGGTTCTCCCCATGTTTGTGTGTCGTCACTATATAAATACTGTGTAATAATAACAATATCTGGTGCACTTGGTTTGTGTTTGTTGACTTGCAATATCCTGGTAAAATGTATAGCCAACCTAGGCAAGACATGAAACATACCAGTTAGGATTTTTTAGGATAGCCAAGTTTCTTTTCTCCGAAAAGATTAATGAAATCTGTAAAGATAAATAAAGATGAACACAGTGATGATGGCAGAACAGAAGTGCGACTGAAAAGTGCTAAGTGAATTCGGTGTAGCTGTGAAGAAGTGTGGGGGTGGCACTAATGAGGATTAGAAGTTTTATGTCATACTCCTGTCACACACTGCCTCCTATTGGTGTGTGTGTTGTCACACGTGATAGGAAGGTCACTTCTTTCATTCTGCTACCACAGATTAACAAATGTACGTGATCTGACAAGATCTGCTTTTCTTCAATGGAAAGGAATCGGCTGTGTTTTATTGTAGCTATTATCGCGATGGGTTTTTTTCGCTCCATTGCATGGGTATCTGCAGGACTGGAGGACAGGTGAGCAGCAGAAATCATCTTGTGATAATGTGTTCTGCTCTAAGGCTGTGGTAGATATTAGATTTTTTATTAAGAGAACAGAGTTCACGTGTAAAGACTTGTGAATGTGTCTCTGGGAACTGTTTCACTGCAGCTAGCAGATATATTACTTATCTTCATAATTGCCTTCTGGTAGTTTCATTTAATTAAAATATAGCTGTATTATGTGGGATTAAAGGATAGCAGTTTTCCCGAACCATTGAATATTTTATAAGTTTTGTACAGGTTTGCTTCATTTGTAACACACAGTTTTTGAATTTAACACCAGCTGATGTACGTAATGTTTCTGCTGCATTAGCTTAGGTCACATCTCTTCTTTGTGTTGAATTACAGTTCACAAGGTTCTTTTATGTGTATATTGGAATATGTGTTCATAGAAACAGACAGCACGGAGTCAGAGCTGTAGATATAGGGCAGAGTGGACATGTGGTGATTTGTTTAATCCTCTATTAAGACGACTTTGGGTCAATAACGGATAAAAGCTTCAGTATGTTTGCCGCTGCGTATCCAGCACAGTTTTAATTAGCGTTTGTTTAAACCTGCTTAATAGACATGTAAGAGCAAGGAAGTGTGGAGAGCTTGCGGCATCTATTTACTGGTAGTTTAATGGTGACATTGTAGCTTTTTATTTTGTATGATGCACAAGTAACATGAATATATACAGTTATTCTCCAACTTACATCATCACACTAGCGGTCGGAGTACTGAAAAATGTAACATTTGGTAAGTATTCCATGATGAGCTTTCATGGTTGTTAAACATTTTTTGAGTATCACTTCACTACAGTGACAATGATGCTGGTTTCAAATATACATCTATTTATAGAAATGATTCCTCTTTATCCAGTCCTCGTGTTATAAGCTAAAAGAATATTAGAGGTCACATCAGAATCCCATGATCATATTGAAGCATGAAGCTGAGACTTCTAAGATGATTATTCTAAAGTTAATAAAGAAAAGCTTCTTACATGATTACATTACAGTAAGGCTCACTCTAACATCTCCATGTGTACGGTACGTAGCCAAAGTTTTCTGACGTCAGTCAGACATATCGCCATGTTGGATTTTGCATCAACCACACTGTGCTCATTCTTGTCTGCCTTGCTACTATTTGCTAGGAATCAGAAAGGTGTGGGGCAGGAAGTATATGAGAAGAGAGCACTGGATCTGTTGGCTAATAATTCTCAATTGTTTTATTAGTTTGTTCGATGTGTAGTGATTTATTACACTGTGTTCATTTGTTTCCAGTTCTAGAGTTGGAGGACTAAAGCAGATTCAGGCTGATTTCTAGTAATGTTAGAAAAGATTGTAAACCTGAACAATTGGTTAAATCCCCACAAGAGAGCAAATCTGCTAACAAGTGTGGGAAGTATGCAATTCTTTTTATATATATCTATATTGGATATACCTAGACCTGGCCATGCACATGGAAATATTTAGTCAGTTTCCACTTTTGATCCATCAGAAATCACACTACAATCATCAGAATTTATTATAAACTACACAATTTCACACCTACAAGCTCGATCAATCACAAGAACTTGCTAAAATATTAAGGCCTGGGAAAGACACTGGGAAATAACCATCTCTAATATAGTTCTTTTAAAACCTTTGGTTTTTATCCTATTTGCTGGTGGTTAGTCCACAGCTACCTTGTGATAGGAAGTTGACCACAAATCACATAGCATATGGTGCAGGGTAAGATAGGTCCTACTAAGAAGTAGGTCTTCTAGTGTTGAAGCTTATAGACAGAATGCTTTGCTTACCAGGGGCCTTTTCTAGTTGACCTGGACATTGCATCCAGGGAGCCAGTTCTATAATTGTATAAAAACAATTATGTAAGCAGAATGTGTGGAACTGTGTGGAGTTTTCAAAGTTAAATATATGTATTAGGGGAATTAGCCTCTGAAGTTGAACTCCATGCAGACAGCCAAATATACAGATGAACTTCGTTCCTGGCCTAAAGATTTATATTTTTGTCCATCTAGGCAAGACATTTCCACAGCATTTCCACACAGCACATCCCTTTGTCACACGAGACCTATTTTTTTCTGCTGCAATTAAATTACAATAACAAGTATTGCCCTTTTTCTCAATGGGCAACAAAAGGAGAAGCCATAAGTCATATAAACTTGGATTTAGGTTGAAGGAGTAAACAGACACTTATCTTATCGGTGTCATATGTGAAACTGACCATGAAAATTCAGGTAAGGAAGAAAATTGTACTAAGAAGTAAACCCTTGGTCTCATTAGTGTAAGAAACTCCCACAAAAGTATAGTATCTTCAATGTGAATCTACAAATACAAAATCTTTGGTCAATGCCTGGGGAGCTATGGTTTTGCAACCAAGGAGACCAAAACTTTACAAAAAAGTGACAGGGTCACGTAATATAGTAGTCATTCTTTCCAAAACCATAATCTCAGTAACTCGACTTGAAATTAGGGAGTGCCTTTTCCATGTTGCCACTATCGTTTGCTCTGTAGAGAAAAAACAGAGGAGGCCAATTTATGGGAAAATTTGGGAAGGGGGGAGACGGGCCAGTGCAAAAGGGCTTCCCAAGAATCTTTCCCCAATGTATGCTTTAACTGCAAATGGTTATACACTTTAATCAAAAAGTGTTTGACTATGGAACAATGCTGCCATATATGGAGAAATGTACCTTCACATCCATGAAAACAATGGAAGGAGCCTCCTGGCATAACCTCAACTTATGTTCACTGTGCTCTCTTACATTCCTTAATCTCTGACTGTGCTTTGAATTACACGGAGTGCAAAAGAAAGATACCAGTTAAAAACCAAATACACTGCTTGCTTTAAAAATATTACATTCAGTGGTATGAATAATTTCCATTTCAACTATTTCCATACAACATAGAAATACATTTGTTGTACAGGTACAAGAAAAAGTGCAAGTAAACATACAAACCATACCAAGATCCTAACAAGTGAGCTATGCAGTAGTTTCACAAAAAAGAAGGCATACAATATGTAGAATGCCAAGTCAACCACGTACAGAAAGTAAAAGACATCTGAAATAGTTATTCCAAGAGTTATCTAACAAGCAGAACATTAGGCAGCCTGTATTTGACAGATTTAAATGAGGCCTAGTTGTGAACCACTGGTTCACATGCCAATTTGATTAACAGAAGAGTAAGATTTAGTCCAGGAGTAATGCTTTAAGAGCCTCTGAGTTGGTAAACTCCATCAACCAGAAAACCTGATTTTTCTGTACTGTTCTTCATGGTGATGTGGGAGTCAAGTACTATTTTGGTTATGTTTCTGGGATCTTGGGGCACTGAAAGGAAAATGGTGATGGTGATTCTGCTTCTAGTAAGAAAGGATACAGGTTCTACAAATATAACATTTTTAAACTAGTTTGCCTTTATCCAAAATTCACATTAGAACTTGCTACTCTTACAAAAACAGCACAAAAAGCACGTCAAATACAGCCTCAGAGCTGTCATCCACCCTGCTACATTGAGAAAATTGAAGATCTACTAACCTGCATTTTAAAGCACGTAAGCAATATGCCTATATTAAATTTTTATATATGTTTGGTAATTTTTATTTTTTAATTTATTCCTTATATATTAATATACTTAAATGGATCATTGTCTAATATAGATGAAGGAACAATTGCAACTTAATAAATCCTAAACATTGATCAGGTTTATATGACATTTATTTGGGTTTCCCATATTAACATTGTTACATTTTGTGGAAGTCATAAAACTAATGATACAGTAAAATTAAAATTAACAATTTTTATTGTACAAGTACATCAAAGCAATGTTGAATCAATATTCTGGAAATCTTTAGCAATAGATACCATAACCTTTGTACTTATTGTAGAACATCAAAAATGTTTCCCTGAGTTATTAGCAAAGTATATTTCCATGACAGTTGAAATTGTAATGTTCAAAGCAAAATTGAACTTTGGAAACCCCAATCTTAACTACCCGTTTTATCTCCTATACTCCTCTGAATTAGGAGGACTATTAAAGTGTGCTTTGATTCATCTCCGGAACAAACTACTGGATTCCTAAAGTGGGCACCTCAATCTTTACTTTTTCCTGTAGCTTGAGGATGGGCCAAACATGTGCACAGCCATCCCAGCCACAGCTCCCACCTCTGTTTAAAAGGAATGTTTATTCATGTGGTTGGTAAAAGGGGAACAACTACCAAATACAGAAAGGAGGGGGACAGGCGTAGGGAATCATTTTGTGCTTATCTACTAGCACAGACTCTGCTGATTGAGACTATCGAGAGAGCGTGAAAAGGTATACATGTGAAAAATCTTGCTCCTGGGAAGATCATATACATACAGAAAAAAAAAACACCATCTTTCAATTTCAAGGTTTTGCATATCATAAAAAAAATCATCTGGTCTTCAGCAGGTCTTACAATTGGGCAAATACGTTAGATGAACATCAACACTTGATATACTACACTTTATCATGTATTTCTGAAAGATGATACATAGGTAGTGGGAGGTAGTGCTAGGACCTGGCACCTTGCAGTCATTGAGTCAGCAAAGAACTCCTCTGTATACCAAAGTATTCTAAATTCAAATGTGAGGCCATCTGTTCCTTAACCATAGCTTGACCAAAACTGGTTCATGCAAACATGACAAAGAACCCAAACACACCAACAAAACTACACCGGATTTGCTGCTAAAGTATCAAAGTTGCAGTGGCCCAGTCAAAATCCAGACCTTAAAGTGATCGAAATTCTAGCATGGGTTATGCATAAACGACTACGCATGAAAAACTGCGATTAATGTTGTAAAGAAGATTGAGCCATCATTTCTCCACAATTATGCGAGATAAAGTCATACAGAAAACAAGTGCATGTAGTTATGGCTACTAAAAGTGGTTCTACAAGCTAATAAATCATGAGGTGTACTTTGCTTTTCGCACGTCTTGATAATTGGCCTACAAATAATGACATGGTGGAATCTGTTATGTGTGTTGTTTTACTCCCGAGGTTAACCTTAAATAATTTTGGAAGGAAGGATCAGATCATTTTTTTTATTATGTCCTGATATGTAAAGCCTTAGAATTGAAGAAGAATGTGCCTTATTGTTCCCATGACTATATTTTTTTAGTTGAGAAAAAACATCCCCTTACCAATAAAAAAGTATGTGTTATATCAGTGCAATAAGTTAAATAATAATACCTGCTATGGTCAGAAATTCTGGTTACACCTCCTGTGTTATCTTAGTACCCTGCTTAGTACTTCTTTTTGACTACAGAATAATTTGTTTCTATGTTGTAAAGGTGAGGAGATTGGGAGGCTTTCAACAGTTTTAAAAAAGACAACTGGTCAGGAGTGATTCCATGCCAATTCACAAACATTCTGAGTGTTGTCAGCCTACAATCGTACTGAGGAGCTCAGTTCATTTTTGGCATTTCTTTTCCATATTTGCAGGATCTGTAAAGGGATAACCCATGACAATTGGTTATGTATTGACATACACTTTATGCTTAGGAGTATATGATTGTATTTGGTAAATGCTCACTATCTAGTTGTAAGATATTTTCATATCTCATAGAATTCAGGATCAGCAACAGGTTCAGTCCCTCTTGTGTTGAGCAGTCACCTCATTAGGACTTTATTTAGGACTTTATTAGGACATCATTGCTTTGCAGATACGGGAGATAGTGTGTAACTGTAGGATAGTGTGAACCTATTACAAATAAGTTCCATAAAAAAAAATAACCTTAACCAGATCATAAACTTATATCATGCTTTAGGAGTACATTTGGTTCAATCTTGTATTTACTGTGTTATTGAGGAGTGTTTTAGAAACACTTCAATAAAAAAATTAAATCCTCTTGTTCTTAAAGGGTTTCTAGTTCAGAAATAAGATAAGCTACAAAACCAACCTGCTTAATGGATAACACAGCCTAATTAGTACGACTTGACACTTAATAGGACTAATAAGCCTTCCTAACCAGATTCGGTGTAGCGATTAGGGTGATTTGGATAAGACCCACACTTCAGCTATTCAGCTTTCAGCTATTATATATTGTGTTTCGGCTGCACCATCTGCTGGAAGACTCTGTGTTCTTATAATATACAATTATCATTTATTACATTTATTGCTATGTGTTGGATGTGAGATGGGGCATAAACTGTTTGCTGGGGAAGCAAATGTGCATGGGACTGCATTCTTGTTAATTAGTATTGATTGGGATCATGAGAGAAATAAAGAAGCTGCTGTTTCCTAATACAAGTTATCCAGCTATTATGCTAACCCTTTTGCTACAGTACATTTCAAGCCATGGAATGTTCAGAACAATGTAAAAATTACTGTATATGTTTTTCTGTCATGATTTTGTTTTCCTATTTTTTTTTTCCTATTTTTTTCCTTTTTGCAGTCCATTAATGAGCATGTGTCTAATAAATCTATTAGTTCAATTTTACATGTTACGTGTGGCTCATTATGTTTTAGATTTTCACTTCCTAATTATTTCCCTATACCTTGCCAATTTTTGGCAAACAGTGCTATTACTTACTACTTTTTCCAAAAATACTTGTGTATATTTCAGCTCGAACAGGGGACACCACTGAGCACTGTAAGCTAAATATGCCATGTCTTATTCTTTTTTGTCTTACATTCTTACAATCTTACATTCTCTGAAACTGATGAAGAATCAGTTACAGCCATTGAAACACGTGGACGTGGCAGGTTATCCAGCAGGCAATGTTTCAATAAATGTCAGATTCACTGCTTTATAAACAAACCCCAAAGAGTTGGCATGGAACAAATCATCAGTTCCAGACAATCCACAATTTCTGCTGACATTCAACTCATTTACGTTGCAAAATTCGACTAATCCTCAACCAACATAAATAGTTTGGTTGGCATTTCTACAAACTACATCTATAATCTGGATTTATGGAACTTTCACCAGTCTGCAAACTCTACCTACGGTAATAAATCCTCTGACAACAAAGTATCCTGTCTGCAATCATTTAGAACTTTCTAAAAACAAGATACAATTCAGCAAATGAGCCTATTTACCTGTTCATGTGGATGTAGACACGTTAATTGCTGAGATCCAGGCCACACCAGGGCTCTGATCTCAAATCTCTAGTGTATTGAAACAAGTTTGTGGAAGACAATTGGGAAGATTGATGCAGCGCTGTCTACAAGAACTAGCAAAAACTGGACAGTGATGAGTACGGTGACAAAGGTACTTAAGCTTTACATTTGTTTTGAAGATTAACTAACCAATATTCAAAGTATATTTGCAATTCTTTTTGTTTTAGTTTCATCTCTCCAATGGAACGTCTGACTGTAATAAAACCTTTAGGTTCTAATTTTTCCCTATTCTATCCAAGCTTAAGATATGGTCTGCTTTACCTATTTTTTATTACTAAATTTACAGTACAATATGTAAGAAAATGTAACAGACATTTGTTACATATCATAAAGTAATTATATTTTTTAAAATTACAGGTTTGTGTCAAGCAGTGCCTCCATGCATACATTTCACCTAATTACAGTACACCATTAATTCCCCAAGTGCTAATCCTTCTTCATTCTTGCACAGATCTATTATTTTAGATCGACAAATGGATTTTATGTTTTATTTTCTTTGACATTTTTTTAACATTGTACTGTCCACTTAAAAAATACAAAGCCCTTGCAGATGTGTCCACATTACCCATTTCCTGACAACCCTATCACACTAATGAAAGCTGCAGTCACCTGATCCTGATAGGACCCTCCATAATTGGACAGCCAATAAGAAATGTCCACATCACTCAGCCAGGGACATAAACACTCTTGGCATGATTTATTAAAGCTTCCCAAGGCTGGAGAAGATGCACTTAAACTTGGGTAACCCTGGATTGCATTTCATAAAAGTTATTTGCTATTTGTAGCAAAATTTCTAAATCCTGGATCATATACATCCCAGGTTTCCTGAATCAACCGGGTTCACTAATAAAAGTGTATCTTCTCTAGTCCAGGAGATCTTTAATAAACCAGGCCCTTTGTGTCAGCGATCACATAGAGGTAAATGGGAGGGAGCCAAAAATTAGCTTTTTAAAAGCTTTCTCTGTTTTGCTTTTACTACTAGGATTAGAATAGGGATCTAACGAGGCCAATTTTTATGGCTCTGTTTAAAGTTTGAAATGTACAGGGCTATTTAACAAAGAAATTATTCTGTAGGATTAATCATTGTGGTGCTGACTCCAGGCAGTTTAAAGGGGCATTTATATAGATACACAAAGTTGAAGGGTCCTATGTACTTCAAAAAGGTTAAAGAGGATCTATTTTTCATATCTTAAGGAAGCAGCTATTGCTAAACCTATTCTAAAAAATGCTAATCGCCTGGACGTGAAACTGATCTTTGGGTATCTGTATTTTAGTGACCCACCTTAAACAAGTTTGCAGATACTGTGTGACAATTAGCTGAACCCCTGAGCTGCATACTTATTCATGTTTGTGATTCAGAAAGGATCAAAGGCAAGGTTCAGAAAACTAACCAGATAAGCAGTATTAGAACCAGGTCTGCATTTGCAACTTACAAAATTTCTTAGTGCTAGGTCCACTTTTATATGTAAAAGGAAGGTCCAGTTTCCTGCTAGCCTGGCACTTGGAATCCCACAAGTGTTCACTCCTGCAATGGGCATCGGGCATATTCATGCACAATTTAGAGTGTTTAGCTATCCCAGGAGGCAGCATTAAAAGCTGGAACCAAGCTGAGTTGTATTTTTTGTAACATTTTTATTATAACAATATTTGTACCTTTATTTGTTTGGATAACGACTGACTAAAAGCAAAGCAGACCTTCCATTTTCAGGGATGGTCAGCTTTAATAAACAGTAGTAAAAAAGTTAATTAAGAGAAACCTCTTTAATAGTAAATTACAATAATAGGAATGTTTAAGGTGAAAGTAGCTCAAAGTTAATAAACAGGATTAGGATTGGTAATAAAGGGTAATGTGGCTCAAAAAACAGTAATAGGATTGTTAATAAAGTGCAATGTAGCTTGATAATTATAGTGAGAATTAAAGTTGTTAATAAAGGGTAATGTAGATCTTTACTTTTAAACAGAATTAGGATTGTTAAAAAGGCAAAGAACCTCAATATTACCAAACAGTGATAAGATTGTTAATAAAGTAAAGTGGCAAAATATTGTTAAAGAATATTGGTTTGTTAATAAAGGGGAAAGTAGCTCAATATTAATAAACACTCATACTTTTAATAGGCATGGTATTAAAAGAGGAAAGTAGCTTAATAACAGTAAGTAGTAGTTTGTTTGTTAATACATGGGAAAGTTGTTCAATATTAGTAAGCAGTAATAATATTGTTATTAAAGGGATGAGTTCCAGAATAGTAATAAACGGAAATGATTGTTAATAACGGTTAAAGCAGCATAATAGTAATGAACGGTAAGAAGAGCTGTAGGGTTTTTAATGTTGATAATTACTTTCCCATCAGTAAAATGGGCCCAAGTACAGAACCAAAACAAAAATGGTCCAACTGAAAGAATAGCCATCATCAGGAATAACTCTGAATGACTATGTTTAGGCACATTTCTAAAGAAGAAATTATTACCGCGTTTAAAAAATAGCTAACAACGTATAGAAGAATGTTTAAAAGAAATTCAGTTAGTGATTTACTACTCTTTTAAAAACATTCTGCAGTGAAATTCTTATGATAACATTTGAACATGGTGGAAGTCAGTTGCTTGTTTTCATGATTATCACCCCTGGTTGTCACAAACATATTTTATTTTGGCCAAAAAGGACTGCTTGAGAGGAAAATCGATAGTCTGCAGAAGTCTCTTGTTCCTTCTTTTATTTTACTTAAGTTGATATCAGGGCCCTCTGCCTTTATTCCGAAGCCCCTTCGTCTCTGGAACTTTGTTTGACGAATCCAAAAGAACTATTCTAAAGTTAACTCTCAATGCATATTTGGTACAGTCTACATACAGAAGACTGCTGGTGCAAACAGTACCAATGATGACCAGTGCTGAAACTAACAAAAAGAGCTTCATGAGTGGCATAATTAGAGGAAAGCCAGACGTGATTTGACAGGCTACATGATCAGGCTTTCCAAAAATCATGAAGTTTTTATGCTTTGTTTGCCAGAAAGAGCTGTTGTGTTTTTTTTTTCTCTACGGCACATTGCAGTGCTTTCTAAATAAATATGTATAAATTACATATAAATAATGTATTTTTATTACTGCTTCTATGTCTTAATAAATATACAGGCTCAATGTTTGGAGTCCAGACATATTTTTTCTCCAGTTATTTTGTTAATGATTTAAAGAAAGACAAAATAGTCAAAATATATTGACTATCACTGTTAGCAATGTCTTGGTATATTATACCTTGTAAGAAAGCATTTACCTATTGTAGGAGGCTCTATTAGAGAGATTCATTCACTTCCTTTATGGTGTTTTCAGGATTTTTAAAAAGGTTGTTGTGTTACCATTAGCTAAGGATGAGAGTGAAATGTCTCTAATGAAGCCCCATATAATAGTAAAGCCCTAGAAGGGTTCTAAACGTTATCTATTCTATCTGCAGTTGAAAAAAGTTTGGGGTATAGATATACTTTTTATTGTATAGATATGTGACTACAACAGGTTAATTTGGCTTTCATCTGAGATCAGTTTGAGATCTTAGATTCTTATGCAATTTGTTTGGAAATGAAAGCTGTTAAATATCTCTTAGGCCTGGTGACTGACCCCTGGGCCTTGACATTATGCACTGCGGTGTGGAATGATAGGGGGAACCATGGTTTTTATGTGTAGCAGCAGTATACATTGGTTCCATGGTAAAGGAGCCAGAAACATACAGAAGATTTTCTTCTAATTTTGTTAAAAATTAAACTTCATTTTGCATATTTTAGTTTATTCTACTTTAATGTGTTATGCTTCATGAGTAACTAAGTTGCTTTAACTGTATACATAAAATGATTTACACATATATTATTTATAACTGATTGATACATGTAAACATAAAATTATTTTTACGAAATCAAACTTACGAAACTAAGGGTCAGCTAATAAAGTTATTTTGTAGGTCTGCTTCTGTTGACACTAATTGAGATGAAGATATAATCCCTAAAAAGAGCCTGAAGAATAAAGGATAACAACATCTCAAGTTCAGCAGCAGTCAAAAAATCAAATATAAAAGTAAAAGAAACATCCAAATATATCTAAAATTCAGTGAAAAAATTACGTCCTGATGAAGTGAAGTCCTGCTTCTATTTAAGCCAAAGACTAAATGTTTTCAAATTCATTACTTCCTAATCTAAAGGCTGTCCACCCATTCTAAAAAACAAACTAAAGAATGATATTCAATTGCTTTGAGAAATATTTTAACTATAAATTTAAATAACAGCCGCTTTGTAATCTTCAAACCTGGAGCCTAACACCTCTATAAACACTAATTAGCAATAAACAAGACTAGCAATAGTAATCACATTATTATTTATACATGGCAGATACCTGGCTGTAAAGCATATACCATTTATCTTCCACAAGTTTGAATAGAGTTTAATTATGCAAGAAACATTTATGGCTAACCTGGATGAATTTAATTTCATATCTGTCACTGCAGTGCACCCCTAATCCCAATACTTCAGTGCAAATACTGATATTATGAAAGACACAGCAAAGGAACACACCCTCTACTCCTAAATCTCATGTGTCTGTGCACACTGTAGAATTTGGGTGAGGGGCTGAGATGTTCCTACACTCTGACTATTAGGGACCCTATATTACAAGGAAGCTCCAGGACGTTTTGCAGGAAATGTGAGACTATAGCATTGTGTGTCAGTTCAGGTAAATTATGACCATTCTTCCATCATATGTTTTGTCTGTAAAATAGATGGCTGCCTGTAAAACCTTAAAAGAAAATGTAATAATACTCAGCATAGGTACCCAAAGGTTCCTTCATATACCTCCCACTGCAGTTTGGTATTCTTTGCTGGGTCTTTCTGATTATGCAAATTTCCATTATATATTTGAATTTGATAGAAAAGGGCTGGCACTAATATATAATCAAGAGATCTGTTTGTATAGAACCTTCTTTAAAGTAAATAACTTGTTTAATATATATCACAAATTGTTGTTAATAAAAAATGCAATATTTACTTTATGATCAGGAAATATTTACGTGCAAAAGTGGAACTCCATGAAATTAAAATGAAGAATTATAATGTGGACCTTCACATAAACATTTAACTTTTGATGAAGAGCATTTGATATGAAGATTTGAGACTCTCTGACACCATGTGTGTGGCCTCCTCACCCACCAAATAATGTAATTGTTTTTATCTACAGAAACTGAAGCAGATTATATATAAAAAAGACTAATAAAGTGAATATGTGCTTGAATGATGCTACTGAATGTTTTCATCTCAATACCTCTTATGGTCAATGTATTGTTGCATGTTTAGGGCCAAACACCAGCTCAGGGTGAGAGTTACATGCTCTTCCATACCTGGAAGTACCAGTTATTACCTTTTTTGGTTGGGGTAGGGCATTTAAAAAAAAAAAAAAAAAAAAAAAACATGTTACTTTTTATTCATTTAAAGTGAATGCTATTGCAAACCTCCTCTAAAAAAGGCTGGCCACATAGTGTTATGACAGTTCAATGTCTTTAATAGATTTTAAGACTTTTTTTTTGTTTCAACATGGTCAGAATGCAGAGCGCTTGCACAGGAGTCCCCAGCAGCTGGCCCCGTATGTGGCACCACTACACGTAGACCTAAAGCAAAAAGCCATTAGGACCCAGGGTTTTTTTTTTTTTTTTTGAGAACAGAGAAGTTGCAGTGTCTTTTGTCAATTAGCACTACCTCCTAGTGAGTTTTGTTTACTTTGAGTTTAGGTCTGCCAAGCAGGGCTTTATTGGGGAAAGGGACAGTATGATAAAACATACTTACCTTCCAATCAAGATCGTAAAAGATCAAAACTGAACACAAAATAGATAAAAATGGCAGCGCTGGCAACAGAACAGGGACAGATGAGTGTAAAAAGGCTTTAGTTCTGCTTTAAGGCTTGTGTAAGAAGACAAACACAACACCACCTAGTGGATACATTAGGGATGACACTTGGTATTAAACCAGTGTGGCTGTATGTTTGCCCTAGTACTGGGGGTTTGATTCATGTTAAATACACAATGATCATCGAGTTTCTATGCTCTTTGCATGTTTTCATGTGTTTCTTTTCAGGACCAATATATATATATATATATATAATATATATATATATATATATATATATATATATATATATATATATATATATATATATATATATATATATATATATATTGGTAGGTTTACCAGCTTCCTTGTCAAATGGCTGTGTAGCATAGGTGTAATATAATTTATGGATTTTGGGAAACAGGATCCACTAACAGATTCAGTAGCAATCAACTAATTACGTTGTACAAAATAGACATGAAAAGCACTTTTTTCATACTTTTTAGGTTAATTTTGTAAGCACAGATGCTTTAATTCAGCATTGTCTCTAAAATTAATAAAAGAAAAGCAGGAGATTACACATATGATGAAAACATCCCGAGGCTTTTATTCAGGCTTCACTGTGACAAATGCCTGGATATGTTTCCCGCTACAGGACATAATCACATGTTAGGATTGCTGTCTAATAGTACAAGTGGAATAGTCTGCAGATCTGAAGCTGATTGTAAGGCAGAATATAGAGTGACACAAAGTTTAGACTATAATATGTGAAAGCTGGGACGGATTTCAATAAAGTACAAATACATGTTCATTTTACAGTTAGGTATTTGTATTATTATTATTATTATTATTATTATTAATAAACAGGATTTATATAGCGCCAACATATTACACAGCGCAGTACATTAAATAGGGATTGCAAATGACAGACTAATAAAGACAATGATACAGGAGGAGAGGACAGATCTGTACAGCGCTGTGTATATAGATATTTTGTGACAAAGCTTTGTATACCCTGTTTATTCCTGAGAGTCACTAATTATGTAAGTAACACAAAAATGTACATATTTGTAATTTTATCCTTTTATGTATTTCATGGCAGGTATCATTTACAATCAGCTTCAAGTGAAGAATATGTGTGGAGTTTTGGTAAGTTTGGTTGTGTAAAAATATCCACAAAATTCAGCCTAGACCAGAGCATTAGGTTGCTTTATATTAAGCTAATTATCATAAAGTGTATCTAAGTAATGTTGGGAAACAAATCTTCACCATGTGAATTATATACATGTAATGCAAAGATTTTAGAAGTAGCAGAAGTAAACCCTGCCTGCTAAACCATGCTCTTTCCACATCTAATTTATTATATAGCAAATGTTTTAATCGATTCCATGTTTGCTGGATCAACCAGGGTCTCCCATGATAATATATGTTCATGTTCATACAAATTTCACTAAAATAAAACACAACAGTTTGTTGCTACTTCCTTGCTGTCGGGTGTTGTTTGGTGACCAAGCAATGTTACTTAAATGCATCAAGTAATGATGTAGTCACAGGTCATCTGATGGTGTTATAAATGGTTATAAATGGACAGAAATACAGGCTCCCATACACTATGGCGCTGATTTAATAAAGTTCTCCAAAGCTGGAGAAAATACACTTTCATCAGTGAAGCTGGGTAATCCAGCAAAACTATGAATGAATTTCTTAAAAGTCAAGCTATTTGTTAGCAAATGTTTTCAATTCTGGACCAGATCCATTCCAGGTTTGTTGGATCAACCAGCTTAACTGATGAACGTGTATTCTCTCCAGCCTTGGAGAACTTTAATAAATCAGGGCCCATATGTATTTTATCTGTATTTAGCTGTTTGCTTGGACATTACCTTATTAGTAGTTAGATGAATATTTATTTAAAGTGTCATTTATTTTGTCATTTCAGGATACCCCAATAATCATAATATGGGACAAGATTTGAATTTACAGCAAGCAGGGCTGAAAAAGGTAGGCATGTCTATACTACATTCTCATATCTTCAGACAATAAACTAATGAATATGCAGTAGGGGGCATACCATCTGATGACGCCTTTCTCAACCTTATTACCCCTTTGGAACCCTTGAAAAAACTCCTAAATTGGTGACCAATCAAAAGAATGCTAGAATACCACTTGGAGGCCAGTGGAGTATTAGAATATCACTAAAAAAAACTATTCAAAACTAATTGGAGTCATGTAGCTGGGTCTGGTGGTATGCTCATTGATTCAGTTTGACAGACACCCAATGCACCTTTAAAAACCACCTTAACTGCAAGGTTCTGCAATGCGACTCAGCACGTGAAAAGATACACTGCCGTAATTAATGTATAGTAGTGTTTCTTGGCCTTTAACATATGGGAACTCTTGATAAAAACTTTCAGGTCTTCAGGGAACCCTTGCTATAATTACTATATCCACAGCTCACAGTACATTAGTGTGGTGGTCAGTTGGAAGTGGGAAAAATGTCACCAAAAAATATTGTTGTCAGTAAAACTGACTTGAGAGTTGGAAAGTGCTCCTTGCTCAATAAACCTCGCAACATATTTAATGTACAGCGCTGCGTAATATGTTGGCGCTATATAAATCCTGTTTATTAATAATAATAATAATAATAATAATAACCTCTGTAGGAAGCCTGGTTGAGAAATACTGCAGTATAGTGTAAATAATCCCAAGTAGAGATCTTAAACACAAATTTTGTTGAATACTATGAATGTTTTATGCAGTCATGTTGTCTGGTATCTCTAATACATATTTTTAAAATAATATGGTATAATATTTTATGAAATGTATTTAATTTTCTTTTGCAGGAATTATATTACAACATAGTAAAAAAGGAAACAATTACCAAAGAAGAAGTAATCCATGAAAATAACTTGCTTCAGAGGAACACTGTTAATGTCACCATAGGTGGCAGCACTTGTATTCTCTTTGCATTTAAAAGAATTATAATCAAATTCAAGAATCAGACTCAGCTGGATTTAACAAATTCAAACTTCAGTCTGTATGATACGGTGGACATAGAAGACTCAAGCTGTAATGAAGAATATACCACGTAAGCAAGTATGAATTATTGTTACTGTGAATTGAAGACACATGCCAATTTTTTTTATTCACTAACATTGGTATATATACATATATAGTACATTCTTGTGACATGGGCCTAAAAATCCCATGTCCAGGTACAGTATATTCATGTGCCTGAGACTTTATTTAAGCTTCAGCTACGTGAATATTTAAGCTTTAGACAACAGAACTTCTGTAATAAAGCATATGTGGATGCATGCTCCCCTGCATGTGGGCTGTAGCTTTTGACTTTTCCTTGAATGATCACTGCTGCTACTTGCAGTATTTATTTACTGAAATTTAAAAAAGGGCTGCTGGACTTAGAAAGTTAATTTAAAAAAAAAAAAAAAAAAAAAATAACATGTATTAGTATTTAAACCCTTCTTAGTTTTTAGTTAACCCTAATTAATCCTGCACAATTATTTCTAACCCTTTTGCATTTAGCTTTATTTTTTGCTGTAATTTTTTTTACCATTATCTCCCCTTTTTTGTTTGTTTGCTTGTTAGTAACTTTTCTTTTATAAAAAAAGAAAGTGTAAAAAAATATTGAAAAACAGACCTCATATTTTTTCATCTGTTTACAAATAACTGCTTTGTTCCAGGAATGTAATTTATAACTTTATTTAGTGACAGAACAGCTGAACTCTCCACAGTTTGCAGCTTTAAAACTAGTGTTGGATGTAAGCTTGATTGCGGTTCTCATCTAATCCCCACAAACATGCACAAAGGAATATGACAGGCTGCACACTGTAATAACCTAATCGTTAAAAAAAAAACAAAAACAGACTATTGACTATATTTTTTATAGACATGTAAACATTGTTGCAAAACAGTACTAACAAAAATAAAAGCCTAGTTTGCCCTCCACCACACCCAGAAAATGTATTATATTGTTACTTTGTTATTATTTGTTTTTTTTAGCAAAAATAATACGGTAGAGCAATGAAATATTGCTCTTGTCTATAAGTGGTATAAAAGTACATAAGGACATTAAATAGTTAACTTAGTATAATGAAGGTCAAAAGTGCAACTAAAATTGAAAAAAATGCACCAAAACACAGGATAAAAAACATAAAGCATCAAAGACAGTACTACCAATCTAAAAAGCAGTGGGTGGTATTAGCTATGGCCAGAAGCTGATTGACAAGCTTCAGGCTTGTGAATCAGCAGGGAGGACAGCGGAACTTTGTGGGGAAAAGACTGATAATGCAAATTACCTTATAATTACATTGGGTATAGAAAAAATGTCTCCTTTAAAATATTCTCATTTTGTTGCTTTGCAGCCTAAAATAAAGACACACAAAGTAATTTATTCTGCTGTAGTTACTTGGTGCAACTTATCACATCAAAATAAAAAGTATAATAACTACAGTTAAAAAAAAAAAAATAAAACAGAATCCTTGGAATAGATAAAGGAATAGATAATGTCATTATTTTGTGAAAGCATTACTTTTGTGAAAGTACAGCTTTGAATCTGTTGAGATATTTCATATCTAGACTGCAAAATTTGCTCATTTTTCTTTACAAAACTGTTCAAGCAAAATAAGGTCCCTTTTAACTGGTGATTGAAAACCTCCCACAGCTACAGTACTATGTGCTATATCCCTGTAATAACTCCTATGTCAACTGCAGTTCAACCACATACAACCTCTGTGTCATGTGGTGGAGGGTGGTTTTAACAAAGTTGATGGATAAAGACAAATTTTGGTTCATCTCAGTTGAATGGAAGCATTTGGGAGAACAGTTAAGCCCACATCAGCCCCATGCAGTCAACCACAAGTCTGAAATTAGCCTAAAATTGGATGGTTATTACCATTGGTGGTCCACAAAGTCACTCCACAATTTTTCAAGGATTTGGATTCAAGCCTTGGTTATGGCTAGGCCAAGTAAGGACTTTCACTTATCTTTGTAAGCCAATGTGTGTTTTTTTTTGTTGTGTACTTTCAGTGATTGTCTTGCTGTAAGTTGAAACTTCGTCCCACTGATAACTTTTTAGAAGAATCTGTTGGTATTTTGCCCCATCTATTTTTGTTCTATCCAAACAGTATCTGCCACCTCTATGCTTTGCTGTAGGTACAGTGTTCTGTGGATGGTGAGCTGAATTGGCTTTCCACCAGATGTACCATTTGGTATTAGGGCCAATTACTTTGATTTTGTACTTATTTGACCCCTTTTTCCACTTGCCTTTAGAGTGTTCAAGGTACGTTTTGGCAAGACACAATATATGGCCATTCTTGAGGAGTAGCTTTTTTCTTGCAACCCAGCCATACAAACCACACATGTTGTCACCTGAACACAATGATTTGCCATAAATTTCGATAACTGCTTCAAATTTGTCATATGCCTTTTGGTGGCCTATGACTAGTTTCTACTTTACTCTTTTATCCAGTTAGTCACTGTCCACTTAAAATATAGGCTTTACTGTGCACCTAGGTATTGGTAAAGCCTTGAAATTTTTTGTTATCAATTTTCTGACTTCTGCTTGCCCACAACTTTATTTCTGAGTTCTTTTGAGCTTACCATCCTTAGCTAACTGTTTGCCTAAGTCGCACTACCAAGCACTGCAATGCTCCAGGAATAGCTGTTCTAATGCTGAACCATCAAAATAATTACAAATGATCACAGATGAGAGCCAATTATGTAGCCTGGTGGGCAAAGAGAGAGTAGCTACACCTGACTGAGTTTACATTTATTTAGGAGAGGGGATATCTTTCAGTTGCATTGTGTGTGTCCTTATTCCAGGCTGCAAAGCAACAAAATGTGAACATTTTGAAGAATCTGTTGATTTCTACACCCACTCTAAGAGCTTTAATACAAGAGGTTTTAGTTGTACTTTGCAGATAATATTAAACTATATTACAGTTATTTTAAAACCCTGCAGCATGCGTCCAACCGTACTGTGCTGCATTATGTAAGAGGGTAAGATCTTTACCTGTGTAATGCACAGCTGTAACTGTTGCCTCTGACTGCAAGTACCATTGATTTTTATTTCTTATCAGCAACAAATATGTTTCATTTTAAAATACCATTGCTTTAACAAAGTCATTATGAAGGAGATGCCATTGTAATGATGCACCATTGACTTGCAAGAGCAGCAGCTGTTCTCTTATTAGTATAACTCTTCACCAATACACATACCACTGTTACAAGCTTGTCTTTTAGGATTATGTGACAGTTGAAAAATGGTAATGATTGGAATAACAAGGTTATGCATTATTCATGTTTTTTTTCTGTCTGTAGACTTTCATTGACATTTCGTAACACTGAACATTTGAAGCAGCTTACTTTAAGGTACGTTTTACAAAATAGAAGACATGACAGGCAAAACATTTACACTGTAATTATAATGATATTTAATATTATCGTAGCTTTAATGACAATAAACAATGGCAAATATTTAGTCGTTGTGCTGGGAAAAAAATGAAAAAAGCTAATAAAAACTGTAATTTAGAAAATACTTCTTAAAGTGGACCTCACCAAAGGAATGGATGGGAGGGATTGAATCCCCCATCGCTCAACTCACTCTGAGTAATAATTTCCTGGGTGTAAAGTTGATCTTTTTCATTTAGTAGTTTAGAAGGTATTAAAGGCAGAGGATCTGAACATCAACCAGGCAAGCTGCATATTTCAGATCCAAGTCAGAAATGGCAGCTTATATGATTTGATATGATTGTAACTTGTGTGATATTCAAAGTGAAAACTATAGTGGTGTGATAAATTTATTTGCCCCTCTCGCAACTTTTCATTACTTCTGGGGACTAAAGAAAACTACTCAATGATGTAGAATCAAAGTCACTAAATAATTAGTTGTATAGGTAAAGCCCCAATGATGGGCAAATGGGAATTGCTATGGGAGGAGCTGGATAAGGTATCATGTACTACCATGAAAAGAACCAAATAATTATATTATTCTTTTATTTATATAATATATTTTAAACTATTTTGCTGAACATACAGGACTGTTTACACCCGTTGCGTTTTGGACATATCGCTTTGTGATACAGTAATAGAGTTTGGTATTTTCCTTGCTTATGTTGGCCTGATATGCTCATCTGCCAAAGTGCACTCTACATCTGTTAGCATGTCTCTTGTTAGTATATGAACACTTCATTACACCCGAGATTGATATAGTCCTTTCGAACAGAACTGCAAAGTGCATGACACCATTTTTTATCTTACAGTTAAAACTGTAAAGGAAACACAGCTAGGGCTGTGGAATCAGAAGCAATTATTGTAATTTCTGGACTCTCTGGAGTCTGCAAAAATAAAACAATGCATTCCCTGGGCAAGGAAGCAGCTTTTCACTCACATCCCTTTGACTGATATTGATATGCACAGAAAAAGCACCCCATCTGAATTGTCTGTATTGGCATGGCCTACCTCATCAGATACTGAGGCAGACTCTCTTTCCCTGTTTATTTCCAGAATCAGGATTAGCCAACATCAGGTTTTATTCATGATTATTATTATTAATATTAATATTATTAATAAACAGGATTTCCATAGCGCCAACATATTACGCAGCACTGTACAGTAACCTAGATTACTGCTGATTCACTACAAGAATGCTAAAGCAGCAGGATTGCAATTGAAAAGTATGAACCCCATGTTACATGGATAGTTACATAAATAAGTATAAATTCTGCTTTAGCCCACTGATAAGTCAGAAATGTAACGGAAGCCTGAGGTTTTCGTTTTTTCACTTGACATATATAACTAGCTTCATAATTTTTTATGTTTCAGAAGACTTTTAGGCAATAATTCATCATATTTCTATGACATTTTTCTTCAAGTGATTTCAGTTGTAGCACAGCAAGCTTTAATGAGCAGCTAACTGCCAATTTTGTTTTGCATGGTTTTGAGGCTATGATATTATTATTGGATCTGAGAACACTGCTTCTGCCAATCTTATAACAACTCAATATTTAATTAATCTAATATATTATAAATTTCTTGAGATTTTAATGCTGGAAAAAGCTTGCTGTGACATTTTGCTGCCAAATAATTGTAACTGCTCTAATTTCATTGTAAATTGTGACCTACTAGTTAAGGCTGTCTTTTACTTTTACATTTTTTTATATTCGATGTTATATCATGCAGATCTCCTTGTTTTCCTAGATGTAAATCTCTAGGTTTAAAATATATGTGAAGCCAAAAAATGTTGGTTAGCACATAGAACTGTTAAAATCCCTTCGTTTTTTTTAACAGAAAGTGAAAGAAATTTTTCCTACGTATGGTAAAAGGCCCTCTTTGGCAGTTTTCACTGGAATTTGAGTCCCATTGGTAGATTTTTACTCCCCAGAAGCATAATGAACACTGCCAACACCTACAGGGGGACCCAGGAATGGGCAGGAGAGGATTGGGTGCCAAGCATTCTTGTATTGCTCCATGACTCTGTCAGCACCATTACCAGCAAACTGATGTCCTCACATTGTATTATACCTGCTTCCTTTCTCTGTAAAGGTTGAACATTGAAGGTGGCAGGGAGAAGATGCATTGACTATAGTCTGCAGCCACCAATGGCAGAGACATTGAGAAGCACAGGAATGGTTAGCATTTGAGAGACACTGGAGGCCTTTGCAGCCACCTACACAGGCCATAGCAAGGGGTGTAAGGGTAGTTGTCCTGGTGACAACTCAAAACTCTGGATTAGCTGTCCCATTCAGTCTTCATCACAGTAACCACCAGAACAATTAGAAAGATTGCATCTCAAGAGCCAACAATAATACTTATCAGAGGTACTAATATTTCTCTATTAAAGCAAAGTAAATATTACAGGTCACTGCAAATTACAGCATCAGAACTGAAGGTGGGGGGAGAGAATGACTTTGGAAAAGTCCTATGACCATTATCCCAGGGTTTGTATAGCCCAGCAAAAAGCTCTGCCCATTAAGCAAATAGCATAGCACTCCTAGTGCTCATGAAATCATCAATATTTACCATAACATTAAAAAATAAAAACATAAAAATAATTAAAATAACAATAATAAACCATGCTTGTAGCATGTTGGCTATAAACTTTTGCCTTGTGGGTAACCAGGAATGGCATCGAGGTTAGACCTGACGTTAGTCAGATTTTAAACAATCATTTAGTATTTCATTGGTCTTGCAATTAGAAGTACTACCAGTCATAATGGCAAGAAGTAAAAGCCCTTAAAAACAAGCCATAACCTCTGTATCTGTAGGCATTGTGGAGAAATGTAGTTTTCAATATTAAGAACACAGTTAAAACTTGTTCACACCAGCAGAGCAGCATTGCCAAATGCAGTCCTAACACAAGCACAAGCTAGTTTACCTGACACCCTTTACATTCATTACACAGCAACACAATGCATTGGTGTGCACTGGTAGAAGCAGGCCATGAGTTTGTTTGCATCAAGTTCCAACTTTAATGCAACATGTTGCTAGAAATCTGTTAAACCTGACTTTAGATCAGGCATGGGCAAACTACTACCCGTGGACTATATACGGCCCGTTTGGCTTTTTAATCCAGCCCTCTTTTACACGTCTTTTTATCAGTTCATACAAACACTCACCCTTCAGCTGAAACTGGCCCCTCTGTAGAATTTTAAAACCCATTGTGGCCCCTGAGTCAAAAAGTTTGCCCACCCCTACTTTAGATTGTTTATTTTGAGGATCTTAGCAATTCAAAAACGTCACAATAAAAGCACCTAGCAAGGCCAGGGTAAGCTTGTATAACGCCTTTTATTTCTTGTTAAGAATATATTATACTAAAATGTCTATGTTCTGGTCAAAGGTACACACTAAAGACCGACTTGTCTAATTTATTATGGTACATTTGTTTTTTGTTGTGTTTGATTAAATGTTTTTTCTCACTTATCTTTCAAGATTTGTAATGGTGAAAAGTTACTACAAACTGTCAGTACAAAATTGGTATAAGTTGCAAAGCATTCAGATCCTTATCAATCATACTGTCCAAGCCACATTCAACAGCACCAAAATATTTGCTCCAATCAGCTATTCTTACCATTGTCGCCATGTGAGCAGCCTGCAGAAATATGACGCTCTGTTAGTTCCCACCTCTGAAGATAACAGCTTGGCACTTTGGGATGTCACCTTCCTGGATTTTCAGGTAACAGTTCTTTAGGGCAGGGTCCTCTCCTCCTTCTGTGTCATTGTCTGTATCTGTTTGTCATTTGCAACCCATATTTATTCTACAGCTCTGTGTAATATGTTGGCGCTATATATAAATACTGTTTAATAAAAATAATAACACAAGATGGTTGGGTTATGTTTATAGACGTATACATTTTTTCGGTAATAGTAAAAAGAAAGTGTAGGTTTGGGTAATATGTACTTTCTTTTGTAAAAGCTAAATGACCTGGGAGTTTCAGATTAATTATATCATGAATGACGGACATTTCTGCTACAGCCTCCACGTCTTTTATTACCTTGATTGCTGCTGTACCATTTCTTCAGGAAATGACAATCATTGATGCTTGTCAGTCTAAGCCTCCTTTCCCTTGTACAATGAAACACATGTGTACATCACTTATAGTTTAATTGGTTATGTGTAGCTGGATTACAGTAACAGAGAAATGAGTCAACAGGGCAGTTCTTTGCAATAAGACATGTTGAAGGCATTATTTAGTAACATGCATATGACCTGCACCAAAAGAAAGAAAAGAGAAACTCAATGTGCCATCAAAGATAAACTTGGCTATGCATAAAGAGTTGGTCATAGGATAAACTTCTACTGGCTGGTGTCAGCTGTGGTCAAGGAAAAGGTGCTGGAACTAAACATATCAATCACCCTGATGGGAACTGCTATCATAAAACAGTGATCACATGATAAAGCAGTGCTTGAAAAGTGAAAAGAAAATGTAAAATAACAACATATATATAAAATGTAAGTAAAGAAGTTTGTATTTCTGTCTATTCATTTCTAAGATACATTTGTGCCAGAACTGACTTCTTTTTTTAAATTCTTTTTTGAAAACAGAGCTTCTTTCTTAAAGAAAAAGCAGTGGGCTAATATGCTCTCTCCATCTGTCAAAATGTTTCTTGTTAGCACATACTCACACAGCACACCTGACTTGACTTCTTGTGTTGATTACAACAGATTGTAATCAGGTAATATTCAGATTTGGGTGCTTACAATAGTTCATTTTGAAAACAATTTAATATTTTTACAACAAATACTTTACCATTCATGCACTTTAACATGCAATGTTATACACTAGCTTAGTATTCCAGAAGAGAAGCAGGTAAGTATCTGCAATAAATGTTGCTAAAAACCTTTCAATATATAAAGTTTACCTGGAAGGGTAGGGTGTGGAACTGCACATTTCTTAACAAAACTGGATATCACAAAATATAAATTTTACCACTTTGGTGAGTGATGCAACTAACTTGCAATGAATGAGCAACTAAATTGAAAATGATCATTTATCAGATATAGGTCTGTTCCCAAACATTTCACTAAATAAACTGATTGGCTGCCCAACTCATGCATCATCAGAATCAGAAGGCTCCCATGATATCCTGTGAGATTTTTGTTTTCCTATCTTAGGTTTGCTCAGGTGTGACCTGCAGAAAAGAAGCAGCCAAATACAAGAATAAGCACTTATATTTTGCTCATATACATTGCAGCTATTAGACACATTAAAGAAAAATCTACCCTATGATAGTACTTTCTTTCTGTTGACGGGTACATGTATAAAAATATTATAATATTGCGTGTGTTTTATTGCAGATACAAGGATTTCACATTGAAGAAGGAGAGTTTTCTTATGCCAAAGATTGTATGACTTACTTTTCTCCAGCTATTCTTATGGGCTTAGTCATGTCACTTATTCTTCTATTAGTCCTTGCCTATGCTCTACACATGCTCATTTATCTAAAATCTATGGACAGACATTACCAGAGGAAATGTTCTGCCACCTATTTCCCTAAAACAAAAGACAGTTATCTGGAAGACGAGAGGGAGCCCCTCAGAGGCTGCGGACAAGAGTTCTATGAACTAAGGCAGCCAGAGTACTGTAGACTAAGCAATCAGCACTGTGCATCTGTTTCTCATTAGCTTTATAATTGACCATTGTTTCCCTTTGTGTATTTATGTTATTTTGATTTCACATTAAACACAGTTTCCAAGAAATGACTCCCCCCCCTCCGATAAAGACATTATAAAATAAACTCTTGTGCAACACCGTCACTCCAGAGACCCGCGACCCTAGAACAGTCTTGTGAAACTGCAGAGGGTTCTGTCACCAAAACATGTTGAATAATTGTTGGCCAATGTATGTAGTGGATGTGTTAGGCTGTGAGTCATTAACAGTAAAGGTAATCAAGTCTGACACAGACCTCATGTTTTTTGTTTCAGTTAATCTCAGCATTCAAACTGTTTCACTAATAAAGCTAGCCATGGACATTACAGTACGATCAGACATGCAGTTACAATTCCGCAGCATCTGTGTCTGTATCCCTAAACAAGACTATTTCCCATAAAAAAAAACTTTTGCCTTTCTTAGAATTATTGTTGTAGGATTGACATTAAAGCCAAACCCAGCTTAATATTTAGTTTGTATACAGCAGGGAAAGAGCAGGGCCTCTGCCAAGTTTTATTGCCATCTGTGAACCTGTTGTCCTGTCTTGCTACAAGGAGAACTTGTAGGAGATACCTACAATGAGGACACAGACAAAAACTCATTTCTTTATTTAAAGGAAGGGTTAAATCTTTTGACAATGTTAATATTGCTCAGCATACCTTCCATACGGCCACTTCCTGTACTGGGAGTTATATTTCAGGGGTACTTGATCAATAATCTCCCTTCATCCAGTAACTTTGGTAAATATACTTGCTTGCATAACTCACAATGGGGTATGAAACCCCTCTACCTGTTTACGCCACCTACCAGGTAAGGAGAGAGGATATCATGCTTACCATACAAATACGAATCTTTTAGTTATATGCTATCAAAGCATGGTGGGCTGGTGTATCATCTGTGTATTTATGTGGGGAAAAGTCAATGGTGACTTCCTTTATGAAGAACTGTGTTGTTGTAAGAATTGTGTTGACTACCATTGTTAACCTCCTTTTAAAAATGCTTGATTATCAATCAAAAACTTTAACTCCAAACAAAGAATGCAGATAAGGAGTTCTGGCTTCACTCACTATATATTTTTTTTTATGTCAATGACATAAAATATACCTGAGTGTAATCATCCCTGAATTCATCTGTAATTCATGTCACTTCCCCTATTTTAATAATAAACCGTATTTATAGAGTGCCAACATATTACGCAACGTTGTACATTTAATAGGGCAACATGTTTCTTACTCTGCAGCACACCTGATTGGCTTCCTGTGCTGAATCCCTTTCAATCGCTGAGCTCTGCTGTACAGATTGCACAGTAGACAGCAATAGACCCATGGAATACAGAAGATGCCCCCACCATAATTTCTGACTGCCACTTCCTTGCAAGATTTCTTCTGTTCCTTCCTTAACAAGAGTCTCACATCTGCTGCAATCAAACTAATAATGAAAATTATACTAACACACAAATAGAGGGTTTGTTTAATTATTAAAGAGAAATATTTTAGCTTTTTAGGTCTAGCTTTGATCCAGAGACCTGCATTACAGTACATTTTCAGCCACTAAATGTCTGATGGTCAGTGTCATGTAAACATATTCATTTGAGCCCATTTTCTCCTTGATCTGCCCCAGTGCTTAGTGGACAGTAAAAGGAGAAGCAGCACAGTGAGGAGCTCATTTATGTCACTCTGCTTTCTCTTCCAATCAGCATGCTTCTTGTCAGTGCATGAACTGTATTGCTTTTTCCTTCCATTTTTTAAACCTGTATACAAGTATTTGCAAGAGGCTGATATCAGGTCAAATCCATTGTCTGTAGTAAAATAGGATAATTAGGAATGTATAAATGATGAGAAAACTGCATTCATTTGTATCTTTTATATGTACCTACCATTCAGGTTTAGTCTACTATTAGAACATGTATTTACTGAGAACTTTTTCTTATAATATCATTTCAGCTTCCTCCATGCTGAAGACACTTTATAAAATGACACCACAAGATGGCAATAGCATGCAAGTGTTAGAATGTTCTTTCAATTACAGAGCCACTGACATTGTTGAATTAGTCTTTCCTATTTTATTGTAAAAGCTAAAACTCTTTTATTACCAAGAAATGGATTCAAGCACTATTATTGGGAAAAAAACTCAGGACACGCACAAAAGTAAAGCAGAAAGTGAAAAAGATATAAAACTGAGTCATTTATAAAGGCAGTTTTGATGATGCTGGAAGCCACAAAACACCACTTTTATACAGATTTTGTCAAAGAAAAGTATTGAGTAGCAAGTTTATGGGAAGATGAGGGAAAGGAGACTTGCATTCTCGCAGTGACTCATTGATATGCTAGGTATAGTTTCTACATTCGTTTATTAGTTTAATAGTTAAAAATTAAAAGTTTGTATTCACATGGTTGATTTTTTTGTTCCTATTTATCTATTATGTGATTCTCCTTACTTTCCTTCTGGCCATCCTCTGCACCCTAACATAAGGAACAAGATGGTATGTGTAGCTGCTATGAATGAGCGTATGGCCTGGGTTGATGGATATGGCACCATACAGGATTCAGTAGACAGCCTAACATGTCTCCTTCTGAGAAATACCTAATAACCTCCAGAATATAGTTTGGAATATCAATTTAAGAGTAGAAAAAGGATGAGTAGATACAAGTTTGTAACTCCCCTGTGAGCAATACCTTTGTTCCTTATCCCTTGATGAGGAATCCCATTGCAGGTACTATATAGTATATACAGTATATCATTAACCTTTGTGCATACATATATACCACTACTACTATTCTTGTTATGGGGATGTGAGTAATAATACCAAAGGTATTCCAAGTTATACCAAAATCATCAGAGGGTGAGGACCATTAGACATTTCTGTTCCTTACGTATGTATGGACTTGGTATGTTGAAAAAATACTTTTTAATATAAAAAAAAATGTCTTGGATCTCTCATATTAGCTCACCAAAATAAGGGAGAGAACAATCAAAAAGTGGGAGTTTCATTGGTGCTAGATTGATGAAAACATCAAAATGTATTTGTAAACTGTTCATTACAATTGTTTGTAAGTCATTTGGTCCCCCATATCCATTGGTCTACAGTGATGGTGACAAAGTAAATTGGATTTAAACATTCAGTACAATTTTCTTGTCATACTGGAATCACTAGTTTTTTCTTATAGCAGGTATCAATAGTTTCATATTATACCCCCAATAATAATAAAACCCCTTTCTTTTCCCATCTTTGTTAAATTACTTGCTCTCAACAAAAGGGGAAACCTTACCATCTGCGGCAAATCCACCTTCATAAGACATCTCTACATGGAAAATCTGACCGGCATTACCCTTCTAACAATCACACAGTTTCACACTTTCATTTACCTATACTATTTAGGTGACTGTTGGAGGGAGCTACATCACTCAATCAAGGGAAATGCGCTTTTACTCTCATACACATAACATTTTTTTCTTGAACTGGCTTCATATTTCTAAACCAACTTCTCTTCCTCACATTTTCTAACTTTCTATGTAAGTCCATTGATTTATTCCTTTGTCTGTCAGGCCCTGTGTTTACTTCAACAATTCAATATGCCATTCAAGATTACTCCAACTGCTAACTGTATGTCTTTATTCCAACAATATGTATTTTTTTACAATTCAATTTCTGTCCTCTAAACTACTCATTACCCATTCATATATTATTCCCTTTTCCTTGAGCACCTAATGTCTTTACCAAGCATTTATAAATAAAATACTTTTGCAGAACCTAATAATTACACCAGTATTATATTACATCATATATTACATCAATAACATTTGGAACAACCATATTATGATTTATCCCCACATAAAAATGGGTTATGTGTGACACAACCTATCTTTTATAAGCTTATAATATTTTATATATTATATTTTTGTATATCATAGCTCAAAACATTTCCAAATAATTTAACTTAAATGAATACAATTATTATTATACAAAATCTGACTTTCTGCTCTGCAGGTTCCCAGCTGTAGCTGAATAAATGCACATGAGCCATACCATTTTTTTTAGAATTCATAAAGTCAAAAAAGTGATAAAAAAAAATATAGGGCTGTATGAGTAAATAATTATCCCTTCAGTGGCCAGGGATACATTTAGGCCTGGCCAGGTGCTTTACGGATCCCTATTGTGTTTGGATATGATCACATCTCTTCGTGCAAATACTAGGCTACATTGGTTACACGTTTCCAACATAGGGCCTGATTTATTAAAGCTCTCCAAAGCTGGAAGAGGATACACTGTCATCAGTGAAGCAGGGTGATCCAGAAAACAAGGAACGGATCTGGTCCAGGATTCAGAACATTTGCTAGCGAATATAGAAGTCCACTCCAGGTTTGCTGGATCACCCAGGTTCACCGATGAAAGTGTAACTTCTCCAACCTTGGAGAGCTTTAATTGATTAGGCCCACAATGTTTGACTCAACACAGATGAAAACATTTGTATGCAAAGCTTAAATCTATGCAGGTTTTAAAGGCACAAATAAAACATTGTTAAATGCTGACGTACCTCACACACCCAAATTTGACTTGGTATTAGCATTTTGCAGTTCCTGTACAGCAGAACTGAATGGCATGTGTGGATGAACCAGCACAATGTAGGAATCAGTTCATAAGTTGATATGAAGAAAAAGCAGAATAAAAAATAAAGGGGAGGGTCAGTGACAATCATGTTGGGAGGAGGTGTGTTCAATGACACACACTGTCATTCACCTAGAAGAATGAGGACATCTGGTGGAGGTAGAGAAGTACTACACAAGAAAGCTTCAGACTGAAGGTGAGTGTGACAAAAATCCAGTGTTTCCTATTCAGGGTTCCGTGAAACTCTAGAGCTTCTCCAGAGTTTGCTAGGGGTTCATTGAGCAATGAGCAGTTTGTGACACTCAGGTCAGTTTAAGTGACACCAATGATCTTTTTGGCTATCTGTAAGGGTGACATTCTTCCCACTGGCCAGCAATGTAGGAGGCATTGTTCCAACTTTCTATCTTTACATTAGGGTGATACAATCAACATAAAAAATGCACAGTAATAAGCTTCTTGACAAACACATTAAAGTCATTTTAGGTTATGTTTGATGCACAGATTCCAAATATGGTATTGGTTTTGCTAGACTGACTCTAGTTTTTTAAATAATGACCTGGCATAAACTTCAGTATCAGTCATGTAACTTGTGAAATTTGAATAATTCATCAGTTTCTGAATCTGGGGTCCATCAAAGATTTCTACTTTTATTTTTTCAGTACTCAATCCAGGGAAGAATCTACAAATTTATTTGAAGCAATCTCCATCCTTGTTCAGAGCTCTAACAATTGCTTCATTAATGCCAACTTTATGTAGAGTGGAGGGAGAATGATTTTTTCTTTGTCAACCATTCGCTCGTTAATGATGTTCGCTGCACCTTTTTTCATGTTTTCCCTTGGAGGCCATGTCACTTTTTTCTACTTCTAGTGATCCTGCTTGGCTCTACTATCCCACAAGCAGATGAAACATGGGTACTTTGTGTATTCACTTTGCTGTCCAAGTAGGAAGTTCACCATTTATAAATCAACACATATGGACCATTGGTGTTCATGATGCAAAGCTTTTGTAAGACCATTTTGATATTTCCATATTCTTCTTTAAGTTTTGGAGTGACCAGTTGGAATTGATGCATAGCAGTTGCCATTATGCAGTGAAACAAATTTCAAACTTCGAGTGGAACTGTCTATGAAAAGCCGCCAGTCTTCTGCTCAGTAATCTGGTACTCCCATAAGGGCTAGTAGTCCAGGGATGTTACAACAGTACACAAAGTCTCCATCTTCACTGAAATTTGGTAGGAGTGTCACCTCTCTTGTCCTATAAACCGGTATTTTAACTTCCAGTCTAAGACAGTTCTTTTCTTTTAGCCTGGATGCCAAAAGTTCAGACTTAGGAGACTTAGGTCACATATTAAATCATTGAGCTCTTAGTGGGGGAACTGCTGGTTTGATGAAACACTTCCTTCATATTCACTTCCACTGCTAACTCCTGGATTACACTCCAAACCCTGTATATCCTCCATGTCGGATACAGGAATATCAAGAAGTCCACTCCAGGTTTGCTGGATCACCCAGGTTCACCGATGAAAGTGTAACTTCTCCAACCTTGGAGAGCTTTAATTGATTAGGCCCACAATGTTTGACTCAACACAGATGAAAACATTTGTATGCAAAGCTTAAATCTATGCAGGTTTTAAAGGCACAAATAAAACATTGTTAAATGCTGACGTACCTCACACACCCAAATTTGACTTGGTATTAGCATTTTGCAGTTCCTGTACAGCAGAACTGAATGGCATGTGTGGATGAACCAGCACAATGTAGGAATCAGTTCATAAGTTGATATGAAGAAAAAGCAGAATAAAAAATAAAGGGGAGGGTCAGTGACAATCATGTTGGGAGGAGGTGTGTTCAATGACACACACTGTCATTCACCTAGAAGAATGAGGACATCTGGTGGAGGTAGAGAAGTACTACACAAGAAAGCTTCAGACTGAAGGTGAGTGTGACAAAAATCCAGTGTTTCCTATTCAGGGTTCCGTGAAACTCTAGAGCTTCTCCAGAGTTTGCTAGGGGTTCATTGAGCAATGAGCAGTTTGTGACACTCAGGTCAGTTTAAGTGACACCAATGATCTTTTTGGCTATCTGTAAGGGTGACATTTTTCCCACTGGCCAGCAATGTAGGAGGCATTGTCCCAACTTTCTATCTTTACGTTAGGGTGATACAATCAACATAAAAAATGCACAGTAATAAGCTTCTTGCCAAACACATTAAAGTCATTTTAGGTTATGTTTGATGCACAGATTCTAAATATGGTATTGGTTTTGCTAGATTGACTCTAGTTTTTTAAATAATGACCTGGCATAAGCTTCAGTATCAGTCATGTAACTTGTGAAATTTGAATAATTTATCAGTTTCTGAATCTGGGGTCCATCAAAGATTCCTGCTTTTATTTTTTCAGTACTCAATCCAGGGAAGAATCTACAAATATATTTGAAGCAATCACCATCCTTGTTCAGAGCACTAACAATTGCTTCATTAATCCCAACTTTATGTTTAGTGGAGGGAGAATGATTTTTTCTTTGTCAGCCATTCGCTTGTTAATGATGTTCGCTGCACCTTTTTTCATGTTTTCCCTTGGAGGCCATGTCACTTTTTTCCAGTGATCCTGCTCTGCTCTACTATCCCACAAGCAGATGTAACATGGGTACTTTGTGTATCCACTTTGCTGTCCAAGTAGGAAGTTCACCATTTTTAAATCAACACATATGGACCATTGGTGTTCATAATGCAAAGCTTTTGTAAGAACATTTTGATATTTTAATATTCTTCTTTAAGTTTTGTTGAGTGACCAATTGGAATTGATGCATAGCAGTTGCCATTATGCAGTAAAACAGATTTCAAACTTTGAGTGGAACTGTCTATGAAAAGCTGCCAGTCTTCTGCTTGGTAATCTGGTACTCCCATAAGGGCTAGTAGTCCAAGGATGTTACAACAGTACACAAAGTCTCCATCTTCACTAAAATATAGTAGGAGTGTCACCTCTCTTGTCCTATAAACCGGTATTTTAACTTCCGGTCTCAGACAGTTCTTTTCTTTTAGCCTGGATGCTAAAAGTTCAGACTTAGGTGACTTAGGTCACGTATTAAAGCATTGAGCTCTTCTTTGGAGAACTGCTGGTTTGATGAAACACTTCCTTCATATTCACTTCCACTGCTAACTCCTGGATTACACTCCAAACCCTGTATATCCTCCATGTCAGATTCAGGAATATCAGGGAGTGGACTGAACACTGGTATGGGAACATCAGCACCATGCGGCACAGGCTGTCTTGCTGATTCCAAATCAGGGTGCTCCCACTTTTTTCTTATAATGATTGAAACCTTTTACAGTCACAGCACAAAAATAACAATCATTATGATGATTTTTGGGCTCTCCCCATACCATAGGTGCACCAAATTTCAAACTTTTCAGTTTTCCATTTTTCCACTGACGTAGAGATATGCTTGTTTCACAAATTCTGTAATGTTTCTTCTCTGTTTCTGCTGAGAATATTCACCACAAATGTAGCAAAATACATTAGGGTCATTTAAACAACTTCTTCCTAAAGAACTCATATTTCAGTAAAAAAAACAAAATGTATGAATAAAAAGAAGACAAATGAAAGTTTCATGACAATAATGGTACATTTAATATATAAAATGCAAAACATGGGTGTAAATAAATATTGATAATATTTGTGCTGTGTTAAGATTTGTTGTTGGTAAAATTGTGTATTCTGATTCCTGTATCACAAGAACTAGAGCCAGTTCAATGAAACTGATGTCATTTCTGGATTCAGCAGACCTTAAATACACTAAATATATTAAAAAATCTGTGGCAAGTGAAAAAAAAATTTTTTTTTGTTATCTTTGAGGGCCTTTTATTATTTTTTGTACATTTTAGGTTGAGGTTTTTGTGGAATTTAAATTAGCAGCACATGGTTTTTCTTCACCCTGATTATATGTGATATATGAATATACTGTACACCATGTACATGATACTAAATCATAACTTATTCCAATGTTTCCTTACTATCTTGTTTTTATAAATGTCACCAATTCAATGTCAGCTGCAAATTATTAGTAAAACATTTTTTACCAGGATTAAACAGTGGGAACCGCCAAAGATTTGAACTAGGCCCCTGGCCCTTAATCATTTATCATCAATTCCATCTGATAATGTCACCAGTGTCATCACATTGTAAATTCTTCTCCTATAAATAATTCTGTGGTCTTTAGCAGCACCGTGAGAATCTATGAAACGTATAATTTCTACTCTACAATATAGCGTATGATTAACTACAGACACAGGGATTCACCCTTACTAATATCATCCCTGACCACAGGACAGTGACTTATAATTGCAGAGGAAAGGGTTAGAAAATGTTACTCTGTATATTTCAAATGACATTGTTTGTAAAAGATCACTTCATTTATCTGGCTGCCTTGTCATATTGTGCAGCAGCTTTCTTTAAAGTATTCTGTATTTATGGTAAAATGTAAATGGCACACAATATGAATATTCCATTGTTATATACATGGATGAATAGGGTCTGATTTATTAAAGCTCTTCAAGGCTGGACAGGATACACTTTTTTATCAGTGAAGCTGGGTGATTTAGCAAACCTGGAATGGATCTGGTCCAGGGCTAAAAACATCTGCTATCAAATAGCAAATAACTTTGAAGTAAAACATTTTTTACCAGGATTAAACAGTGGGAACCGCCAAAGATTTGAACTAGGCCCCTGGCCCTTAATCATTTATCATCAATTCCATCTGATAGTGTCACCAATGTCATCACATTGTAAATTCTTCTCCTATAAATAATTCTGTGGTCTTTAGCAGCACCGTGAGAATCTATGAAACGTATAATCTCTACTCTACAATATAGCGTATGATTAACTACAGACACAGGGATTCACCCTTACTAATATCATCCCTGACCACAGTACAGTGACTTTTAATTGCAGAAAAAAGGGTTAGAAAATTTTACTCTGTATATTTCAAATGACATTGTTTGTAAAAGATCACTTCATTTATCTGGCTGCCTTGTCAAATGTGCAGCAGCTTTCTTTAAAGTATTCTGTATTTATGGTAAAATGTAAATGGCACACAATATGAATATTCCATTGTTATATACATGGATGAATTGGGTCTGATTTATTAAAGCTCTTCAAGGCTGGAGAGGATACACTTTTTTTATCAGTGAAGCTGGGTGATTTAGCAAACCTGGAATGGATCTGGTCCAGGGCTAAAAACATCTGCTATCAAATAGCAAATAACTTTGAAGTTTTTTATCAGTGAAGCTGGGTGATTTAGCAAACCTGGAATGGATCTGGTCCAGGGCTAAAAACATCTGCTATCAAATAGCAAATAACTTTGAAGAAATCCATTCCAAGTTTGCTGGATAACCCAGCTTCACTGATGAAGCTTGGAGAGCTTTAATAAATCAGGGCCATAGTGTACAATACTGTGTTAATGTTTTATTTATCAACTAGCAACCTAAAAATACATGTGTATATAAAAATGCGAATCAAATGATTTTATGATGATTTTAGTATGGTATCAATTATTGGTTTTACTGCAGACTGAGATTTTTCATTGAAGGAAAGACAAATATTGCTGACTTTCCTTCACACCTGGAAGACGTTCAGTTACAGGATAAGCTCAAATTTAGGAGAGACTACTGGGAGTCTGATAGACTCATCTACATTCCAAAGACATTTGGCCTGATTTATTAAAGCTCTCCAAGGTTGGATTGGATACACTTTCATCAGTGAAGCTGGGTGATCCAGCAAACCTCGAACGGATTCCCTAAAAGTAATTATCTATTTGTTAGCAAATGTTTTCCATTCTGGATCAAATCCATTCCAGGCTTGCTGGATGACCCAGCATCACTGATGAAAGTGTATCCTCTGCAGCCTTGGAGAGCTTTAATAAACCAGGGCCATTGAGCCTGATGTATTAAAGCTCGCAAAAGCTGTAGAGGATACACTTTCATCAGTGAACCTGGGTGATTTAGCAAATCTGGAATAGATTTCCAAAAAGTGGTTTGCTATATGTGTGCAAATGTTTTCAATCCTGGAAAAGATCAATTTTTTAGGTTTGCTGGATCACTTAGCTTCACTGATAAAAAGTATATCCTCTCTAACTTTTGAGAGCTTCAAGAAATCAGAGCCATTTGGTCAGAAGCTTCTTCATGGTAAAAAAAAATCCATAATCTAATGTGGAAAGGATAAACGAATTACCTATGTGCAAAAGTACCAAGAAGCACTGGTGAGCAGTAGGTGCTATGGACTGGCAAATCTAAATTTTTAAACTGACAGCAATAACAGAGAGAAGTTTGGTCAGTGAAAACATGGAGAGTGGTACAAGCATAACAAGCAACAGCAATTCATGTTGTAGGTTCCTTGTAGGGTTGGTGATGCATTTGGGATTTCCTTAATTTTTCCATAATTTTGAAAATACGGGCAGACACAGATCCATTATGGAGTACTATCAGGGAGGTATCTGATCGCTTCCAAATTCATTCTGCAGCAGGACAGGAATGACTTAAATCATATAGCCAACTTGATAAACAACAACCTCATTGGAAAAGAACAAGGAAAAGAACATAGATAAGATAGTTCCCTACAGATCCCTGATGTCTGGATTACATGAAGAGATAGTAAAACAGCCTAAAGCAACACGATTAGTGTAGTTTCTTTCCCTAGATGTTTGCAACAACTTACCTAACAAGTTTTACCTATAGTAGTTTATATAGTATAAATGATACATTTTTATTTATAAATGAAGGACAGTTATATTGATCAGCTCACTGGGACCAACAATAGCACATGGGACCACAGGAGAAGGTACAAGGAAACATTGCTTTATCAGTCCATAATGCCAGTATACTAGTTAAATCTGTAGATCCATTGCATGTTTCAGACAATCCAGTCCTTAATCTTAGCTAAATTTAGATAAATGCCCTTTTCTTTTTAAGGTGACAGGAGTGCCTCTCCCTCGAAAATGACTAGCTATGTAAATAAAGCACAAACTGACCTTAACTGATCTCAAACACCCATCTACACTATGTGAAACATTGAATCAGTGGGTGGCGATAGGACCTTCTCGTTATACTGCCATTGGAATAAACTTCAAATGAGCAGCCATGCATAAAAAGATTCATAAAACCCACAAGGTATTCAACAAGCTTACTACTTCAAGGATAAACTAATTCAAAGTCTTTGTATTATGTCACCACCACCTGGATATTGTTGATATGCATGTAGTACACTCAAAATCCTATAGCAGGAAAATTATATAAATGCAATTGACATTTACATAAAGTGCCAAGGACTTAAGACATGTGAGAATAATATAGTGTCCTATGCTAACCCACAAAATCCTTAAACATGATTACTGTTCTACAAAGAAAAACCTATGTAAAGAATTGGTTTGGAAAAGAATGCTATTATAGGTGAAACTAAAAGAATTATGTGCAAACGAAAAGTTCCCATTGAAGAGAAGCCCAAGACCTGTGCCAAAAATGGTTCAAAGTAAAAACCTTTACACCAAGAAGATATTGTATTTCTTTAAACAAAGAATTTATTTAAGGCCTTGGTGTATCAATATCATATGTATGTCCTGGAAGCTGTGAGAAGTCATGTCAGGACACATAGTCGGGTTGTGTTTTATATTAGCATATTCGGCTTCACTGATGACGATTCATATAGTAATATATTTAAGTTGATGGTACACTGGAATAAAGGGAGCATCTTAGACATGTGGCTGATCTAGGCACCCACTTCCTGCACTAAAGTACAAATAAACACATTAAAGACAAACCTCAAATATAGTATACAATGTTCTAACTGGAAAATAGTACAAATGTCTTAAATGACAGTAACATTAAAACACACATGGATTATAATTTATTACAGCATGGCAATGTTTCAATGGACTTTAGGAAACGATGCGGCTTTGTGCTTTATTTACATCTCACATAGGCCGTACTGTGAGAATGTTCCTCTTGGAAAATAAATGCAGTAAGGGTAACCTTCGACAGATATTCATTGTTAGCAAACAATCCAACCACTGAAATACTTTCTTTTCACCCAATCTATTGATGTACAAACATACTAGAATCTAGAGTACATGTACTGTGATATTGTGCCCTGGAGAACAATATGCTATGGGAAAAAAACAATAGTTCGTTCAGTGTGTGCACTGTGCAAGCAGACAGAAATGTAGGGAAATGAGCTACAATGACTATGTATTTTTTTTTTTAAAAAGATAAAAAACGTCTCCATTGCAAGCCTGGTCAACAATGTTCAATAAATGTAAAAAAAAGGTTTCTTTACCAGCACTTTTAGCTGAGCATAAACAATGCAAATCCTGCTAAGCATGCTTACTCAACTTAAAAAGCATATTAATATGGGTATATATATAACAAAATAATTAATATACAAACTAAGAACTAAAGCACACCATCAGAGCAACATCTCAGCTACCAGCAGGTCCCACCCAGGCACATGTAGACAAAACCTCCTCCAGCCCACAATAAAGTCAGGGCAGTCCACACAAACCTGCCATTTCTGTCGCCTATTTAACCTGCTCTCCTAGTAAGCCAAAACTGGTTGTTAAAGGGCTAGCTCCGACAAAATAAGGGGATATATACCAGACATGCAGAATGCCACCCATCTGGTTGCCATAATATTTATACAATCATTCCAAATATTTACCCCAACCCCACAGGACCAGGGGTGTAGTCGTAAAAAAAGAAGAGGGGGCACGATATTATCCATGACGAGCGCGCATGTGCATTATTGTTATGTAAACGTGCCCGCCCCACTACACCGTGTCACTCAAGGGGGAAGAAATTTCCCCCAGAGCGACGTCATGATACCAGAACCCGCCCACTCTCCCATCGCAGCTCTGAGTCTGCGATGGGAGAGTGGGCGGGTTGTGTTCAGAAACACAGCCCACCCACCTCCCTGAGCCTGCAATTCCATATGGGAGACATGGTCCGTGGCTCTGACCAGTGTGCCCCCCCAGCAGGGTCCTTCTCCTGACCCCGCAGGGGGGGGGCAGACTGGCCAGAGCCACAGACCACCAAAGAATTCTTTGCAAAATAAGAGTGGGCACGCAGGAGTTCTTCCTGATGGGGTAACTTCAGAAATTCACGTAGGCTCAGAGAAATGTGTTTTTTGAAGTTTTATTACAAAATCCAAACCACAAAGGAGAGCGAGTGAGGGTAGCTTAGCATTACAGAATACAGTCTTTTGTATATAGGTAATATAGTACTTCTGAAAGCAGGATTAGCTGTACCCTAAAGTCCCAGTTCTGAATTTAGAGCTCCTGTAGGACCCTCTCCTTGGAATTCTAGTTTCCAGCCCTGCAGCCTCAGCCTCGTCAGGTCACCATGGTCTTTAGGGCCAACATCCCTGATCACTAAAATTATCAGCATGCCATGACTCCAGACTGGGTTCCCCTAGCTCTTAGTTCTCCAAATATATATATATATATATATATATATATACCCAACCAACAATCCCCTACGGATAAACAAGTTCTTAAATACTTAGTGACCCTATTACACTAAAGGGGGCACTCTCCCCTTGCCCAAAATGGCTTCATTCCTAAATACCATGCAAGATACAAGAACTGCTTAACACTCAAGTAGATGGGATACAGTACATAGGATACAAAGGATAATAGTTTTGACACAACCATGATAAATTAACATGACAGGGCATGACAACACATGTTACCAGCATTACAACAACAATTGACCATAAATCCTGACAAGCTGACTACTTTCTAACATTCATAATAGATTAATACCAGCTTGTTGCTCTCCTGGGAGAGGAAAGTCAATTAGAGTCCTTCAGATGATAAAGTTCAATAAATTACATTCCAGATTGAACAAAACTTTTACTGGCTAACTAGTTTAACTTAGCATTGACAAAAAATACAGAAAAATTAGTACAATAGTCCCTTGATCACCCAAAGCATGACAAGCTGAACAACTTTAATCTGTCAGGTTTTTGTACTCGCAAATAGATCCAGATTTCCTCATTGCACCGTTTTATTTGTTTTTACTCTATCTTGTCCATCACAGATTTGGATATGTAGTGTAGTTGTAACCCATAATCCTAAACTAACCAGTTGTTAACAAATCTCTCAAGCCCTGTATACTTAGGTAAATTTTCTTTACATTTGTCAGGGAGCTTCTCGGCTCCAACAATGGAGATAACAACCTCCTTACCTGTGCCTTCTTGTTCTTTGTAACAATCTTAAAGTTTATAATTGGGAAGAGAGTTCTCTATATGAACCATTTATATATTTATACAGGGTGATCATATCCCCCCTTATACGTCTCTTCTCAAGGGAGAATAGATTCAGTTCAGCTAATCTCTCCTCATAGCTGAGCTCCTCCATTCCTTTTATTAATTTAGTTGCCCTTCTCTGCGCTCTCTCCAATTCCGCAATGTCCTTTTTGTTAACTGGTGACCAAAACTGGACTGCATATTCCAGATGAGGTCTGGAAGCTTTGTTTCTTCAGTAATAATTCCTGATCTAAACTCTTGAATAATTATTCCAATTTGTCCTGGTAGAAAATATTATGGTAGGCAATATTAATTAACTCTAATGTAGAAAATGTAGAAAATAATAAAAAAAAAAAGTAATGAGAAGTTGTGTTTAAAACTTTTGACCGGTAATATATATATAACACCTAATATGCACTAAGTATCTGTGTACATTATGAGTTAAAGTTAAAGCCTTTGTCAGAATTTTACTATTTGTGATCTATTTTGATTCATTTCCTGTCTTTAAAGCACGACAGGCAAGGGATATTCCCTTTTAGATAGATGCAACTAAAAAAAAGTGTCCCAATCCTTTTACCTTATCATATTTGAAAACTGGGGAAAAAAATTAGGTATGTTAAAGATGAAAATAAATGTCTTCAGAATGCATTGCCTCCTTCACATTATTGCTACGAACACACTACATTTGGGTGGCACTTATAATCAGATAAATGTGATTTTAGCAGGAATTATTCCCTACACATAAACCTGTGGCCTGTATGAGGAATTATGGCTTACACACAAAGAAAGATGGCACTCGGGCCTTGTAGCTTTTTATTACAAGTAGAAAACAGAGAAAAGGCAAACTCCTGACTTTTATAATGTGATTTTATAATGTAATTTTTGTTTTTACACAAAATAGAGACTTGTGTTAGTTATTCACATACAGAAAATGAACATGTGGTAAGTGTTCTGTACCAGTACAACTTATTATTGGCTATTTACATTACATTAAAACAAATTCACTTTTGATCCATAGAGTAGAGTGAAAGTTTAGTGAGAGGCATAACAACCCGTTAAAATACCAGCAGTCTACAAGCATAGAGGGCATGTGACATTTTATGATCCCTATGGGAAATCACCTCTGGTCTCTTGCAGAAGCCCCATGCTGTCCTTGAGATGTCAACATATAGGAAATATCCTCCTACTAATCTATATTCACTGTGTGGGTTAATATTATGATGTTATTCTTTCCACGACTAACTGGTCAGAGGAGGATGCAGTGACAGGATCCATAAATATAACAACCTCGTAACTTGAACTTTCTACTGTCTAGTAAACACATGGCTTGAATTATGATGATATGTTTTCTTATGTTATATGAACTGTTAAACTGACCTGTATTTTTAATACAATCATTTTTAAGAGACCATTTCAAGAGTATTTATTCTTGGAGTTTGTAGTTTATTATAAAATAACAAAAAAATACACCTACTTGGTATTCTTCTGCAAATGGGTGTTTTAGTAACAATGGTTGTAAAGGTCCAAAATCAGGAAAATCCCATAATACTAAAATCAAATAAACTTCTCCCTTAGCATAAAACCTATAGTCCAACTGATATTCCTAATTCAGTGTAAGCAATCAGAAACCTACAAATAATAAGTGACCTGTAATGAGCTAAATATATTATTAGGCTAGCAAAATGCAAAGACATACAAAACAGGAATACCCAAAGCATCCATTCAAAACTCATCTTTCACTGATCACACTTCGAATAAACTGGAATCTGACGGGTTGCTGTAGCTGGGTGCTTTAAATACTGCCTTTTTCTGCTTTACTAAATATTTTTATTGAGTGTATACAATACACAATTAGTGTCAGAAGTTTATACTCTTTGCAAAATAAATATTTCACACAATTAGTATGCTAAATACTGATTACCGGAATATGGTAATACATATAAGGGCTGATTACGTCTTAGCAAACTATTTAGGTCGTATAAGCAAAGTTTGAAAAAAATCAGGGTTCCAAAAAGATTTTTTTGACAACTTTTTTAGTTACATTGACAACTTTACACTTAGGTTTATACCATTATGAGGTAAAGGTCAGTGATTAGGCTTCATGCCTAATATTCAACTTAGCTTGATCGGACTCAGAAGCTATCAGGGTCACCAGAGAGAATCAGGTTGCAATTTTATTGTATTGGAAAGAAGATGCACAGTTGCACTGCATTTTCAATATATTTATATAGTTGATATAACTGTTTAGGCCAATGGGATCATTTGGTGATGCATAATGATGTTATCATGACTGGGTGGACTCCATTTCTATATCAGGGCTCCTCCAAACAACTACGCATCAGCCAGAATGTAAACCTACTACAATGGACTGGGTACAGAAATAACATCTTTGCAGGAGTGAAGCTATTTGGGCAGTACAGACTCAGATTTCAGACAGATTGAAACTTTGGCAAAAACATTATTTTAAATTAGAGTGGTTGGATGAAACAAAGTGAGTATTACAAGCTGTGGGACCTAACCCTGAAGAATCAGCATCATGGAAATCATATAAAGCAGAATTTTTTGCAAACATTTGCTCCTATTTCTCAGTATAGTATATATAGTTTCAATATAGTTTAAAGTCAATGTTCAGACTTTCCATCAGTCCTCTATAGGAAAATCTCATATTTATCATAAGAATAATGTGTTAATAAAATATCAAATACAAAAATATTATACATGCATCATAAAAACTTAGATAAACGCAGATAATCAAACCAGGTATTCAAACTTTACCCAAAATTGGAGTTGCATTCTGCTTTACTTGACAACTAATCTTATTTTCTATAATTTTCATTCCTATTCATATGTATGCGTAAATACTGTATAATAAAATATCAAGGTCTTTATTTAGGAGCTTGATTTTTGAAGTAATTTATATTATATTTCATAGCTAATATTTTACTTAAGTTAAAGATTTAAAAAACAGACAAAAGTTAAATAAAAACGTTGTTTAAAAAAATCTCAGTTTCCATTTGGCCTATTTCTTTTATTGGCTATAAAATCCAAGGACAAATGTTGTAAATATTCACCATTTAGGTGTCATATGAACCCAGGTGTCCTTTGGCAAGGATTTATTTTTTTGATTAGTGTGAAGCAAAAGTAATTATCATCAAGGAGGTATTAAATATGAGGGATGTCAGGGCACAATCATTCATCCCCTGTAGTGCCAGCATTCCTCTAAAGAAATCCTAGATATACTGTAACAAATCAACCTCTACTGTATCTTACCTGTCATCATAACATGCTCAGGAGGATACTAGCGTGTAATCAACAGAAAAAAAATCATAGAGTTTTATGATGTGCGCTGCATAGAAAAGGTGATTCACAAAGTGCAAAAGTACAAAGGTGCAAGAATGCATGAAACAAATACTACATAATATTAATGTCAATGTATAATAAAAAACAATTCAATATTATACTTTTACATTAAATGCACAAATATATTGTTATGTTGCTTCTTGCAGTGGACCTGATTTAATAAAGCTCTCCAAAACTGAAGATGGTACACTTTCATCAGTGAAGCTGGGTGATCCAAAGAACAAAGAACAGAATAGATCTGGTCCAGGATTGAAAACATTTGCTAACAAATAGCAAATCACAAATAAATCAATTTTAGGTTTGCTGCATTACCCAGGTTCACTGATGAAAGTGTATCATCTACAGCCTTGGATTAAAAAATCAGGCCCAATGAATTGACTTTTTTGGCATGACATACTAAACCAGTGGTCGGTAACCTTTCTCTCACTGTCAATTTTAAAAGCAGTAGACAACTAGTGCATCAGTAAACAATAATGTGCTATGGTCATATAACAATAATTCACGCACTTTCAAATTTCGATGTGTCCTAAATCCTGCTCCTTTGGTCCTCAGAACAGCCTAAATCCTGCACCTTCAGACCTCAGATCCAGACCATGTTCTGCACTTTCATATCTCATATCAGACTCTTCAGATCAGCCCCAATTCATGCACTTTTTTTAGACCTCGGATCAGCCTCAATGCATGCACCTTTGGACCTCATATCAGCTCCAGTGCATTGTACACTGCAGATACCTGTACTAAACCATATACACATAGGGACTGATTTATTAAAGCTTTCCATGACTGGAGAAGATACACTTTTTATCAGTGAACCTGGGTGATCCAGCAAACTAGAAATGGATCTGGTCCAGGGTTGAAAACATTTGCTAAAAAATAGCAAATGACCTTGAAGAAATACATTCCAGGTTTGCTAGATCACCAAGGTTCACTGATCAAATGGTATCTTCCCCAGCCTTAAAGAGCTTTAATAAATCTGGCTGATTTATTGGCTGATTGCCAGGCTGGACCATTACTACATAAGATCTGGGGTGGGCTCTGTCTACATAGCTCTGTGTATGTTTTGACATTCAGAAAGTTGCAAATTTTTTGTAGTGTAAAGTGTATGAATATGTAAATACATGCTATTTTGCTGCCTTCCATATATTGTACCTGTTGCTTTGCCTGGTATGGACACAAGGCAGGTTTGCTACTTTCTGTGCAGCCAGATTTGTAGTCACTACTGAATACCAGCCCAATTTGCAGAAGATTCCCCTAGTAGTTGGTAGACTGTTATAGACTGTCAAAACGTAGTCTGAGTAGCATACTAGGCATACTTTACTGTTTGCAGAACATTTAATAAAACAAATAATACAACGCAGAAGGTGTGAGCATAAATATAATGAACATAAAAATAACCTTGGATAAAATATTTTTTGTAAAAGGTTTAACATGCATTTCATTTCTAAACATACGGGGATATTACTTAAATGTATAAATGCTAAATGAAAATATACGTTGAATGAAATGGAAAAATAGATGCTGGCAAATAACCTCCAAATACTAGAGAAAGCAAATACAGGGAATAATCAGGAAATGGAATAGTGACAGATACTGAAATTTAAAGACATTCAATGGTATCCTGAGAATTCTCTTAAAACTGATGGTTGTAAGTAGTGTGGGAAACTATGTAGAAAACATATGTATAAATACACTTATGTGGTTGAAAGATATTTAGGATTATTGTTCACTGAATGATGTTTTAACCAATGTTTTCTAATGGAAGTGGTTTGTTTTCTTATATGAGATACTTTTGTTGCAATGAAAATTTATGAAGAAAAATGTAATGCCATTTACAAGAGCAATCATATACTTACCATCAAGGATAGTTAGAACAAAATCGAACCCAGTTGGAATAATAAATGGGGACCCTGTATGCACAGTGCTCCCTGCACATCTACAATTATGTGCCCAGTTTGCCCTACATAAAAGCTGTTCTGCCTACCATGCCTAAACCTATATAATCTTATCACAGGTTTTTACGTACTTGGTAGATTCCAAATTTGGTGAGGAAAGCTTTTCTTGCCTTTCTGGCCTGGGTGAACCTGGAATGGAGGCAGATACTCGGATGTTCCAGAGGGGTAAAAATACTAATGATAAATTCATCATTCATTCATTGCAGCCAAGGTGGATAATTGGTAAAAGCTTTGGTCAGGGAGCAGATTCCTCCCCAGTCTAAAGCTACATACAGATACACAGATGAATGTTTTTGATTGTCTTGAGCTAAAATGTAGCGTCTGTAGAACCATCTCCTGATTTTGTTCAATGATTTGCCCTGACAACTGTTGCTGTTTCCTATGGGAGGATGCAGCACGGCACTTTCCACTCGTTCTCTCTCTCTCTCCCTGTCTCCATAGAACTGTATGGACCTAATTTGTTCCTTCTCTTACTGGAAATGTATACTAACACTCATTTCCAGAGACAATTATTATAAGCTTGTACATAAGTTAAAGTGGAACTGTAGCTCACTATACTAACCTGTCCCTGTTCAGTCGTAGGGTTCCACCATCTTCTTCCTTCTTCTCATCCCAGATGTGAACTATGGCTATCTTGAAGAACCAGGCCGGGATGGCATAATTCCTGTGCAGCTGTGTTCATGCAGTTTTGGCAAACCTAGGGGAGGCCCTGATTGCTTAATATGCTGGCAATTAAAGTTTTTGACAGTTCGACAGAGCGATTAGGCAGATTCAAAATGTTTAAACTTTATTTCCACCTTAGGTATCACACTAACAAGATCAGATGTCATTACCACACAAGTCATTCTCAGCCTGGAGATAAAGAGCTCAAGAGAGCCACTTTCCTATTCTCAATCCCTAAATACAATGACTGATAAAGGGGGAAAAACTTTTGACTTACTCTACTAGCATATAACTTTGGGGTGTACAATACACAGTACAGTGCACAGTACACGATTCCACTTTAAAGAATGCAAAAAAATGTGCAGGAACATCTTCAACAAAGACCCGGCTGGACTGTGTTTGTAGGCAGGGTGTAAGGCTGGATTGGCTGGAACCTTTCATTATACACATGAATATGGTACTATATTTATTTATATAAAACATTTGTAATACATTTGTCAAGTTCAAATATATTCTGCACTGTTTTAGAATAAATTTTTGAACGCAGTAAAGATAGATTAAGTGCCACTGGGATTATACAACGTTACCTGGCTTCCAAAATCTGGTAAAAGACTGATTTGTATGAAAGCTGGCTTTTTGTTTATACTTACATTATAAAAGTGTGTGAGAGCCAAGATGAAACACACGTGGATTATATTAGTGACAATCAGCAACTGTGCATTTAAGAATCAGCAAAGATATTAAAGATCTTTATCTACTCAATTCTCATTGAGCTATAAAAACAATCTTGTGCACCAATTATTTCTACATCTGGAAAAAGCCTACTTGAGTGAGAGAAAAGTAAAATATATTTATGAATAGAATAAGTAAATCAATTTACTAGTCTTATCCATCAGCCAAACCTCACCACAGATGTAAACTGGTAAATGGTTCCATTGTTTGCCACACCTTTTGCTACCATTCTCTGGTAGCCTGTACCTGTCCACATATATATATATTGTGGTATACCACCCTTGTGGGATCACCTTTTCTGCGGTAAAAGGTACTCTCAGACTGCAGGAGAGGTGTATGAAGCACACTGAAGACAGTAGATAAGGTTAAATCTGACCCACAGTCAGCTTTATTAAAAGGTTTCATAAGATAAAACAAAACAAAAATAAATCCTAGCCAGTCAGGGACTAACTAAACATCAGGCATATTCCTCTCTACAAGTTGGTGGCTAACCCAGCCAACTCAACACAAACGTTCCAGCAACCTTTACTCACATACATCCATTTTAGAGGGGCAGTCTGGGGAAGTCTGAACTTCCTACCCAACAGATTGTATTTAGGGGCTTTCAATGCCCACTTGATAGGAAAACATTATTTTTCTACAAATGAATAATTTTATTTATGAATGTACATTCAGTTTCCTGCTCAAGTACACAACTTGATGCTCTTCCCCGTCTTTGATTTGGGACAGTACCGCACCTAGTCCCACCTCAGAGGCATCAGTCTGGACAACAAACTCTCTTGTGAAGTCTGTGAAGCCTTCTCGGCTTTGGGGTTCCACTTAATCATGATAGAACTTCTGCCTTTGACCTCTGTCTGTCAATGGGGCCGCAAATTGAAGCAAAATTGGGAATAAAGTGCTTATAATAGCCGTTAATTCCCAAATAGGGCCATTTTTGAATTGCCTCGATTTTATTAATTTGGGCCTTATCACATCTCCACCATTGACATACCCCATGTACTTGGCTTCCAGTCAGTCGCGCGTTCCTGCGTGCGTCTAGGACGGCCTGCACCCGAGGCAGGTGGGTTTCCCAGTAAGGGCTGTAAATGATTACCTCATCCAAATACACGGCCGCCTACTGGCGATGAGGTCTCAAAATCTTGTCCATCATTCTCTGGAAGGAGGCAGGAGCACCATGCAAGCCAAACGGCATCCTTTTGTACTGAAATTACCCCTCTGGGGGAGAAAAGCCTGTCCTTTCTTTGGCGCTGTCAGTTTTTCCCATCTTTGTCCACCACTTTTTTTAACATACTCTTTAGGGTCTTGGTAAATCTTCCCACTAACCCATCAGTTTGTAGGTGGTAGACAGTGTGAAGCTCCTTCTTTACACAGGACATGAACGATGTACCCTGATCTGTTAGCAGCTACTTTGGGATATCGATATGGGTAAATACCTGCACCAGTTCTTTGGCGATAGTTTTGGCAGAGGTGTTCTGTAAGGGAATGGCCACGGCATATCTGGTGGCATAGTCTATTATGACTAGTATATACTGATGACCCCAAGCCGATTTTACCAGCCGACCCACCAGGTCCATGCCAATTCTCTCAAAGGGTTCTTCAATGATTTGCAAAGGTACCAGGGGGTTGCGATAATGGGGCATCAGAGCCGAATACTGACACTCAGGACATGATTCACAGTAATCCTGTACATCTTTGTGTAACCCAGGACAAAAGAACCTCTAGGTTATCCGTTCCTTCCTTTTCTCCATCCCCAAGTGTCCACCCATTATATGCCCATGGGTAAGATCCAATACTATCCTTCTCTAAGGCTTAGAAACAATTAGTTGCTCGATTACAGCATCACCTTGTTTCACAACTTTTGCCATGTCACAATATATATATATATATATATAATTATATACAGAATATAATAAAATGTAAAAATATTATAAAATTGTCAAAACATAATATCTGGTGATCTTGACATGCTGATCCTTGTTCACACACTTCCTGTTATAGGGTGACAATGCTCTGTTTTCCAAACAAGCTCCTGTATGACACCCTGTCACACAAGTTTCTGATGAAGGCTACAAGAAGTTGTTTCAACACAGTTTGCAGGCATCATCTACTGTTGTCAACACCATAAAACTTACACGTGTACCTAAAAGGGCTGTATGAAATCAGCAGCATAAGGTACCACATGGTATGAAAAAAAGGAGAAAGCAGTATTTTATTAAAACAACACAGTACTTTAGCAAACTAAATGTCATCCAGTTAGGATTTACATCTGCTTTAAAATAATGGAGAAAAAAAACGCACATAAAGCCAGCAGACTGCAAATGACCACTTTGCCACTGATTTAAATTCAGAGAATTTTCATCATAATGAGCAATTAATAATACATATGACTTATAAAAAACCACAGGGCATTTTCAGTTGATGAGAAATTTGTTTAACAGACAGAAAATAGGAATCTGATGACAGTTTTTTGAATCCAGAGAATCTTCCTGCAGCAGCAATTTTCAGGAATGAGACTTACATAATCTTGAACTGTCCGAAAGGATCAAAAAGTTTTATTAAAAATGACATATACCACTCTTAGTGTATAAGTATAAGAAACTGATAATAACAATATCATATGAATCTACAGAACTGTATCAAAATTATATGCAAGTATGCTCCTTTGAGTAGAAATTTATACTTTGGTACAATAAAAAGTGTGCTTTACAACTTAAATTTTCTCTAATTCTTTTATAGCAGCCCAATAGAATCTGGTTTGGTGACATAGTGAACTTACTTAACACACACAGTTTTACTTAAACACAGTTTACAATAACCAGAGTGGCATTGTGTCCTAAAGGATACTTTGCTTCCTAATACTTTCTGGTAACAGCGGCTAAAATGTGTAGAAAATATCTGCAGCGTTGTACTATTGCTAATTTAGCTCATGGCACCATAGAGGGACTTTTCTACTGTACCGTGCCCTATTCACAGTGAAAATTGGGAACTATTGCATGGGTCGGGACCTCAAATAGACATAACTGGTGACCTGATTTATATTTCTTTCCCCTCTAGGCCAATTATACTGCACCACTCCTATTCAAGTGACTGGCTACATGTCATAGAGATTTAGAAAAAAGTAGAGCAATTTGTTTCTTTCCACTACTGTTTGGATGTAGATGTACGGACACCTCCATGGAATCTACGAAGCCATGTTGGCTATGCAGAATTCTGCTTGAGACATCACCTAACAGCTTTGCATTTAAAATGTATTATCTTGGTACATTACTCAGTACATTACTTGGTACATTACTAATGCAGAAATGTAAATATGTCCCTTATGCTGGACATATTTACATTTCTGCATTAGGCCCAGATCAGAGATATTCCAATTAACTGATAATGTACTTTTATATTTTATTTTTATAATGTAATATGTGCTGTTGGCTTTTGATCAACCTCTTATAATTACTTTAAATTATTTATATTTGTCATTGTAATTTTAAACTAAAAATATTAAAACTAGTTTTCAGGGTAGTTATAAATCTAACTATCCCATAATAACTGAAATCTAGTTGTTATGGGACACTACAGGCATGTCCTATTTTAGAAATTAAGATAAATGAAGCCAAATATCTTACAGTGAATGCTATATACAGTCTTTATTTATTTTGTTATAAGTATAAATCGGTGGAAGCCAAGTACCAACATAAAACTGTTAAACACTGTTTCATTCCAGGGACTTTAGATGGAATTCTCAGTATTTTCCAAAAAGAATAAAAAAAGAGACAAAACAGCAGAATTTCTCCTGTCTCAACCAAGGAAGTCACTACATACATATGATTATGTGAATACATACAGTTGCTTGGATAAGGAACTTGCTAGCAGGATAAAGCTAATCTTTGTTCACAGACTGTCAGGCTTGTAATTCAGTTTGAAAGAATATTTGAAGTAACCGGGGGACGAGGACGGAATGTTAAGGAATTGGCTCTTTTGTTGGGAGCTGTGTGCCAACATCTCCCATTTATTTTCAGCCTTTCATTAGCAAAACATAAAAATAGAATCTAGCAAACAGCACAAATCTGCATTTAAAATTATATTTTTTAAAGTTTACATGTCTGGTTTGTATTTTTGATGGAACAAGACCTTTACATAGCTGGTATTATTCTAAGGGGAACAATTTTAAAAATTACACTATGTGCATAAAATGAAAGAAATAATATACAAATATAATTTATAATCAGCAATGGCAAAGAATAAAAATACATTTTTGACTATTCTTGCATGAAAAGCAAAAATCTAAAAAAACCTCAATTTTCATGCAAAATAAAACAATAAAACCACCTTCATTTCAGCAATCCGAAGAAACCACCAACTGCAGGAGAATACATTTTATCCAACACAACTGTAAGGGTTGGTTAGCAACAACACTCTTGGCAAGGTAGCCCAAATAGGCTCAATACCCACCAAACAACTAATTATTTAACATTTTCGAGTGGGTCACAATACATATGAAGTTATTTCTACATTTTTACCTGTAGGTATACTGTATTAAAATGCTCTTTAGCCTAGCAATAACACTGCAAGAGTCCTTTAGCAATTGCAGCAATTGTTCTTTCTTTATTATAACTAACTGTTGTAATAAAATGTTAAATAAAATGGAGAAAAATACAAATAAAAGCATGTGAAATTAAAGAACTAATTGCCATTATACAGTATGTTTTAATCAAATACAGATATTATTATGGGCACACATCATAATATTCAATATTGTTCACAATAGCAGTCAATTATAAAAAAACTCAAACACAATGCAAACTGCCTGTATAAACATTAGTACAGAAGTATAGGAAAAGAAAGAGGTCAAAGGATGTATGCTGGTGATATAATTCTCATCTCATATGGAAAATATTGCTCTACCCACGTAATAAATGCTAACATAATAGAGAGTATGACTGCATCACCATTAGCATTTCACTTCTTACACATATTTTCTGATTATATGATTAATCAGTAATAGCGGTTGAGTCTGTTTTCTTAATCAGATAACATTACTATGTCAGGGTTTTCAGGAAATCTCTTAATAATAGGCTAGTTTTAAGACTTATTCCTGTCTGTCCTTCTGTGGTATCTCTATGTGTTCTTAAAAAAAAGTGTCTTAATTTAGTGTATTCTAAATTTAAAACACTTCCCACACTAATAACCATATCTGTTTTATTTTCCAAAGGAAAGAGCATGCAGACTCTTCAGATATGATGTAGTGTTCCACTCACTCACCTCTCCTTCACAGAACTACATTTCCTTGTCTTTATCAACAAGAGATAGCATCCCTTTGAAGCCTATTGAAGAAGGAAAAGTCTAAGGTCTAATACCAACAGTGGGGCAGCAGGAAAGTTAAGCATGTCTGGCTATTTAGTGATCTGAACTCATTTAAAAGATACATTTCCAAATTTTATTTGAGCAGGGAGTAAATGCTTCCATTTCTGCAAGGTTTTTTGCTTTTTTAGCATAGTAGAAGAGCATTGAGAAAAGATTGGTTAACTAAAATATATGAAATTATCCATTCCTGAGTTTAATGACACTTTTACTGTTACAAAAGCTTGAGATCTATGCAGGGTTTTAGTTGTGGGGCGGGCATGGGTGGGAACGCTGTGCCCTCACTTTTTCTGGGAATGGGCACACGTGCCCACTAAAATTTTGCAGAGAATTCTTTGGCGGTTTGTGGCTCTGGCCGGTCCACCCCCAGGGGGTCAGGAGAAGGACCCCGCTGTGGGGGGGAGGAGCACCGGGCAGAGCCACGGACCTTGTCTCCAGTATGGAATTGCAGGCTCAGGGAGGTGAGCGGTTTGTTTCTCTAAACACAACCCGTCCACTCTCCCATCACAGGCTCAGAGCTGCGATTGGAGTGGGCGTATTCTGGTATCATGACTTCACTCTGGGGGAAGTTTCTTTGAGTGACACACAGGCAGGGGTGTAGTGGGGCGGGCACACTCGCAATGGGTAGTACCGCGCCCCCTCTTTTTTTATGACTACACCCCTGGGTGTATGGCTGTTGTATTATGTCCTGTTCATCTAATATGCTTGTTCACTTAGTAAATATCAGACATTCTACCATTATTGCCTATAATCCAGCATTAAAAGTGCTGGCTTGTCGAACCGTCAGCTAAAATGAACGTCAAATCCTGGTTTTGCAACCTTTCACATCTCATGTAATCTCAACACAAATTTTTCTAAATAATATTTTCAATTCTAAAAACTATGTTACTATGCAAAAAACTATTTCTGTGTATGGTCATGTTTGGTGGGTGCGGTGGTCCCCAGATGTGTTTGTCCCATCCTTTTTACTCGCCGTCACCTTTTTTATTGGTTGTAAATGTATTTTTTTCTTCTGCACTTCTGATTCCAATAAAACTGTTAGATGTAACAATGTTTCATAAAACATCATTGATTACTTTATTACCTGGAATGCTTTCTGGACTTTCTGGACCTCTGATTTACTTATTATTCAGTAACAAAACCATTCAAGCAAAGTAAATCAGTTTTATTCCTTGTTTTAATGAACTGCATAACCAAAGAAAATTCATTGCAGATTAGAAACTCAAAAAATGCAAGGCTATGAAACACAGAAATAATGAAAGGACTAGTTTATTCACAAGCAAAGGAACTGAAGGCCAAAAGAACCCACACTAAGGAGTGATTTTGTTTGATACAAAAAAAAACCTTAGAAAAGATGTGCATAAACTAACTTGCTGAAGAATGGGTTGGCGGAATATTCTGCAAGCAGATATAATACTTTGCTAGAAAACCACAACAACTCCTACATCTACAAATGACTCCACACTCATAGTTCCGGGGAGCATGGTCATGGGGTAACAGTAAAATCAAAACAAATACAACTCATGTGTACCTATATTACATCTCTGGTTACTTGTGAAAACAGCTATAGGAAGATCACAGACAATATTGGTGAATAGAGCTTTGTCCACAGCTTTGGGCACAGCTTCCAGAGTTCAGGTTCTCTTTAAAAAGGATAGAAAACTATTTTCTATCGGCCAGAATACAGGAGAACCTATCAACACTGGATCATGAAGTCTATAGCTACAAGCTTGCAAATTTAACTGATAGAAAATCTTTTTTTTTATTATTTTAAAGAGGATCTTTAGTGTTAAAAGGCATTGAGAGAATGAAGGCCTTAAAATCAGTTTTGTTTATAATCTCTTTACATGTCCCAACAATAGAACATGTAAATGAAGTGATTACTTTCTGAAAGCCTATAAAGAAGAAGAAATGATTAATTCAAGGCTACAGCATGGGCCAAATGGGATGCCAAAGTAACATCACAGAGCTATTAATCTATAGGAAAGTGTCAGATCTTACAATTCTACTGGGATTTAAAGTGAACCCTCATTCAGGTTAATTCACAAATAAAACAAGCCCTTATTGATCTCCGTAGCTTCAGGCTATATGGAAAAATTATTTTCAAGTTAAAAAATAGAGACACTGAAATCACAGCTCCTCTAATTAAAAAAACAAAATAAATCAGCAGGAGCTGTTACAAACCTGCAAAAATAACACTGAAACCTAAATTTAGTCTAGAGTGATCTTTGAGGATGAATTACTTTACAGTACCTGCAGGTACAGTAGGCTCTGATGTGTTTTAAAGCCCTTTTACCGCTTAGTAAGAACATTTAAGAATAGTTAGAAATTCTCATGGCAGCACAGTCTAAGTGTGTAATTACTTGCATAAACCCATGAACTTTATTTGCTGTATGCTTGCTGTATACAAGTGCAGTTATGCAGGAGCTAATAATATACAATACTGTTGCATTAATTGTTATCATAGATATAAATCCTGATGTGATTTTTTTAATATAATAGCACATTACATTTTGAGTGTAAGGGCAAACAGGAAGATCGATTTGCTAGCTTTTTCAGGGCAACATCACATTTTTTATTCCTCTCTAAATGTGTTAGCCCTGGTTGTAATCAAGATAATCAAGATAAAACGTCTAGTAATTATGAACCTTCCAAACCTTTAAAAACATTTCAAGGGGAAGTTTGGATATTGGGTAGTCATTAGAAGTAGTAGACTGCTAGAAGCAAAGGGCATTTTCAGGTAGGGTTGACCTTGTTTTCCCATATTGTAATGTCGCTCTGTGTGTGTATGATAATTGAGAGCAAGGCTTGTACCCGCTAAAAAAATATGTTTTTTTTTTGTGAAAGAACACAAAGTACGTCTACAAAATTATCATAGATTGATGTGAACACAGTATGTTCACCACTTTGATTGGTAAATTCTAATTCACAGATTGAGAGCATCTGGGGTAATGTAAAATGATATGTTGAGTTTCAAGATGTTGTTGGATTAGATTTTGAGTTTATTTGGCCTTTGAAGCAAGTTCAACACATTTGGCTAAAAGTTGTAAGATTGTTTTACATCTGCTCTAGAAACATGCACCAGAGAAATTGCATTTGTCCCCTTTACAGACTGGAAATACGGTTTTTAATAAGGCTGACTTTAGTAGAATGATGTTATTTACTGATAAACTGTAAAGTGATAAGGTAATGAATGAACATTAGCTAAGTTGTTGTTGTTATAGTACAAAGAATGAACCATTTGTAGAGAAATTTAAATATATACAATATATATATATATATATATATATATATATATATATATATAAAAGCTCTTCTGGCAGAGTCCTCTCCTCCTCCTGAGCCACTCTGTCTGTATCTGTCTGTCTTTTGCAACTTTATTTACTTTACTATTTAATGTATAGCCCTGCATAATATATTGGCGCTATATAAATACGGTTTATTATTAATATTAATAATAATAATAATAATAATATGTTTTAGCATTGTTTTATTCTTTAATTTTCTTCTCATACTGTTGGATATTCTGTATATTGCCAGGATTATATAGCCCCATAGGGCTCTCTTTAAAAAACAGGGAATCTGCCATTCTCTCAAACATTCCCTCATGGGAATTGCAGTAATTGATCCCCACCAAAGAATGTTTGATAATAATCAGCATTAGGACAACATTGATGATGGGATTGGTGGAGGGGACCACAGTGGTGGTGGGTCCAGCATGCTCTGCTGTGCACTCTGCCAGCTGACTTATAAGTAAAAATTTTATAAAAAATGCCATTTGGCCCAGTCTTATATTCAAGTATATAAGGAATCCAGTGATTAAAGATGTACATCCTATGGTCTATGTTAGTATTTTGCCAAGTCATAAATGGTTATGGACACTGCTATTTCCAGTTAAAGCACAGGTGTGTTCAATATTTTTATATTTAATTAAAAGATTAATGTTTATGTTACATTGCCAATGTTCCAGGGTGAAACTCACAGAAAAGCCAAATAATGGCAACCAATAATCATGCAGGACAGGTGCTGAACTTTTTCAGTTTCCAGGTAGGTGGTCTAAGAAAACTTCAGACAGCAAGCAAAGAATCAGGTCAAATACAGAATAAGTACTAAGTTTTAGGCAAAAGTGAAAACAGAAAGCCAATATCACTGAACCACAGGAGAAGTCTGGATGTGCACGTTAACTATTGTCTAATGAGAAGTCTGGATGTGCAGGTTAACTATGGTCTAATGGAACATATTGATCAGACACAGGCTTGACCACACAATAAAGTCTGCTAGTAAGACCAGGTGAAACTGAAAGTTAAGTAAATGAAAGTAAGGGACAAGATCCAGCAAAAAGGTTTCCTACATACCCCAGAAAAGGTCTATCTGAGATTGAATGCCAGATGCAGCTTTGCCTGATGATAGTTTGGAAAATAAATGTGCTCAGTGCTCAGTGACAATACAAAGTTACTGGTTTTATTTTTGAATATAAATTATATATTATTAAGGACCTTGAAGGGGGACTTGACAGTAATCCAAAAATTCTGATTTGTGAAAAAGATTTGCACCTGAACCCTATTTGTATACCCAATAAACGTTTCTGCCGCACCCAGAGATCCTCCAGTGCCTCATGGTCTCCAATATGAACAAGTTTCTATCTGTTTACTGTCATCTGGCCTGGATGGAGCCCCCTCCGAGAAAAAGAAAGCTTAACTTCTTAATTTTCTGGGCTCAGAATTTCTCTTAGTTATGAGTGAACTCATTCTATTCTGCTAAAGTACAGACTCTGGAAATTTTTTTCAAAACTGCTCCAAATGTTTTATTGTTCAATGTTAGTTTTCACAGGTGCTGTCATGCTCAGGAGAAATCTGGATATGAGGTTGTTGAACTGGGGCAGCCCCTGCAAATCCAGCTACTTACAAATCACAATGATTAAAGCCAATTGAAAATACAACTTTAATGAAAAAAGTGGAACTTTCACTAAAATAAAAAAATCACACTTACTCTTACTTCCGCAGAGCCCTCCATCCCTTCACAGCTGGCCTCAATTCAGCCCCCCGCTGTTCTGTATTCTTCGTTTCTACCGTAGGGTGCCGCCATCTTTTTTCATCTTCTGCCAATGTCACTAGATCTTGCATTGCGCAGGTGCGAGATCAGGTGATATATCCTGCTGTAACTGTAAAAAAAAAGAGCGCCTGCACAAGAATTATTTACCCTTTTATATTAAATAAAAAACTGCGGTGATAGGTCCCCTTTAGGAGAGAAATTGCTTATCACACTAGAAAAACGTTTTTTTTATTAATTTACCAACGTGAAGCAAGGTGAAGTGCAGGGACATTCTGAAAAGGTATTTCAGCTTTATAAATACTAGGTAATAATATTAATAAACTTTGCAGCTACAGAATTTGATTAGTTCAATTTCAAACCAGTGCTATTTGCATAAAAAAGTCAAAATGTTTGCATCTCCTTGACCATCCCTACTGAGAACTGAGAACAAATTATGGCTATTCAAGTAAAAAAGCAACATCATCTGACTATCCCTTTCCCACATAAGTACACACTTGGTGGGACGATTAAACATAATTATTTTCATGAAAATGTTTTTTTTTCTCATCCCACTAATGGTAAATGCTTGCTTTCCAAAGAAGCTTACATTTTAATGTTTGTTCATTTTCAAAACAGCAGAGGAGAATTCTAGCCCAGAATGAAGTCACAGCATATGAATAATAAATTGTTTTTTACCTAATGATTAGATTTTTGTCTGCTGACAATAACTCAAGTGACATAATCAGAGATATATTAGCTTTGGCCATAAATGTGACAATTTCTATGTAACTTTAGGTTAGACAGGGGTAACTATACCATACTTTTTGTGTTCTGTACTTGATTTAGGGTTAAAGTCAAATAGTTCCAAAAGAGAAACAAAATGATTACAGCCTACTGTGTGCTAATAAGTTCTATTGTCAAAATTTAAAGTAGTGTCAAGGGTAAGTATGCCATATGGTGTTTCTTTTCCCTAAAACCTGTAAATCAGTGGTTGCTAACCTTTTAGACCCACGGACCACTAAATTTGCCAGCTCCGGACCGTGCATGCGCGGGGAGCCAGGTGTCCCTCAAAGGGGAAGAAACTTCCTCCATAGGGACATCATGATGCCAGAACCCACCCACTCTCCCATCACAGATCTGAGCCTGCATCCAGACACACAACCTGCCCACTTCTCTGAGCCTGTGATCGATACGGGAGACATGGTCTGTGCCTCTGGCCGGTGCGCCTGCCCCAGTAGGGTCCTTTCCCTGACCCCAATCCAGGGCGCACCAGCCAGGGCCACGACCACCAATATTTTCTTGCCGACCACCAGTGTTACCATCCACTGCAGTGTGCTGGTAAGAGCAGGTTTTTTATTGAAACAGTGCACCAAAAAAACCTTATATGTTCTTAGGAATGTGAAAATAATTTACATATGCAAATCTGGAAACTGTGCATGTTAATCAAAAAAGTTTTTTGTTGTCTTACCAAGCTTTACATAATTTATATTTATTTTCAAATCCTCTTTTAGCTGCTTGGAAGACTGAAAGGTTCCAGAGGTCAAATAATTAATTAAGATCTGGAAAAGTGATCCCTAAACATGGATAAAAGCCTAACAAGTTGTTATGTTCTAGGACTTCACAAATGATAACAATAGCGTATCATCTGGAAGGATGCCCAAATGTTTGTGCGCACCACATTTTATGATTTAACCCTGAACTATTACATTTAATATAATAATATAGTTCATAATATATCATGGTAATAAGTAAATATTGGTACATTAGATACATTAATTAGAAAATAAGTATAAATAACTTAATAAATGGCACGTGATTTGGCTCAGGTGGCAAATTTAATATAAAAGTTAATATTTGTTGGGTTGAATATAGTAAATGTAGACTTTCAATTGAATTGATTAATCAAAAACAGAACATGTAACCTCATATTGTGATATTTAGATAGGTCATGGAAGAACATTATTCAACTTTTAAATGTGGAAGACCTTTGAAGTATAGGGGCTGAGTGTATTAAGCAGTTGATTGGGCTGTGGCAATCGCTTATCACTCATCATAGAGGGTTATGATTACTGAGGGATTCAATATGTACAGTGTAATCATTTTATAATAACACATTTTGCACAAAATCATCTGATGTCACAGATCACATGCTCAACCAAAAAGTCTTTACACGCTATGGTCTACTTATCAAAAATTAGTAATCGTGACTTTTTGTGTCTATTTTGTTTCTGATCACCACTTTTATGAAGTGGCAATCAGGTTAGTCACTGATTGTTAGCCATGACATATTTACCCCAAACTGGCAATCAGAAACTCTTCACTTTAATGCTGATTTACACTCTTCCCAGCATTTTACAAGTGCTGAAAAGAGCCCATTGGCCTTTATTGGGTCCACTGGAATAGCCAGAAATGTAGTGGTAATGGCCCCTATTGGTACTACATCTGAACAAGGGGATTAGGGCATTTAAAACAATGGGCCTGATTTATTGAAGCTCTCCAAGGCTGGAGAGGATACACTTTCATCAATAAAGTTGGGTGATCCAGCAAATCTGAAATGGATTTCTTTAAAGTCATTTGCTATTTGTTAGCAAATGTTTTCAATTTTGGATCAGATCCATTCCAGGTTTCCTGGATCACCCAGCTTTACAGGTGAAAATGTATCCTCTCCAGACTTGGTGAGCTTTAATAAATCAGGCCCAATACCATGGATCCCTATAGTCGACTGGTGATCATAATATGGTGATTAAACTGATACCCTCCTGAAGAATTTGGTGATCTCCATATTTCAATATTGAAAGTGTTGATCTGCAAGAAGTGATTCTGCTGAAAAGAGCTGATATGTCAGCTGATTGTGACTTTATTAAATAAGGCAAATAGATAAAAGATATTATTTGTGTATAATTCTTTAAGCATTCTTTGATAAATGTGCTCTGTGTTTACATTCAGCACCCAAACTTTACAGCAGAACTTCATTCTATTTTTAAGACACGTCCTCTGGCCTCTCCCCTGGCCTCCTTCCAACTACTATTTTTTTAAAAAAAACTTTCTTTTTGCTGTGCCAGGGGAGGGCAGGGTTCAGTACTATACCGAGTGGCAATGCAAGTCCAGTTAGATGTGTTCATGCACCCCAGGGGTAGGACCATAACAGCCTTATAGAAAGTAGGTTTAAGGAGCTAGTCATCATCAACTGGTGGCTGGCAGTGGAGAGGAGTTTCTGCAGGGGGCAACTCTGAAGATGAATATTGCAGAGAGCAGTCAGCCGTGAGTGGGAGGGTATCTATTCCAATGGCTGTGAACTTCATCACACTTTAAAATTGCAAATAATTTTATTAGGTTTTATGAATAAATATTGCATTTTGTATGTTTATCGATCTAGTTAATGCTTCAGTCACCTTTTTGTAAAGTGTTATATACAGCACTGAACACCCCACTAAGTATGTGGTTTGGCCATAAACATTGATTCCAAAGTATTTCACAAAGCCATGCCTATTACAATGCCCCTACTACTGCATAATTATTGGCAGGACACACATCATTTCACATATCATTTATACATTATTTCTTCCTTCCCTTATGTAAGTGGCCAATAAAAGCCACATCATTGTTTATCACAAGCGATAATTGGATAAACATGATTTATATTGTGAAAAGATCAAGCAGAATTGATCCAATGACATCACACTCCGTTAAAACAGTATTGTAAATTAAAAGAACCTTGATTTTCTGCCAGCTTGCTGTAACAATATACAGATGTGTGGGAGGAAAAAAAGAGCAGTACATATCCTCGGCTGGTAATGTAGAATAAAGGAAAGGAAAAAAATCACATTAGAGACTTTAATTCTAAGATCAAGATGGGGTCTTTTTCTTGGAACTGCAATCAAAATACTGTTAAATCATACAAACATTCCATGATGTGAATGATCTAGGGAGCTTCGGGAGAAAAGTGTTCAGAATCTAAAAATTAGGAGAAGTTTCGAATTGAGGTCAGGTCAACAATTTGTCATTATCAGCTCCTGTTTATGACTGCCTTTTACTTTTCACTCATCTTGATATAGTATATCTGCAGCAGAATAGTGGAATTTCTTAAGCCAAAGTCAATATATATTTTACTAGCTCTTTAATTGTAGCTTTAAACAATTCTGAGTAGTATGACTGAACAGATTCTCTGCATTCTTTCACTCTCACTTGGGAAACTGGCATTGTAGCAAAAAGAGGAATGTGAAATGTCCTAAATAATTTTTGCTATTGCTGACAGAGCCAAGGTAAAACTTTGTTCTTGGGAGATACCGGCTGTGGGTGACATGGAATGAGAATCTTTTCTCAAGAACCTACAAGTGGTCTCTTAAAGTAGACACTGGATGATGACTGCAAGCATGTACAATCATAGGGTGGGTTGGATGGTAGGCTTGGCTGAAAACTGGGGTCCATTAACATTGCTGTTTCATATCATATAAATTATGTGCTGCATATCTGATATATGTATTTTTGAGAAGTTCATTGGAGTACCATTTGGAATAACAGTTTAAAGCACCTCTGTATATATTACTGACCTTCTCAAAAACTCTTACCTACTTTTTTTTGCAATATGAAAGCTGTTAGGACCCAACTTTAAGCTAAATGTTTTTATATAAAGGATATAAACCCCACAGGATTTTCCCAGTCATCTGGGTTGACATCCAGTGCCATTCAACCTTGAAGACAGAGGAAATACTTGGGCAGAATGACGTTTTAAGTTTGACCTTATCATAGGTTGGCCATCAAGGGTCACTACAATGCCTTGCATTTACTGTGCCATAGTGAAAATGTTAGTGCATCATTGGAAACTACCGGTAACTTCTAGAATACCAACAGAATTTCACAAAATAGCATATGATCCCCATGCACTTGGGGGAGATGGTAGAGCTTTACAAATGGGCCAAACAATTGTAGAAAATTTTACTTTACAGATAAGTAATTATGAATAGCAATATCAAAAACTAAAATAACAAAGGGGATAGTAGATAGATAGATTGTCAACCCCAAAATTCCAAAATAAAAAAATTTAACTCATCCCTATTTTTCTGGATGGGTTTATAGAATATGAGTTTGTTGGCAAGAATTATTATGAAACAACAATTAACTGAAAACAAAAAACTAAGTTTCCCTTGGTTTATTCATTATTTTAAAAGATTTATTTACATGAATAGTGATTTGCATTCTGTGTGTATACATGGAGCAGTGATTGATATTGATTAGCAGTACTTAGAAGTCACTGCCTAAAAGACAGTGCTAAAGAATCTTTATATTTAATGTTTCTTCCGTTGTAAGATAAAACAAATGCACTGTATTATTCCCCATATGTTGTACACATGTGACAAATTTAAAATGTATACAGTATGCAAGGAAACTGGACTTGGTTAGCACATATTTTTTTAACCAAAAATTAAATTGAGGTTTCTTGAATTTTTAAAAGAGAAAAGAAAAAGTAAAAGGCACATCCCTGGCAAACATATAAAACAAAACAATTCTGTTGTAGTCATTTAAATGCTTGCTTTCATCCCTTAAACCACATAGGGGTGAAGTTGTTCACAGACATTCATTTTAATGGCGTAAAGAATTGAGGAAGTTTATACTTACCAAATGACCCTTTTGTTTATTGCTGCTCTAGAAGCCCTGAACTCAGTGATTGTGTAAACATAAAGGTTTAAGTAAGCATTGCGGGATCATAGGGTTCTACAGCGAGAGAGTTTTAATTTTATTAAACATATAATATTGATTGCCAATTTTCAAAGCAATGTTCAGCACTAGAATTAGTCTTCTGGCACATACAGGTCCTTCCGATCGTTGGACCTCTATTTGTAACAATATCACAGATGATTTGACAATAATTTCCACAAGCAACTAGTCTGCTGAAAACATTCCTTCTCTGAAAGTTTTCCTCTTTAGTTTGAATCACATTTAGACAACACAGTCAAAATGTCTTTACCCTCTTTAAAGAGGAATCCCATTTCCTTCTTTTGCATTTCCCCATTTGCTTTTTAGGTTTTTTGTCTTCCTGTCTATGTTTATGGTTGTTTCTTTGTTTTTGTTTAAATTGATTGGTAAATGAAAATTTTTGGTAAATTGATTGTTTTACTTTTAAAGTAAGAGGTGTTAGTTTTAGATAGATTTATTACTAAAAAAAAATCAGTGAGTAGAAGTTTTTAGGTTGAACCATTCGGTAGATTGTTAAATGTGTCAGAATTACCAAGGCCAGTATGGCCCACCAAAATTATCAGTATGAAATCCTAACTTTACATTAGTTTCTTTCTCAAGCCACCTCTTTTCCACACAATAAATGTTAGAGATTTCTAATATGAATTTCTTTGTGCATTCTGCCTTTGTTTTCCAGGAAGTAGGTTGAATGACGCTGGGTGCCATTCACCCCAGAAGAGCAGCCATGATTAGGAGGATGCAAAGATGGTTAATTATTTGCAAAATTTATTTCAACAGGAGGTAAAGGTGAATTTCAACAGGAGATGAAGGTGAGAACTGAAAAACCATACTTGGACCTAGAATGTCACTATAATGCAAAAATAGATCAACCTAACCGGCAGGCCTATGCTTACTTTTAAGTAGGAATGAATATTACATTTTTATAATTATTTATTTATTAACTTTAAAAATAATAGGGCGAATGAGGGTATTTTTTTATTGAAAAAGCTTCTGTATTTACGAGGAGAAGAATTTATCAGAAGAAAATTTGGAAATAAAAAAATTCAGGCAGGCAGGTTATTTTTTTGCAGAAGTTAGGGGATATGCAAAACAAACTTACTTGCTTTTTTTGCAAATATATATCAAACCCATCCTTCCTTGCTCTTTTGGTGGTTCTGGCATCTCTACCTTGTCCTCTTCCTGGTTGAGGAACTTGACTCCCTCACCTGGACTTCGTTCCTTTATTTGATCCCAGCGCCAGGCATGCCAGGATCATACACTGAGCTGTGCATGTGAAGCTCATTGTACATTATAGAGAAGATTGCAGGTAGATATGTTTGTTTTATTCCTGCAGACATAACCTGTCCCTTCTGCAATAAAGGACCTGCATGCTGGCAATCTTTTATATTTTCAGGTATATTTGTAGCTTTTTGCCCCATATACAAACTACAAAAAAATGGACTTTTGCTGATGTTTTTTAGAAATAAAAAATCTCAATCTTACTTATTTGTTCTCTGGTACAAAGACTATTATACATTACATTTTACAGAATGGTGAACTATGTTCATTGAACTTGAACACTGAACCACGAGGAACTATAGGACCTTAGTATTCAGTGGTTAGCACTCTCCACTTTGCAGCACTAGGTCCCAAGTTCAAATCTTTGCCAGGACACTATCTGCAAGGAGTCTGCATGTTCTCTCCATGTTTGTGTGGGTTTCCTCTGGGTACTCCAGTTTCCTCCCACATCCCAAAAACATGTAGTTTGAATAATTTGTTTTCCCTTAAAGTTGTATTTAGACTGAATTAATGACACATGACTATGGTAGAGACATTGGATTGTGAGCCTTTTGGGGGGACAGTTAGTGATATGACTATGGACTTTGTAAATACGTAAGTAAAAATATATATAATTATTGTATTTCATTCCAAAAATGTATTGAGGGAGCACTTGGTAGAGAACTTGCAATGTCAAATTTTGGTAGTCTGACCTTTTAAGTCTGACTTTGTCATAGGTTATGGGTGGTAATGGTTCTGAGAAAACCTTATATTAGTCTACCGTCAAGCTTTAATGAAAGACAAATGATTTTGTTTATTATTCCCGACCCATTCTCATCTTGCCAAATCACGTCTTTATAGCCGAACAAGACTCTAATAGAGCACATATTGTACATACAAGGAGGAAAAAAATTGCTTTTCTAAAGCACTTGTCTAATAAATGAGAATGGACGGTTTAATTCAGACAAATGATTTATTGGCCATGTAGTCTTCTTCTCTTCAATGAACAAAGGATCTTTGTTTTTGGGTAAGTTAGTCACCTTTTTTCAGTTTCTCAATTTGTCAGGACAATTGTAAGTTATAAAATATATAAAACATTGCAGATTAAATTTATACTAAATTAATTCCAGGATATGATATGTGCAGCATATGGCTGATATGTCTCTCTAAATAAATCAATTACACCTCTGTTTTCAAAAGGTCATAAAGCTGTTTCTATGTTCTCTACATGTCTTTCAACAACTTTTGCCACATTACTTGATATTCTGCCAATTTCCTTGTTAGAAACTATAGTGATCAACAAATAATAATGAGTCATGAAATAACAGCCATATTAAAAGTCATTTTAAACTGTGTAATTAGAACGAAAAATGCATAAAATTTGATTAAAATCCAAAATAAATGAAATATATTTTGTTTGCTAAAGCACCATGTAAAATAAACAAAAAATACTTTCACGTGACCTTTTTTTTTAGCCTAATTTATAAGACAGGTAATCAGACATTCCGTCCAACATTCCCTTATGGGAACCTTCCAGGTCCATGTGTTTCAATGGCAGTTATTGATTTCCATTTGTATCTATCTATGTCTCACTGAGGTGATTTGCCTTCATTTCCGGACCTTTCTTGTGTGGACGCAACAGAATTTAAATGAAAATTTCTCCAAAGTGAGAAAATCCTGTACCAAAAAGATGTTGTAATAAGTATGTACATTAAAGGATTTTCCTACTATTCTGATAAATCAAAACATTTGGGTTTTTCATCGCTTTCAGGTTGTGGTGACAGAGATCACCAAGACAAGCAAAGAGTGCGATTCTCCCACAGGCAGCAATAAAAACCTGGAGTTTTCAGCCCTGACCACTATATCCAAAAATTCAATATGACATATGACTTAAATATGAATTAAATAATTCACCTATGCATATTATTAAAGCTGCCTATATTTGTAGTTCTACTTATTTTGATTTTTCACTAGAGGCTACTTCTTTCTATGCATAACATATACTCACCTTGCTGTATTGCTATATTGTATGCATTGGCACAAGCATTACCCCAAGCAGCATGCAGAAACCTTAAAGAGAAAGTAATTCAGTCCCCCACTAACACCCTGATATCTGTGACTCAAAATTGTTCTCTTCATCAATTATGCTGGGGGAACTAAGATTTATTCCATTACTATTGGATTATTAAGCCCCTTATGAATTACTATCCATGGTGGTGTTCCTCCACCTCCCTCCATATCAATACTTCACATTGGCTGTACACCAGTCAACCTCCACTTACAAAATCTCAAGCTTCTTCTTATTAACCCTTCCACCACCAGTCTTAATTCTATCTGTATTACCCTTATGATGATCCCATCTCCCCTGAAGAAGCCTTTCTGGTGAAACGCGTAGGGACTTCCACATTCAAAAAGCTCTTTAAGACGGTGCTTGAATAACATAATTTTTAGTGTATAATTACTTCTGCAATAACAGATCTCTGTTAGTACCACATGTGACATATCTGTGCATTAAAATATTGTATGAACATATTAATCTGACCTCAAGACCTTACTTTTTCTTTCTTCTCTTCCTCTCTCCTATTATATTTAAAACATTGGGGTTGGCCATCATTATCCATAAGAGCTGAGGCAGCATGTCTCAAATATCCAGATTTGCACACATTCCCCTGACAAATTATATAAAATATTTGGTAAATGCAAAAAATACTTCATAATGCAAATATTTAGGAACAAAACATATCAAAGTCCTCTAAAAATATTTTTTGCAGGTATGCTGGAAAATTAATTATCTGGCTGTTCATATCAGGAAGGGAGGAGAGGTTTGGGTATGCTATGTGACTTGACACTAAGTTCAACTAAAACCATCTTCTAGAGTGATTATGGGAGATGTAGCGTTGTTTCCACTGCCATTGAGACAAACAATTCCTAAACTTCCACCAAATGGATGGTTTAATGGAGAAACTTTTCACAGCTCCTTCAACACAAAGAAGATGAGTTGCTTGATGTTTCAGATGTGTTTATTATAACTGCATTAACACTTGGATTTTAAAGTTAGGTAGTTTATGGAAGCAACTAATTATTCAACAATTTTGTGACCAAAGCATGCACAGGCACAGTCCTTTGGATTTCATACTGCAGATATATAGCTGTGGGGTCCATGACACAGAAAGTGTTGTTTTATTCTTTTAGAATGAGGCAAAAGGCAGATTTTTAAGGTACTGCATGCACCAAATCTTTAAAAACGTTTTCCCTCTTGGTTTTACATAAGGACTTACATGGGGACTTGGTTCTAAAAATGTGACAGACCCCCAGATTAATGAACTGTTGGGGAGTATGGACCTAAGTGATAAGGACCTAAGTGATAGCTTGTGCAGTTTAGCAACTGCTGTTTTTGTATCCTGAAGCTAGCAGTTTCGGTAGAAAGTGAGACCTTTATGCCAGTATTATTGTTTAAAATCCAAGTTTCTGTATAGGAATAAGTGAAATTAGTACACCAGGCTGAATCCCACAAAATGAAGCTTTACTAGGAAGAGGGGCTGTGCAGCAGGGTGGTCCATGAAGGTCTAGGGGTTAGGTTTGCCCCAGGGCTGTGGACCTAAGAGAATATATAGGAGTAACCTAGTAAATATATATTTTCTAAATGCAAGCGTAAGGATTCTGGAATTATAACAGCTAACTTTTTTAGGTTAGGTACACAAAGAGTGCAGAAGGCAAAGCAATTCTGAGACAAAAAATTAACTGTTCTTTTTCTTGTACAGCTAAATTCTACCTTTGGCTCCTGAGCTTTCTGGTCAGCATTTGGCAGCCATGATAACAGCTATATACTGAGTTAGTCATTACAATTCCCTAAATGTGAATCATATTATTCCATAACTTTTCTTTTAGTGACCTTTAAGAAATGCCAGGAAGTATTTTTTATAATGTTACTGTCAGAGTATAGAAAGGATCTTTTTGTTGTAGCTGGAAAATGGGATGATGATGGGTGCAATGACTACATTTCTGGCTATGGTCAGACAAAACAATGTCTCTTTGTTAGTTTGGGGCTCAAAAAAGTAATATAGTATCATTTATGGCAGACATTAGTACTAACAACAAAGCTTTTTTCTTAGAATTATTAGATACAGGCGGCCACATGTGGGAAGTTGCTGAACGATGGATGGATTAGTTGTACATAGATTTTATATTCTCTCTTTTATAAATCAAATGTATACAATGCAATAAAAAAAAAATATTCTGAATAGTCATTATGAGTAATACAGAAAGTTTCCCCACCAGACAATTTCATTCATGGGGTACTGATATTAGTACTGCAGAAACAATGTGGTGACTGGTTGAGTCAATTGCCCACTGTCTTCATTTACAGATATGATAAAAAATACACACCATGCCTTCTTTTTAAAAATGTGAGCAGGCAATGAGATGTTTGTTCAAACAATGCTTACAGATAAGAGTTTTATATGATTTAAAAAAAAATTACACATCAACATGATTAATTCTCATAATCTAAAATAATGAGAACTCAGATGTGGAAAAAGTAAGTACAACCTTGCATTTACCACCACTTTCAATCTGTTAAGATCAGAACCATCTGTCCTGGATTTGGTGGCAATGATTGGAACTTTTGGAAGACAGTATGCAAGTGGAGAATGTCTACATCTAGGAATGGATTGCACTAATTAAACCTTCATAGGAGGTGTGCTAAAAAAGCCTTTGCTACCCAAAAAGAATATTAGAACAAGAATGCAGTGTGACATAGTGTGAAGATTTAAACTATGAAAATATTATCTCCCCTCCTATTGTGTGTTACTTCCCCCACCTCCTAGATTGTAAGCTCTTCTGGGCAGGGTCCTCTCTTCCTCCTGTGTCACTGTCTGTATCTATTTTGCAACTCCTGTTTATTGTACAGCGCTGAGTAATGATGGTGCTATATGAATACTGTTTATTAAAAGCAAAGGACAGGCCTTCTGGTGCTGATGTGCTATAAAAGACATAGCCATAAACCAGAAAAACTTTATACCAATTGGTGGAAATGGCTTTTGGTTGTTGTGCTGCCTAAAGCCTGCTAGGCTTTATCAGGTCATCAAGTCCACAATGAAGTCTGTGTAACAATAAAATGTGCTTGATGAAAATGTGAAGCCACCTGTCCAAAGTTTAAAGTTGATTAGCAAATGTATCACTTTTATCTTCCTGATTGAAGATGTAATGTTTGTCTGTTAAAATATATTCAAGTATATTGAAAAATCAACAGTTTCCATAGGGTGTAAACATTTTTGATGCTTCTGCCTTTTTTCCTTTTTGATTGTAAGTGTATACTTAATAATATTTTTTTGTTGTATCATGAAATGTTTTAACTGGAAAAAATTTTTTGACTTAAGTTATTCTATCTTTGCAGTCCATACAACAAACATACATTGTTTATGGAATCCTATCTGTAGAAGCTGCATTTACCACAAAATGCGTCACAAAAATACCTACTCTGGTTTCCTAAAGAAACATTTATATTATCTGGGCTGAGGGAATTATATACCTAAAAAAAGTTATTTATCCCTTAATAGTCAAATGTCAATTCAGTAAGCGTTGCTTAGCCTATTTGGTTGGCGAGTTGCATCCCATGCATTCATGTTTTGTTTCATGTTTAAGTGACAAATCTTCAAACCTTTTCATAAAAACTACTTTATTAGGGTTTTGGCAATTCTTTGCTTGTTTTTTTTTTGTGGCTATTTTTGTGATTCAGTTTTTCCCTCAGTATGTTGTGGCTGAATCTCTTCTGTCTCTTGCAGCAGTCCACAAATGTTTGTATATTGTATATTATGAATATCTAACAGAGGAATTTGCTCACCAGACTTTGTAATGGCAAAAGTCTAAATGATGTTCTCCGTCATTATGTTAAGCCCTTCAGATCTTCAGTAAGGAGTAATAACGGCTGATGCTGTGCAATAAGGAGTCCTGATGTCACTGGACCAACTATGAGACAGATGGTATTAAGGTATGTATTTAAGGATTTACAATAAATGAAAAATAAATGTACGTTTCTGCAAGGGAGTGGAGGGATGAAGACTAAAGTTTTAAAGTAAAATTAGTACCTTTTACTTCAAGCAATACATCAAAGAAATACTGTATGTGCAAAACAGGGAAAATTCTCTTTTAGACAGTTGTCAACACAAGTGTGCTGAGTGGAACATATATCCTTTATTTTTGTTCTGGTGACAGCACAAAAATGTGGATTGTCCTTCATTTTACAGTCTTGATAACAATGGGCACCAAGGAGAATCCATCACACTACTGCTACATGCTTTAGAGGTGTTACCTTAATAACTAATGAAATTGTAAAGATCTTGTGTGGTCTTAATATGTACTATGCACTATGGTGTTAGATGTGTGTAAGAATGTGTTGGTATGTGAAGTTTGTGCATGATTTATTCATGTGTGCTATGTGTGTGTTGTACGCACCCCAAATGCTCTATTTGCTTTGATTGTCTCTGTATGCACTGTGCATGTTTATATTTTGCATGTGGTGCTTTGTGTGTTCTTTGGCTGTCATTGTATTGATTGAATTTGTATTTATGTGCACAGTGTCTATTAATGTACATGTACTTAAATGTGTATTATGAATATATAGATCACTGCTAAAATGATTTAATTCTTTCCCGACATCTGCCTAGTAAAATTTGACAGTATTTGCCTTGCATCTCCCAGCCAATGTCCTAAAATTTAAGGTGAATTTGTTGGCAATTGCACTTCATGGGCCTAAAGTTTGTACTTAGTTTTAGTACTAGGAGTGTCACTTTTACTTTTATTATTTAACATGATATATAATTATAGATTGAAGAAGAGTATCCTTCCTACATTTAATTCATGTTTTCACACCCAGAAATTTATATACAAAATTGAAATAGAAAAACAAGAGAGAAGCTGGATTTCAGGAAAATATAAAGGTTGTATTGGGCATCACAATGGGTATGCCAATGAAACAATAAATACCAATCAATTCATAGTGCAAGGTGAAAACATCAAGCAAAAAAGTCAGGCAACACCATGTGATCCAGCACAGGGGAATGCCTAGGTACTAGACAAATACCTGCTTAATAAGATGGTATTACAGTTATGTACAAATAACGTCTCAAACCTTACGTGTTTCGCTGTAGGGCTTCCTCAGGGGATGCCAAGAGAGCGTTAGGACCTGTTGTGGATGATGATGCAATAGTTAAGGAATCTTGTGTGAGTTTGCAGCTGTAGTGTAGAGACCGCTCCACCGCTTTGGTGTGGCCTTTTCCGAGAACTTACCAGTGAAGCATACCAATGATGTGTGCTTAAAGAAAAATTTACCACAACAACTGTTGCCCTCCCCAGCGGCACTGCCTGATGCTGCCAATGCAAATTTAGTCCAAGTATGAACAGTGATGTTGTTCATAACTACATTATGACTGGGAACCCATTCCCACAATTTAAGTGTTGCTTAAATGGGGTTCAAAGAGGAAAAAGGGGGCCTGTTCCTTATTTCTCAGACCTGCTAACTCTGGAGCAAATGAACTTGCAACCTGGTATGGATTAGGTAAAATAGACTTCAAAAAAAGTAATATTAGCTGGATAGCGTATTTTTTTCATGGCAGACTGGTTAGGTGTCAAAGGAAAATGTACCAAATAGGTTGCTATGTAAATGTGTGGGGAAGGTAACATTTACCCTATTCTTAAATTGAATAAATATTACATTATAGAGCTTTTCTTATGAAAGAAAAGATTTTGCAGAATGTCACAAAACGTGATTTTTCACTGTGTGAATATTAAGCAAATTTCACCGAGGAGGAGAGTGAGAGGGAGAATGATCACAGGGAGCAGGGTGTAAAGATAAGTTAACAAATCATATATACACAGCTTATGTTTATAGAAAAACCAAACTGAGAACAAAAGTGACTGATATGACGGCTGGACAGACTGTAACATTGGCAGGGATACTTTGTTTCTAACAGTTTTAGAAACAAGGTAATTTTTATTGAAATCCAGTATTATTGTGAATAAGAAGTGATCACTGGCACTTGCAGTCTTCCATCCAACTTAGTATCATGGCTATTTCTGCTGGTCAGCTTGGCTACCATTAAAATTAGAGATTTTTTTTCACATTAAATACTATTACTAAATGTTTTTAAACCCGAGTCATAAGAGTTCAATATGTTCATAGCTGACTTTCAGTTTTGCCCTTTAATGTTAAGATAACTCAATATTATGCTATATAAATAATAAGGATGGCAATATGTAGACCATTAATACCTCTAGGAGTAAAATTATTTTAAAAAATACGTACCTGTAAAGATTAAACTAATTTTTTAAAATTATTTAAGGGAGAATTAAGCTGTGTACAGAAACTAGATGATTTCTGCCCAAGACAAAAAATATAGAATAGGCATTTACCATTGTAGATCACTAACCGAGTAGTAATGACCCAGCGCCGTTTTCTATATAGAAAGACAAAGACACACATCCGCTTCCTTTCCTATCCATAGAACAGAACACCGCTAAAGCATTTGATTGTACTATTGTCACTGGAAATTAAAAATTGTATCTAGTAATGGAAGTGTAATGTCAATGTGCTGCATCCATGTTGGTTTGTTCCTTTGACGTATAGAGAGATGAAGAGTTTTAAGTTTTTGCAGTGCAAACAAACCAGGAAGACTGCCAGTATTAAATCAAATGACAGTAAAAGCAAAATGTTTTATAGCTCACATATACAGCTTTCCCTCTAAACAGGATATTATCTATGTGTGCAATGTGGCTGCGCCCAACTCTTCCTTCCTGTGAAATGGGGGAATTGTGGTTTTCACACAGATGACATTACTTTGGATTAAGGCGTGTAGGATAACTATATAGGCAATAAGACGTTGGGACACTGGCTGTTATTGTATGCTAAGCCAGACAGTACTTCCACTCCAATAGTGGGTAGCACATATGTGATGAATATGTTTGTAGCAGAACACTTATGATGATGAATTAAGCATGCAGTAGTTATGAACATGATACCTGTGTGATATGTGTTCCACGTCCTAGCAATTTCAACAATATTTCCATGTTAAAATGTGGAAATGACGCAGGTCCATTTGAAGATCTGCATGAATTATATAAAATTACCAAAGCCGCACTTAAGTCATTTTGAATGTTAGTCATTTTGTGGTAATGTTTACATATGGAATGCAAAGTCTTGAAAAAAGGCTGTATACTAAAATATAAGTAACACAGATATAAAATCAAAGTAATTTATTATTGCTTTAAAAAACTTAAATCTCAGAAAAAAAAATTGTTATTTGTTTGCAGTTCTTTAGTACTGTTGCTATGTGCTGCTAGGCTTGATTTATTTAAGCTCTCCGAGACTGGTGAATATAGACAATCATGGGAGAACATGAGTGATTTGCTGGATCATCCAGGCTCTCCCATGATAGTCTATCTTCACCAGTCTTTGAGTTTTATAATAAATCAGGCCCAGTATCTGCATCCTCTCATAGCATGATTCTCCTGGGTACAGCCTCCCTCTCTCTTTGAGAAAAAAAGGATGTGCTCAAAATCTGGAAACATTTCACTTGCATTTTTAATTTCAGATTAAATAACACTGGAAAACAAAAGTATGTGTTAGATATAGTGGGCAATAGATTTTCAGTAGAAAACAGAAGCTATTCACATTTTATACCTTAAAGTCATTCTGCAACAACTATCTGGGAAGATCACAAACCATACGATGTATTGAATGGATCATCTAACCCTGCATATTAGAGTCATGGGGACGAATTTGTGTAGCACTAAAGTTTTTAAAGCAATCCAAACTATAAAACAAGATTGTAGCCTATTAAAAGCTAAAATAAAAAATGCTACTTTGCTGGTTATCCTAAACCCAATTTTCACTGCCACTAAGTACTGGCACAGGGCATCATTTGTATCACTGATGCAGGGGCATTTATTACTCCAGCTGTTCACCAACACAGGTACATTTATTATTTACTCTGACCAGGGACATGTTTTAATCCCCCAGACCACTGATGAAGGGACATTTATTACTACCACCATTGATTACTTTCACTGATTACTGAACAAGAAGCTTTTTTATTTCCACTGACACAGGGGCATTTTTTACTGCTAGTCACTGGCAGAATAGATTTTCTTACTCTCATTGATCACTGGCATTAAGGAATTTTTTTATTGATGCAGGAACAATTATTTCTTCCACTGACCACGATTGTGAGGACATTTTGTAGTCCCACATGTAAGGGAATAACTACTTCCACAGCCACAGTCTACCCCTAAACAGTGTGATGGATAGTTAAATGAGCCTGTAGGGTTACGCTATTAATGTGCACCACCACCCCTGAGTAATTAAAGGTCTCCAAGACTTGAAAAGAGACGCTATCAAGTGTGAACCTGGGTGATTTAGCAAACCTGGAATAGATTTCCTAAAATCATTTGCTATTAGATGGCAGATGTTTTCAATCCACAGCCAGATCCACTCCAGGTTTGCTGGATTACCCAGGTTCTCCTATGATAGTCTAACTTCTCCATTCTTGGAGAGCTTTAAGAAATATATGCAAAGAATTTACTTTGACAGTATTTTTTTTTCAATTTATAAACACTTGACTTTTTTTGTCGTTGTTCCTTCAATAATACCACCACCTTCTCCACTGGGAATTACTCTGCTCTACAGATTGGTGTGACCTCTGTCAGTTATATCATACATTTAATATATTGCCCCTGATTCATCAAGCAGAATCGGATAATCGGTCGCGCATTCGTATTCGCGATCCGAAATCGTACGCATAATAGCTTCTTTTTTTACTTGTTTTTACTTTGAATGCTTAAATGTCTATTGTCCAATTTTGAAGTCAATTTTCAATGGGTAATATGTAAAAGCAAGAAAATCTTTGGCTCAAAGTGGATTTGGCCCTGGAACTTTCATATATTAGTACTATTTGTTTAGACCAGGCACAAAAACATTGCAGCAACTGCAATGAAATGAACAACTGCATGAAACTGACAATAATGAGGATTACAAAGTCACATCAATGTGTGACTCCAGGTTTTCTCCAGAGCCTCTGATGGTGAGGATGTTGCGCTGCTGGTTACAGCCAGGTTGCAGTCCTTGGGCACACCAAGGTGGGCAAAGCATGGTACCAAATCACCAGGCAGGAGGATAGTCAAGAAAAGCTGGGGTCGAGACAGGCAGCAAGCAAGAGAGGTCAGGTCACATGCCAGGGCAGGGGTCAATAGCCAGGGATCCAGGGGACAGACAGCAATGACACAGGGGCCAATGCGGACACAGGGAACACAAGAGACATTGGGAGCAACAGGAGGCACAGGAGAAGCAGGAATAACCAGAGGCAGACAGGAACACAGGAACAGCACTGGGAAATTGGCTGGGAACCAACAGACTAGACAACGAGGGGTTAACACAGGAGCTGGATACAGGGAAAACTGGATTAGGCAGCAGGTGTACAGGAACTAGTTCACAGAACTAGGGAGCTAGGCACTACTAACTTGATGCACTAACACAGAATGGAGTCTGTGAGTAAACTAAATAGCCAGGGCTGGTTAAGAGGCTACTTCCTGATTGGCCAGCAGCATGGATGGAGTCAGTAAAGCCTGGAAACAGATTCATGCCCAGCATCAGAACTGCCCACATGCACAGGAGAGGTGCCCGTGTTTTAGTTTCGTTGTATCCTACAAAATCAAAAACTCCCATGATGTAGTATTCCAAATGAAATTATAATTTGAGCTCAATGGAGTGACTCTCAGAGACCCAATTTATCCAAAACTGGTCCTGGGTGGATAAATGTAAGAATACAAAGGTGGCATCTGCTATGTTGGAAATTGTAAATATAAATAGGAAACTAGGAAGGTAATTCTTCTGGTTAGATAACTTGTCTAGTTTGTACACCAAAATGAAATTTATACCAAGCCTTAACTCACTGGTAATAAAAATTATGCAGCAATCTATAGTAGAAATTATATTATGTCAATCTACAAAATTTAGTCTAAATAGTTATCATTTTTGTTATCCAAATGTGTTATGCTCACAATAGGGAATACCATAAAGTTGATGCCACTTGTAACCTTACGCAACATAGGAAGAGTGCTTGATGCTATCTTCTGGGGAATTTGCACTGCACCCCAACAAAAAACTATTTACTAGGTGTAACAATTACAAAAAAATTGTTTTATGGCTTAATGATACATTCTTTCCTCCTGCTGTTTTAAAAACATGTGTTTAATTAGCCCAATAAATACCATATAGCTTTTGCAGAAAACCGCATATCCTTAATGCCTGTGGTTACCATTGATTCAAAATGCTTTCCATTGTAGCCACCCCATGTGCTATGCACAGCTGAGACTACAACCACATCCATGTTACACAATGCAAGGAATCACAGGTCATGTAGTTTTGTTATCAGCAGGAAGATAAGATTGCAGCTTTAATACTTATAGCCAAACATAGTAAAAATAGTGAATATTTATATATATATATATATATATATATATATATATATTTTTGTGTGTGTGTGTGTGTGTGTGTGTGTGTGTGTGTATTCCTCTTTAGAAGTTTACAATTTGAAGACTTTAAATTTCCTTTAATATTCATTAGTCTAGCTGGAACGCCAATCTGAGTACATCTGAGATCCTCAACAGCTTTTACATTAGTCATCATCCCCTGATTGCAGGAGGTGTCAAGGTGACAAATTTCTAAGGTTAACTTCTGCATCAAAAAGGAGAAAAACCATTCAGTTTGAAGAAGATTTCCAAGAAGGTATGTTTGTTTCCCTGTTTTATAAATGGAGCCCTTTGACATGTAAATTGTTTACAAAGCTCAGAATGTCCCTAACCTAATCTAGAATATCATTTACTTCTTTTAAATAAAGAACAAGTAGTAATAATATGACATGATTAGATTCTCAGAACATTTATTTTGGCATTTAATGAGATCAGAGAAGGTGCAAAGAAATGTATTTTTCTGAGATGGAGATGGGGTCAAAAATTAATTCTGAAAAACAAATAAAATGGAACTTAAAAATGAACTTTTATTTAGTTGGACTGCATAAATATATAAATACTGGTAACGTTGGCATTTAGAATGGATAGTGACTAAACAAGTAGGAACCATTAATTTGGTAAAAGATAAATAATCTCCCTAGTGGCATATAGACATCTCTTTGCCATGTATTATTCATGCCCCGTGTTTTTTGAGTATTTATTTAAAGCTATAAAGATCAAATACATATATAATTCAGTATCTATCATGAAACCATTCGTCATTATACTGTCAATCACAAAATACAGAATCTAAGCAGGAAAAATAGGAATGCAATAAAATTTGCAATGTTCAGAAATAACTTGGAGAGATTTGATTTTTCAACAAAGAGGCATTTTACTTAAACTGGTAGTAATGTCTGCTGTAGTTACCCACTATGCTAAACTCTCAAGTGATGTTCACACTCTCTCATTGTCTCCCGTGACATACTTGTTATGTCTACTTCCGGGGTTGGCTTCTTTGACTATCTGGACCAAAGATCATTAATGAAGGCATCATTCATTGGGGCTGAAGAACCATCACTCTTATGACTGCATAAAGTTGTTGCCCAATTTGTGGCCAGCAATTAGTGCTCAAAACCAAAGCAAACAATAAACAAATAGACAATTAAATGCTTTTTGATTTGACTTATTTGCTGCCTTTTTAATATTGATTTAATAAACATATTTATTCCACATATTTGCTGCCTTTTAATATTGATTCAATAAGAGACACAAAACAAAAAAATATAGGAGAGACATAAGCTACGCCTACTGGCATAATTTCATGTTGGGAGCCTTGCAATTGCTTGCCATTCTTAATGAGTAAATGGACACAGCCAAGGTAAGTATAGCAATGTAACCTGGCTATATGAGAACAATTGTCACATTAAGCTTGTTTGCATAGATAAAAACAAATGTTGCAGCAAAGCCTTTATACAAAGCATAATTCTCAAAGCCATATAGTATTATACTGTACAAAATGTTGTGGCAAGACCTGGAAATACTCACTGCTGCTTGCAGAACACATTCACATTCCCAAGTACAGGCTGTGGGATGTCTTTCTAGATCACACAAGGTTATCCCTGCAACATTGGAGAACTGTACTAATGTAAGAGCAGCTGTGGCCAAAAAAGCCTTTGAATTAAAGCCCAGAATAACATAATTTAAATTGGTGGACCAAGAGGACCATTAAAACGTGCTTATAAGATAGATAACCATTATGTGTGCAGCCTGAAATATGACCTGCAGGAACAGTGTCAGTGCTTCAAAACAAAGTTTATCCAAAGAGTCTAGATTTGTCTGTTGGATACTTCCCTTTTGCAGCAGCCTGCCACTCTGGCACTTAAAATTTATTTAGCAAGTTTTGATTTTCAAAAGTTTGGTCAAAAGCTCCTTTCTCGGTATACCTAGACATTGAAACACAACAACAATACCCTTCTCTGTAGAATGGTCCAGAGTGCTATGTCAAATATTGTGTATAGAATCCAGAAGCTCAATCTCAAATACAATGGGCCTAATTTATTAAAGCCCTCCAAGACTAAAGAAGATAGACTCATGGGTGAACCTAGGTGATCAAGCAAACCTGTAATGGATTGCCTAAAATTATTTACTAGTTTTTGCCAAATGTTTTCAATCCTGAATCAAATCCATTCTAGGTGTGCTGGATCACCCCTGGTTAACCCATAATAATATCTTTTATAGTCTTGGAGAGCTTTAATAAAGCAGGTCCAATATGTGCACAGGCAAGTGATCCTCTTTATATCTTATATATATCTTATATATATATAAAAGCCAGGCAGTTTAAAACACAAACAAGAGCCTAAATAAAGCAGAACTAAATAAAAAAAAAAAAACTCACTCCCCTTTACTTCTGCAGATTTCTTTAGCCTTCCTGGATTGTATCCTGCGCTGTCTGGTTTTCCATGTTCATCCCGGGACAGAGAAAGCGCCGGGCGCCACCACCATCTTTTTCTTCTTCCTGCTTCTGCCTATGTCGCCTGATCTTGCACTGCACAGGCGTGAGATCGGGTGATGTATCCTGCTGTAAATCAGGAAAAAAAGAGTGCCGATCTCACTGTATATGTGTGATATCTGCATTTGTTTCCCCATTGAAGAAAAAGTTCCTTCTGAAGGAGCAGCCAGAAGCCTCCTGGGATGCCTGAGGTGAATAGGCTCTACCTTTCCATTTTTTCTTTATATCTAGACAGATGGGGAAGGGCTTTACCCTTTTAACACCCGGCCCCCCAAATAAAGGTAAATTTTACTTTTTTTTATAAAAGGGTTGTCTACTCTTTTATGTAATGTAGAAATTTTAGTTTATGTGCGCTTTAAATACACGTGCAGTGCTAATTATTCTTCAAGTAGAGCTCGAAAAAAAAAACTTCAACATGGTTGTGCGACCTCACTTTTGACTAGGTACATTGTCCCAAGCTAGTTGGTTTTAGACTAACTTCCCAACGGGAGCCATAAATGATTATCATATATCCCTGCAAAACTACTTTTTAAGCCATATACTTGCAATAGATGTTTGAAACGACACGGTACACACCCATTTATCCATTTACACCTGTGTCTGTCTAATATTATTGAGTATATTAAAGCACCTCTGGGTCAGATATCCCTGTGCATTGTTATGGTTTGGCTTCCATACCTAACTTTTCTATTTTGTACCACTTATGTTTTCACCATAAAGGATACTGACTTGAACTTAAAGTTAATTTATGGCTGCTGCATTTACATTACATATTGCTCTTTTCTATCTGTATTCTCCTGAGTTTTTTAAAGTTTAATTTGACAGTCTTCAAAGATGAACAAACTTTGAATTTCAGGTAATATGCCATTTTCATTATTCTGATTCTATTCAGATTATTCTGTCATAAATCCTATAAAATGCTATATTACTGAGCAGAATTTGTGCAACTGAAGCTTAGCAGAACACATAATGCAATTCATTGGGGATGACAGTTTAAAATAGAAATAGAAAGTGTAATTACAGTGAAATATTTATCTATCTGCACTATCATATACAATCTGAATCTATTCTTTGAACAAAAGTGAAAGTCTGTATCCATAACATCCAAAGCTTTCAGTAAATCATTTTATTTCTTATTCAGATCAGTGTGCAATGTTAAGAGATACGACATAGTAAAGAGACATCATACCAGAAGATGGAGCAAGTACGCTAAATATAACATGCAGGGAATATTCATAAATAGGATATATTGTGTGAGCAGGGGAAATAGTGTCAGTCTTCCTAAGGTAAAAAATGGAAGTATCATGCTACTTATTACATTTCCATTTTAGTACATAAACGGATGTGTATGGCCATACTGAGTACATATGCTGCACAGCCATCATAATATTAGGTCTCATTCACACAACCACACACTTACAGGCCCCTCTCAGACTTGCAGTTTATAATGCAGCTGTTAGTTGCTCCCATTCACCCCTCTTCAGCTGCTTTATTGTCAACTGCAAAGTTTGACAACCACTTTATCATATGGTTGGGTGAGGTTGAGTGGGGCTCAGGTGCAGTTCTTCCTCCAAAGAAAAGCAATTGCTCAGCCAGAAGGAACTTGTCAAATTTTCAGGAACCACACCACAATCCACTTCAATCTCAACTGCAGCCATAAACAAACGCATGCACAAATAGTTCCCAACCACTTCCATTCAGTTGATGCACCTCTAATGCAAATCAGTTCCCTAAATTTGTTCAATACTGCATTTCTAGAGCACAATGTGCTGCACCAAACAAGACGCGTGCTGTGCTTTCTGGGGATTCAAAATGTTTGGTGTGCATGTTACAATGGCAGTAACAAAAAGTGAATGAAGTCCATTCACCTGAATAAAGACATTTTGCATTAATGAACTGGCTGCCCTACTCCCCATTTTATTTGCGGATTACATAAATTAGTATGTGTACTTTATTTACCCGACACTGGTAGAAACCTTGCTTTGCAGAACACTTAGAAGTTATAATACAAATGACATGAAGATATTATCCAATTTTTATGGCTTGGAAGAGAGGTATGGATGCCTTCTTTGTGTCTAGACCAGGGTTATCCAACTCCAGTCCTCTGGAGATGATTTTCATATAGCCATTTTCTGACTGCTTGTAAGCCATACTATTCTAAATTCTGTGCTAAATGTGAATGGTTCTTGAGAACTTGAATTGGACATCCTTGATCTAGACCAACCTTACCCTCCTCATCCCCTCACCCTAGCAAATACATTTTTTTCTATTTCATTTTTTCATATCAACCACAACATAAGAAATACAAATTAATAATAAAGTGAAATAAACAGTCATCATGTAACGTTACAAAGTTCAGATTACAATGTTAGGATATTAAGAGAGGGAAACAAAAAAAAAAATACTGTACATTTAATCCATTCTTGTTACAATGAGTCTGATTTATTAAAGTTACCCAAAGCTGGGGAGGATACACTTTCTTTGGTGAACCTGGATGATCCAGAAAAACCTGGAATGGATTTCTTAAAAGTAATTTACTATTTGTTAGCAAATGTTTTCAGTCCTGGACCAGATTTATTCTAGATTTCTGGATCACCCGGATTCACTGAAGAAAGTGTATCCTCTCCAGCCTTGGAGAGCTTTAATAAATCAGGCCTATTGTTTCACAAGATTGAATTTGCTATTGAAATGCAGTTCCTATCTCTAAGGTTGCATTAATAATTTTCCAATTTTATTTTTCATATAAAAAGGCATTTAGGGAGAGGAAAATAAAGAGAGAAATGCTAAATAAAGTGGGGAAACAGTGGGAGGGGTTGACAATAGGAAGGCAGTATTGTTACTTGCTTAGTATTTGACTTGAAATAGTCCAGAAGAGAAGTCAGGGTTAATCACTTTGATCATGAGATTCTGTAGCAGTAGCATTTCTCATTATTGAAGCATATTCTGCTGAGTATTTGTAATGAAACCAGTAAAACCAGGTTTGATTAAATTTCTCTGAGCCGTTACCGCTTGTGGCTATTAAGTCTTTCATTTCCATATTATCCTTGACATGACATATTCCATGGTGTACTGAAGGAGAGTTGGTCTAATTCCAAAAGGCTGGAATAAAAGCTTTAGGCAAATGATACAGGTGAGCTTTTTTATATCTTTTCCTGGACATGGTGGTGTGTAGAAGCACAAATGCATGTTTGTTAGCGATATCAATACCAGTTAAGTGGCGTATAGTTTCAATCACTTTTGACCAGAATGATGAGAGTGCTAGCAAATTCATTTAAAATAAAATTATACATATTTTATTCCAGTTATGCAATATTCAGGGGCTTCTTTTCTCTCCTTTTGTCTGGCAATCTTGTCCTGCAGCTCTACATAATGTTGTGCCACTTTCTACAGCATTGTGCTATAGGTTCAGGTGCCCGGAGAACATGCCCTCAAGGGGCTCACAGGAAGTAGGCTGAATGACCCTGAGTGTCATTCAACCTGGAGAGGCACCACCAGGATAGAACAGACTTTAAACGTAGGGCATGAAATAAGTATTAAAGTGAAGGCTTATTTTTTTTCTCTTTCACAGGTACTGCATATACACAGAATTATTTTGAATGTTTTGTTGGGCTTTAAATATAAATCTCAGAACTGTAGCTTGAGCTGTAGCAATTCTCAAAATGTTTAATTAATCCTTGTCATATCTTAAAGTAGTCAGCAACCTTTTCAGATCTACGGACCACTTAACTTACAGGCTCTGGACCCCGCATGTGCGGGGAGCCGTGTGTCGCTCAAAGGGGATGAAACATCCCCAGAGTGATGTCAGTATGCCAGAACCTGCCCACTCCAGAAACACAAACTGCCCACTGCTCTGAGGCTGCGATCCGTATGGGGGACATGGTCCGCGGTTTTGGCTGTGCCCCGCTGCAGGGCCACCAATTGGCGACCACTGTCTTAAAGTATTGGGAAATGTAGATCCTAGCCATTAAATCCAAACTTTTATCAATGAAGACAATGCCAGTCCAGTCTATTGCCTATAACCAGCCTATACAGGGAAATAAGAACATTTCTGTGGTTGCTTTGTGTAAAAGTGCTTGTGAGTCTGGCCAGCAATGTTGCTGAAATTACGCCATTTCTCTTTATTATTACAAAAGAGCACTGCCACATCTGTGAAGCATATGACAAGCACATTCAACTATATGGCTATACTTGACCTAGACCTTATTAATGGGACCCCTTAGCCAAAGTATTATGCAGCCTCTGTATCCTGTATATACTTCTCTCAGATTTTTTCATAGGTTAACAGAGAGGTTCCCAAACTCAATATGCATTCATTATATACAAAAATATTTGACAAATTGTCACCAGCATAAACAAGACATCTCTGCTCCAACTGGGCTTCTGCACCCCTATGTTTCTTGTTCACTTTTGGTAGTTACCTTTTTAAGCTTGCATTTATACAGAATGAAGTATAATCATATACTTTCCCTTAAAAATAAAAAAATGTAATATCACTACAAATTATTACATACCTACAATTTAATTAGAAAAAAGCTGGCAATTTGTTAATAAAGTGTTTAGAGAGCAGTTTCATTATATATTGCTGTATATAGATGCTTTACACTCAAATAATCAAGTATCTAAGGAGAGTTAGGACAATTGTGGCTTTCTATTTCTCTATTTCACCATGTAATAATGTACCCAAGGTTTTCCTAATGAAGTGGGATGAGGAAAAGAGGCGCCTTCATTTTGGAACCATTTATATTGTGTATAAAGTTTTTATCCAACATTGTTGTAGGCACTTTAGGAATGATTTCTATGGGAATGTAGTCAATTTCCCCATGAGAGCGCTAAAAATGGAGAAGTGCAGAATTCTTTCTTTGTATTTCAGAGTGAGTAACGTTTGTAAAATTCATAAACAAGTTAATCCTATTCAAGACACTGGTTGGTCTTTACTTTTATACCTGGGAAACAAATTGTGAATGAGACTATCCGCACGCTTCAGCAGATGCTTTCCAGCATTTTATAGACAGTTTAATGTTTATTGGAATATTATTAGCATAGAGTTGCTGTATATTGTGCCACAATCTCCTATGATGTTAAGAGAATGGTCTCCGTTTTCTATGTAGTTCTATATGAAATATATTCTGAAAATACTGCTTCATAAATTCCCCACATTTCTATATTCCAGAGAAAAACATTTTTCAAATGACCAAATTTAACAAGAGCAACAATGAGGGGTAGGGGTCAGAAAAGATAGATATAATGGACTTCAAAAGAGCTGAAAATGAGAGAGGGCTGGGTAGAAAGAATTCTGTATGTACAGCTAGGTGAGAGAAGGAGACCCACACCACCCTCTACTCTGTTGCCAGGTCTAGTGGTTTTGTGTGAAGTGCACGCCTCCATAGGAGAGAGCAGCAGCAGAGGCTGAAGAGGAAAGCCAAGTTTCAGTGAGAGCCAAGACGTTTGGAGATTTAGAAAGGAGAAGGTTGTGGATGAAGGTTAATTTATTGCAGACAGATCTAGCGTCCCATAGACTTCCAGACAAAGGAGGTAAGAACTTATGGGTAGGGTGAATGGGGATGAGGTTAGGAAGAGGGTATATCATTGTGCAAGGGTGGGGAAAAGAGAGAGGGAGGGGGGGGCAGGGTTGGGTGAGATGTCAGCAGCAAGTATATTAGAGGGAAAATGTGCAGGAGTACAGAGTTAAACAGTGAATATAGGAGAGTGAAGGAGCAGTAAGACAAGGGGTTAACAAACTGGGGAGGAGGAGATGGAATAAAGCCAGCAAAGAGAGTACAGGGTGAATGATACATTGTAGTAGATAATTATGAATCACAGGAGTACTGTCCATGGCCCACTAGTGGACTGTGGCTGTTTGACAAGTGGGCCGCAGCTCTGGGCAGTGCCCCCCCCCAGCAGGTTCAGGAGAAAGAGCCTACTGGGGGGCACACTGGCCAGAGAGGTGGACCATGTCTCCCATACGGACCGCAGGCATAGGGAGGTGGGTGGGTTGTGTCTATGGACACTACCCGCCCACTTTCCCATCGCAGGCTCAGACCAGTAATGGGAGAGTGGGCGGGGTTCTGGCATTATGACGTCACTCTGGGGGAAGTTTATTCCCCTTTGAGTGACACATGGCTCACCCGCACATGTGCGGTCAGAGGTCCGAGCATTTAGTGGTCCGTGAGCTAGAAAAGGTTGGATCCACTGCATTAAACAAGGCAGCCAATATGAGCACTCTGGCTGCCATATCCACCCTGTCTACCCATTTGTGTTCCCCTACAATTTTCATCTGATTATGTATGGTACCCTGTACATTTTAGATGAACTTTGTGCCAGATAAAACCCTATATAAATAGTTGATCCAGAGGAAAGCCCTTATAAAGCATGATCAATTTGCTCCAACAGGAAAAAATGACTTCCTGAACCTGTGAGGCAATCGGATGTTCCCTGGATCAACAGTCTGTAGTGTCTTTACTGTAAAATAGTATTACTTAGCTTTTTTGCTGTAGAGACCTGATTCTGGTTTTTGCAATTATGCTGTACATACAGATTTTTTATCTTTGTTTATCTGGTGACTTTAACATCATCAATAATCTGTAGTACCTTGCACTGCTGTTGACTTTATGCTGTGTATCAGCATGGATTCCAAATGCTAGGAGCATCCTGGGGTGCACACTGCTGCTGCATACATTTTCAGTCCACAGTATTTCTCTAAATTAAGTAATTGTTGTATTCTCTGCACATATGGTTTCTGAAGGTTTGGTTGTTACTTTCATTATTTATTTATTTACATATACTTATATAGCTTTCCTTCAAAGGGGCTCACAATTTATCGTCCATACTATTGTCATATGTCATTAACACAGTTTAATGCTAATTTTGAAAGTAAGCCAATTACTTTTACTGCATGTTTTTGGCATGTGGGAGGAAGCCGGAGTACCCAGAGGAAACCCACCCAAACCCTGGGAGATCATGCAAACTCCTTGCAGTTAGTGACCTGTCCGAAATTTGAGTCTGTGGCCTAGAGGTACAAAGGGGAGTAGCTAACCATTAACCATCAGTGGAAAGTGCTAACCACCAATGGTGCTGCCTATTTATATGCTCTTCCACATATCTCCAGGTCTCCCTTTTGGCATTTTAGGTCTTCTGTCAACCCAATTGTACACCTGTGTAGTGAACAAACCGGGATGAGCAGAAAGATCTACCTAACAACATGATGATGATAAAAGAAGTCTACAGCCATGCTCAAGGAATAGCATTTTATATACATATTTATTTACCTGGTAAGGGTAGCAGTACTTTATCCACAACCCTGATTATAGTCTTTCAAGATGATGAGTTCAGAAAGATGATTTTATGGATAATTTAAACTTTTTAACAGTTTATTTATTTGATTTAGTTCCATATATTGTGTGGAGAACTAGGGACATTATTGTGCATTCTGGCTGCCATATCCACCCTGTCTACCCATTTGTGTTCTTCTACAATTTTCATCTGATTGTGTATGGTATGTTGTGCATTTTAGATGAACTTTTTGCCAGATAAAACCCTATATACATATGGGATCACCCAGCTTCACTGATACAAGTGTGTCTTCTCCAGCCTTGTGGAGCTTTAATAAATCAGCCCCATTAAGTTGGGGGTCTTTTCATTTATACACTACACACCAACAATTGAACATTTTCTGTTTTGAGAAGCCCATCATAATGTGGTAAGGCAAGTGTGTTCAAAGGATAAGTCAGAGTACTATTCATAATAAATGGCACAGCATTGCACCAACGTGTATAATGAATGGGTTGCAATGGGTTAAGTAACATAGAGCATCTTCCCGGAAGACCCCAACCTAAAAGTCCCAAGACATCTTTAGGGCAAGAAGAGATACCAAAGGAAATATGTCCAGATTAAAGGTGTTTTTTGCAACCAAAAGCCTATTTTTTTTTTAATTATTTTTTTTTTCCTACAACAGCTGGGGTACATTTATAACAATATTGGTTTTTGGCTTTCAAAATGTTTTTGTGGCATGATATTACCAAATTTATATCTGATAATAATTATATTTTTTTAGAATTGTCCTGAAACAAAACATGCTAAAGAATGTAGAATGAAAATGGATGTTATGGCACAAACAGGGTGTAGCCCAACAAGTACAAACATTGAGGAAAATCTTGTGCCAAGATACGGGCAATGAGTCCTGGGAAAGAGATAAGAAGTTTCCAATATTGTTTTTGGAGATCCTGTAAATGTTTATGTTTCTTGAGCAGTCAGTGTAATTATGCCTAAAAACTTTATTTACAATAAAATATAAAATATATATATATATATTAGACATTGTTTTGTGGCAAAATGTTACCTGCAGGTACTAGCAGAAACCTGTACTGTTTGTGTTAACACAAAGCCCAGGCAGGACAGTTCCAACCAGGACACAAGATGAGGTATGTGCCTCTGTAAATGAACTCTATGATCTCTTAGATAAATTTCTTTGCTATGAACAACTTGGATGAATTCACTTTCAGATAAAGTACACATATCCAGTCTGCTTAGCCTTGGTGACCTTAGGACCCATTTACCTGGTGAGGGTAGCACTTTATTCACTTTATCTTTGAGGATGAAGAGTTCAGAAGGATCATTTCATTGACAATTTGGACTTTTTACAGTTTATTTTTTTATTTGATTGAGCACCCATCTTACTTCTTTATTTTTTTAGTATGTGCAGGGTTGAATGTTTCAGATCAGGGAAGCAAGGCAGGTTGAATAACTGTACCCTATATATGTGTACTCATTATAAACAAGTCACAAGATTCATTATGATTGCACTTTGTTCCTATTGTGAAGAATGACAGAAGCAGATATTATGATGGATTAAAAGAAAACTTTACAAATAGGTAGAGGATATGATGTGGATTATCAGTTCTGACCTCTATAGAACTGTCCTCTCTGCTTAGTGTTAACACAGACAGTACAGGTATCCAATACAGCTGCATCTCCATGTATTGCCTAATATTTATTAGTTTCTTTTTTATTTTTTTCTGCATGTTTTGGCATGTTGTATTTCTGATGACATTGAGAATTCTTAAGTCAGCATGACACTTAGTGTCACTCAACCAGTAAGACTGAGAGCTCTACGTACTTTAAACCCAGCAAGTAATACCCTCACCCTCTGGGAACCAACATTTTAGCATCTTTTATTCATAGGGTACTGATGCAAAGAGTGGAGCTAATGTCATAACATCAGTGCTCTCTGTATTGATATTGGACTGTCCATCTTGGAGACAAGGCAAATATGAGGACTCTACAGTGTCATTTGGCCAGCCTTAAGTCACCAGAAAAGGTATAAGAAACAAAAAACAAAAAAAAAGTAAAATACAGTGGGGGGGGGGGGGTCATCACCCTACACCTTGGTAAATCTCCCCAATTTTCACAGTGTCATTTGGCCAGCCTTAAGTCACCAGAAAAGGTAAAAAAAAAAAAAAAAGTAAAAGGGGGGGGGGGGGGGGGGTTCATCACCCTACACCTTGGTAAATCTCCCCAATTTTCATAAAAAGACACTTGATGTGTTACTGAATGACATTTATTACTGCAGCTCCATTGCAAGATCTCATACACAAACAAAAAACACAAAAGCCTAAAACAGAACTATGAACAAACTATAAAACCACATATGAGGCTCGCCATACCATTAAGACCAGGTTCTCTGTTTTTCAAAGTACCCCCTGCAATGTTTTATAAATACTGCTTCCTTTTGTTGAAAGCCAACATCGTGTCACCTAATATGTTGACACCATGTATAACCATGGAGAACATCTGCACCCAACTTACTGGATTATGATTTAAAAGCCAAGTCCTTCCCATTATCCCCAGCACTCTCTAGTAAGTGCATGAGAAATGCAGCTTCCGAAATGCATTTATGATTAGAAAAAAAAAAGGTAAAGCAATGCTTCTTTAAGGAATTTACTAACTTGCATTAAAAATTCCTGTTTATCACTCTGAAAATACATAAACTTTAGGTATATTTTGACTAAACCCATGCTATGTCATTTAACAGTGCCTGTGCATAGAGAATGTTGTAAGTTCCTTTCTGATCACTCTCACAGATAACATCTACATAGTTGTATATGAGGTTTATGACCGTTTTACTTTTCCCATCATAGTTCTCTGCCTGGTGATATTGGGGTACCACATACCTTAAAAAATCCTGTTTGATCACTATTTAATTATGGAATGATAGCTTTCATTCTACTCCCTATTGACCTTGAGGCATTTTACCAAACATTTTTCATAAATCTCCCAGTTTTTGAGAGTTTTTCAGGGAAATAGCAACCTTTTTTCATTCTTGCCTAATTGCAATATTGCTTTCTGCACGTGCTGGGAATATAATGCTCTCTTTGCTTTTTCTTTGCTAAATATACTATCAAACAACACCACACATAGGTTTACTAAATCCACATAACATGAATGACACAAACAATGCTGAAATCAATTGGATCACTCTTAAATATATAATATATTAATATATATAGGACCTTAGGAAATTTCATAAAAATTGCTCTTTCAAACACATCCCTAAAATATATGATTTTTTGTAATATAATATAACTATATATATATATATTTTAAATGTAGTATAAGTGCTCTATAGTACTTTATAACTAAAGGCGGCAATTGTACCTATGCCACATGTGGATCTATAGCTATCACTGACCCTATCTTTTTTTCCAGAAGACGAAAAAGAAAAAATGTACGGAGTTGGAAACCTATAGGGGATGTGCCATCATCAAAAGCTTAAATCCAGTTTCCTTATGATCTTTGTAAAATGCACTCTATGACACAGTTTATGTAATAAAATACAGGCTCGGGTACTATGATTATGTACAACCCATACTTTCAAAAAGTTGTGCAATACTGCTTTAAAGAGGATGAGTTAGTTTTTAATATATACCAGACACACATACGGAGCACATGCCTATATCACACAGAAATAGAAAAAAAATTACAAGTATTGGAAAATGATAAGACAAATAAAAGCTAAACTTATTTGCACAGTTGTACAGCCCCCCCCCCCCTGTATTGAATTTGCTTACTGATTTTATTGTACATCATGAACTTCTCGCAAAGGGGTTGATTTATCCAGCAATCCTGAAATTGATCTGTTCCAGGATTGAAAACATTTGCCAAATATTAGCAAATGAGTTTAAGAAATCCATTCCAGGTTTTCTGGATCACCCAGGTTCTCCCATGATAGTATATCTTCTTCAATCTTGGAGAACTTTATTAAATCAAGCCCAATATGTATTAGAACCTGCAGCAACACTGCATTATTATATACTGCATTATATAGGTGCATTATTACTGCATTATTATATACTGCATTATATAGGTGCATTATTTTTGGGTAATCAATATCAAGCAACAACTTGGTGTTTTCTTGAAATGTTGGCCCATTAACATATCTGAACCACATATGTTTTACATACATAGGAAGTGACTCTATATTCAATATATAGCTTTAATATGTCTAGTGATATAAAATATAACTTGTGTAAGACTTGGAGATGGCATACAGTAAACCTGCTATGTTGAGAATATTGTTTACAAAGTAAGAAAAGTTTCATGCCAGACTGTGACTAATCAAGCCTGTGGTAGGTATAACCACAAATATAATTTATCTCTGACTGGTCGCCTAGGATTGGTAAAATAAGCTGATTATAACAGATGCTGTTCTCGTTTTAATTTGGCTTAAGTTTGGTGTAGCTAAATTACTTCCATAATGTTCTATAAGAATCCTGTCTAAGTGACTTTTATTACAATACAAAATCACTTGATGCAATTTCTGGTTTTATGTATAATATGTTACTTTGCAAAATAATGTTAATGTATGGCACACATTTATATATTTGTCATGGTTTGTTAGGTAATGTTATATTACCTGTATAAGGATGCTGGAAACCAGCCTGTCAGATTTGGAAGAGGTTTCAAAAAACCTGAGCAACACTGGGCTCCTTCCCATTAGCTGAAGAAAGCACTTCCAGATGTTCCCCATGCTGAATTTTAAAGTGACACCCAGTGCTAAAATCCTACAGGCACCATGGCACTACGTGCAAATTCAGTAAAGTGAGCAGTAAAGTTTTTCTGTTGTCTACAAGGACAGTAGGTAGTTGAGGAGCCAGAATTTAGTGTGAAATGTTTTTGATCTATCTCATGAAAGGTGCCTACAGAGAAAATATTCACAGGTTTGTTGAATGGTAAGGATATCTGTGCGGTAGCAAACCATAAAATTAGGTGGAATCAGGGGGATGAATAAAATAAATATCCATATAGATGAGTATGAAATAAATTGAAATAAACAGTTTGTACAGTGATTTTGTTGTACCTCAAAAGTCCCGCTATTTTTATACTCCACTCCTCATTGGAGGCGAAATTTCTTAATCAAATTGCTTGTTTTTTGGGATGTGGTACATATTGTATTGTTTTTGCAAGTAGGGGTTCATCTACAAATAAGACACAGGTTGTAGTATATTATCATATACTGATTCTGCTTACCGTGGCTCACTGTATGACTGCACTGACCTTAAAGGCAGGTAAAGGATGGATTATCTAAGGAGGGATCTGAAGATGTCTGAACTATGAAATATGATAGAGATGTAAAAACTTTGGAAAATTGTGCCATACATACCTTCTTTAAAATGTATCAAGAAAAGTTCATTTCAATGCTGTTGTACAAGACGTCCGCAAAGTCAAATATTCACATATATACAGCTAGACCAGCGGTCGCCAACCAGTGGTCTGCGAGAAAATTTTCGTGAAAGTTATTGATGATATCACTATGGGAGGTTTCTCCCCCTTTGAATGACACCCACCTCGGCGCATTCACCGCATTCAGGAGCCAGTGATTTTAGTGGTCCGCGGAACCAAAAATGCTGGTAATGTTTTTAGAATTATTTGATGACTAGTGATATTTTGTACTTTAAAAGTCCAGTAACTAATTAAAAAATAAATATTGTATAAACTTTGATGTGGATGTGGCACCTAAATGGTATTGTTATCTCCAATTTTGATAATTTGAGCATAATAAATGCCATCAAACCAGATTGATAGGGTGTTGGGGACCCACTGTAATGTGTTTGGTCCTAACAGAAGCTCCAGAATACTCTAAAATGTTAGGTATTGAGCACATAAGGGCAACTTCCTCTTTTTTACTTTGTTCCATATCAGAAAAAAAGAGATGAGATTGATTACACGTAACGCATATATAACATTTCTTGTTACCATAGAAGAATTTGTGTGGAAATAAACCCTTAAAATCTTTGTGGAGCAGAACAAATCCAAGAAAATGGCAATCAAATAGGGTTAATGCAATATAATTCCGTGTACCTTACTATTTAAAATTGATGGGATGTAACTGACATTACTGTACCGTGCAATTATATAAAAACCATATTTACATCTTACAACAGGAGTCTCCTGGAAACACTACAGTTCGGTTTACCTCTATTTTGAAGGGTTCAGAAATGATTAAGAGCAGATTGTGTATTGATTTATTGCCAAAGGTCTACACTCAGCATAACAATCCTGAGTGTCTTAGACGAGGGGCCTCTACAGTTTGGATGGCCAAAATGTTGTTCCAATTATCAGTTTTATTTATGAGACCTCTCTGGCTCTTTAGTCTTTCCGTTTCACCATAACTAGGGAAAACAACACCAGTAAAGCAATCTAGGTGAATCCATCCCTGGAAATGACTCACTAGAGGGGGAAACTTTTAGGATAGGAGACCATGCTGACAAGTTTGCAGCCTTGTCTGTAATTGGTTATTGTGAAGTTTGCTGCTATTGCTCAGCAGTAACAGATGCAGGAAATTGTTTGATGTTGGGAAGCTGGGAAGAGGACTGCACTTTGAAGGGTAGGGAGTATCTACGTCAAAAAGTTCCTGATAAATGTATATTGTCCCCACTGGAGATATTAGAATAGACCTTTTAGCTGTAAAGCCGATTGTCAATAAGGTTCTGTAATGCGCCTGGGCACACAAATCACAACCAACTCCAGGGAACACTTCAACAGACTTTATTCCGTAATCCAGGTACAGGCCGAGGCTAAGCACAACAGTTCAATCAGATAAGCAAGGTACAAAAGGATGAGCCAGAAGGCGTAGTCAGGGACAATCTGAAGTCAGGGCAGGCAGAGTTCATACAAGGTCAATAATCAGACCGGGTCACTGCTGGTAATAAATCCAAGCTGATGACAAAACACAATCCAGCACAAGCAATGTACCCAAGCACACTGTAACACAGAGGCTATAACGGGCAAGGGTGCTAATGGCAGGTTCTCAATAAATGGGCAAAGTCCCTAATCACATTGCGCCACCTGGCGCTATTGAATAGGAGGAAAACATACTGAATAATTTATCCTGTGCGGCCAAATCGGCATTTCCAACTATATCGGGAATTCAAAATATACTTGCACCACCCCGTGGCGAGTACACGAGGCGTGCATAGTAGCGCACGCCTCTTACAACAGGACCTTTGGGCCATGCTGTACTGTGCACGTCCACAGAAATGCTGAGGGCGCGTGCAGTACTGTGCACGGCTGCAGGGATGCTGGCGGAGGGAGATCCCTGTGCCAGTGAGAGGAGACACACCACGAGCAGAGCGGCGGCAGCCCCGGCCATACTGTCTGCTGCAGCAGTCTGCTCCGCGCTGCCTGCAAACCCTGGGGTCGTCGTGAGCGAGGAGGACGCAGGATCGCTGGTGGGGTGAGTACCTTTTACTACCTCGCCTTCAGGAGGGGCCTCAGGACCCTCATGCCGGGGTTTCTGCGGGTGATCCCGGTGAAACTCCGACACAAGTTGCTCCACATGTGTGCAGTAGGCTGGAACCCAGCACATCTCTGGTCCATACCCTTTCAAATCAATAAGACACTGCAAGGAGCTAAACACCTTACGGGAGTCCAGGATTCTCTCTACTTGGTATTCGGGGCTTCCTGGACCTCAACTGGCAGAGGGGGATCTGAAAGGGGAGCAGAGTCAGTAGCAGATTTTATTAAAGAAACATAGAAGCTGTCTACCCCTCTCAAGGAACTTGGAAGCCTAACCCTTTGGGTTACTCTATTTTTTTTTTCTGAAATGAGAAACGGACTAATAAACTTGGGTCCTAACTTGGTTGAGGGTTGGCGGAGAGGAATATTGTGGGTGGACACCCAAACCAGATCACCCGGTTGGAACTGGGGCTCAGGGGACCTATGGCGATCCGCAAACCTCTTCTGCTGGGCTACTGCTTTTCTGAGATTACATTGGACCTGGTTCCAAACAGATTGGGATCGTTCTACCCAATCATTAAGGGCTGGAAGTTTAGAGGGTGGACCTGTCAGAGAGGAGACTTTGGGACTCCGACCCCCAACGCACATGAATAGAGAGATCCTGGTGGAGGAATGTTCTGCATTGGTATACGCCACCTCCGCAAAGGGGAGATAGCCTGCCCATCTCTCCTGGCATAGGGACACAAAGCTCCGGACATATTGTTTCAGCAATTGGTGGGTCTGTTTGGTTTGGCCATTTGCCTCTGGGTGGAACCCTGACGAAAAGGAGAGCTTGATGACCAGTTTGGCACAAAACTCCCTCCAGAACCCTGACACGAACTGAACCCCCCCGGTCTGAAACAAAGTTCTCTGAAGCCCCATGAAGACAGAATACATGAAAAACAAATAAATTGCCCAATTCTTTGGCTGAGGGCAACTTGGGTAGTGGTATAAAATTGGCTTGTTTACTAAAGTGATCTACCACCACCCCGACTACCGAAAACCCAGAGGAACGTGGAACGTCCGTAATAAAGTCCATGGATCCAAATGAATGGGCAGAGGAAGCAGAGTTCTGGTGGAAGCAGAACGGGACAACTTACACGGAGCACAAACTGGACAGGAATGAACATAAGATTCAACATCTATTGACATTTGGGGCCACCAAACATGCTGTCTTACTAATTCAAGAGATTTTTTAATTCCTGAGTGGCCGGCAGTTTTGGAGGCAAGTAACTGCTGGATAACCTTCAGACGAAGATGGAGGGGGACATACAGACGCCCTTCAGGTTTTCCAGGGGGGTGGTCCGTTTAGTGGGGGCACAAAAGGTTCACCAGGTTTTCTAATAACGGGGGTGTCTGCAGGGAGGATACCGCGCATTGTGGAGGCAAAATAGGGGGGACGGATCCGGAAGAGAAACGGCCTCTGGGAAACAACGGGACAAGGCATCGGCCTTAATGTTTTTTGAACCTGGCTTATAACTAATCTGTAAATTAAATCTTAAGAAGAACAGGGCCAAACGGGCTTGGGCGGTGTTAAGACGTTTGGCCCCTTCCATATACTCTAAGTTCCTGTGGTCAGTATAAACTGTCACGGGATGCTCTGCCCCTTCCAGCCAATGCCTTTTTTCTTCGAAAGCCCATTTTACTCCCAGAAGTTCTCTTTTGCCCATGTCGTAATTACGCTCACCTGCAGAGAACTTTCAGGAGAAGAAGGCACAGGGGTGCAATCTCCCCGGTTCCCCAGAGTACTGGGAGAGAACTGCTCGCCACGCCAATCTCTGAGGCATCCACTTCTATGAAAAATGGAAGAAAGGGCACTGGATGCACCAATATGGGTGCACAACAGAAGGCCCCCTTCAGCGTCTCGAAGGCTTTGCAGACCTCCAGAGTCCACCCCTTTTCTGGTAAGGTTCGTCAGAGGGTTGACAATAGTGGTTCTGGATGAACTTTCTGTAAAAATTTGCGAAGCCCAGGAAGCACTAAAGACCCTTGAGGTCAGGGGGTTGCAGCCACTCCAGCACTGCTGAGACTTTGGTTGGTTCCATGGCCAACCCGTGATCCGACAAAATATATCCCCAAAAAGCAACCTCACATACCTCGAAGGCCCACTTCTCCAGTTTTGCATAGAGGCAGTTCCTCTGGAGTTTCTGGAGGACCTGGTGCACCTGGGTTCTGTGGAGGAGAAGATCAGGTGAATAGACCATGTCATCAAGGTAAACTATACCAAACTTCCCCAGAAATTCCAAGGATACATAATTTATGAACTGCAGGAAGAGCACTGGGGCATTACACAGACCAAAGGGCATTACCAGGTATTCAAAGTGACCATCCCTGGTGTTAAAAGCGGTCTTCCATTCATCGCCCTTTTGAATTCGGATGAGATTGTGGGCCCCCTTAAGTTTAGTGAAGAATCGAGCCCCATTGACCTGTGAGAACAAGTCTTCCATTAGGGGTAACGATTCTTCACTGTAATCTTGTTCAGGCCCCTATAATTGATACAGGCCTCAGTCCGACATCCTTCTTCTCCATGAAGAAGAACCCAGCTCCTGCAGGGGAAGAGGATGAACAGATGAAGCCTTTCTCTAGGTTCTCCTTAATGTATTCTTTCCGGGCCTTTATTTCTGGCCCAATCAGAATAAACAAATGACCCCTAGGCGGCATGGTTCCCGGGAGTAATTCCATGGGGCAGTCATAGGACCGGTCAGGTGGAAGTTTGTCAGCGGCCGAGGGCAGACGTCAGAATACTCTGGGGAAGACTCAGGCAACTTCTCTGCCACTTCGAGGGACCGTACTGGCACTACTTGCCTGAGGCATTTAGCTTGACATTTGATTCCCCACTGGACAATCTGACC